>NC_069386.1:28435000-28750416 GCF_027475565.1 Acinonyx jubatus
TTCCTTCTGCCTTTGTTTCCCTCATCATTGGCCATACTATATTACTGCAGTAGTTGGTGTTTTTTTTATTTATAAATATAGATCTATCCATTTTTACTCATTCACTACCAAGGGCACACAAAATTTCAAGTTTTGTGTGTTTCAAACTTGTCAGCCCAACCAGACTGGAAGGTCCATAAGAGCAAAGATCTTCCTGTTATGTCCTTCATAGGGTTAATACCTTATGAAACATGTAAAGTGTTCACTTGGAGATACAACTTGTGAAAACCCCATTCTGGAAGGGGGCATTGCTCAGCTGGTCTCCCATGTGTGGGTACCTTGATCCTGGCTTCATTGTCAGTTGAGTTGAAGCACTCCACATGACCAGTCTTCCTACCAGGGTGTTTCTTAGCTTCAGGCTTTATAAAGAGAACAAAAAAGATTGGGACCGACTATGTCTCTATTATGGAATAATATGTATATGTATGTGTATAAAGCTTAGTATACAATGAATTCACAATTCCCAATACTGTAAAGAAGAGTTTTGATTCTAATGTTCAGAACCGTCTTACTACATGTGGTTGTCCCTTTCTTTTTTTGCCCCACATCCATCTGATATGGAAACGGTGGCTTCATATATTGAAGCCCTTCTAATTTTAGAAAGTTCCCCATCTCTCTTCCCCATCTCTCTTAGAGTAACTACTGTAAGACTTTCCCAAAATTTCCTCGTGTACTTTTAACTTCAGTTGTCACTTCTTAATTACACTGAACTTGAAGGAGCTTCCCCACTTTGCAGATTTACCAACCATCTCCTGATACTTTTCACCCTGGGAGCGTCTTTTCCTTTTACAGGATGTAAGGAGACTTTTTCTGTCCCTTTCAAGTGCCTCTAATTGCTGAGCTTTGGGATTCAGAGAGGGGGTTGCTCTCATGTTGCTGCCTTGCAGGAAAAGCATTTTGCAATAGGAGACAGTCTCCACAAGGATTGGAATACCCTCTGTTGTAACTTGTACACAATCACCCAGAACCCAGATCTGTCTCTTTGTGTACTTTTTGCCAGATCGTTACTGTCTCTTAGAAGACTTCCAGGTGGTGCCATAGCAGTGGTTTATAGAAAAGTATATTCTGTTTACCTAATCCAAATTTTAAGAGGAAATCTTGCACCCAGCCATCCAAATGTTTTGGAATGTGCTCAGATTCAACAGACTGTGTAATCTAAATTTATAAAATAATACTTGTGATAATACAAGCCAACACTACATGCCAGGCACTATTCTAAGTGTTTCACAAGCATTAACTCATTTAGTTAGTCCTGTTTTCATTGTTATTTTATAGGTGGAGAAACTGGGAACAAAGGGTTAATTTACCCAGGGTAACAAGGCTTATAAGTGGGAGCCGGCTTCTGACCCCAGGCAGTCTGGCTCCAGGGTATGCTGCCTCTCTCCTTGTGGGAAGACACTTCAGATTTTTGAGATTCCCAAAGCTGGAGTAGAACATTACCCTGGTTTGCTTAGGCATGGCTATTTGGTGGAAAGAGCTATAGATGAAAAGTCAGAAAAACTGGGTCCAATCTAGCTCTTCCATCATCTGTGTGTGACACAGAAAAGTCATTTTGTCATTCTTGACTTATTTATTCATCTCTGAAAAATAATTCTGCCTATTCTACCATAGGGTAATTGTAAGAATCTTTTCAACATGTACTGTGTTCAAACATAACTTTGAAGAAAAGTGCTGTATGGAACAAAGTTCTAAGGACTTCCATTTTTAGATGAGCTTAGGAGGACTTTGGTTTGACATCTGAGTGTGATAAATTCCTACCATTCAATTATTTGTTTTCAAGGTACCATTTTGTATGTCTTGTAAGAACTCACGCTTAGAAATGCTGACAGCAAGCTTCAAGACAGCTGAGCCACAGTAGACACCAAGAAAACCCATGGCTCTGGTTGCATCTTTCAACATGACCAATCCACAGTAAGTAACACCAGGATCTCCTCTCTGTGGATGCTGAGTTGGTAATTCAGAATCATGGGTGCAACCAACAGTTTCTTCCTCAGCCCTATGTAGATGGAGGCGTTCCAGGTGACTTTGTCCTTGAACCTCACATTTAAGCTTTTTCTCTGAGTTGCCCCACTAATGTCATCTCAGTTTTTGGTTTGAAAAAGCAAAGGATGGGGCACCTGGGTGGCTTGGTCGGTTAAGAGTATGACTCTTGGTTTGGGCTTGTGGTCATAAGATCGATCCCTGCATCGGGCTCTACACTGAGCGTGAAGCCTGCTTAAGATTCTCTTTCTCCCTCTACTCCTGCCCCTCTTTCTCTTTAAAAAAAAAAAAAAAAAAAAAAAGCAGAGGAATTCTGCAGTCCAAAACTATTGCTATGAATTTTCCATAAGACAGGATCTTCTGATTCAGACAACCACTAAACACACTTCCTCTAGTAGGAGGCCTCAGAAAATGAGGAAAACTTCAAAAGCAAACCTCAAGACAAGATTAGGAAGTACTTAAGGTGAATTAACAAAATGAGAATTGGCAAGGAAATTTAGAAATCGTGAGAGGGTTTCTAAAAGCAGGCTTTATGAAACCAAGGGCAGAACTTGTAAGGGAGAAGTGCTTTCAGTTCCCAAAATCTAAGATGCCACATTGACCACCACCTAGTCTTACCAAATACCAGCAAAGTGGTCAATCATTTGTGTCCTGCAACACGTTGGCAAAAATACCAAGATGAGAACAGCAGTCTTTCTGTTACACCACACTGCCCCAGCCTGCCTGTTTATGGGACTGGCTGCTGTCATCTGGAGCAGGAACCCATTATCTATTGCCACAGTAATGCTGTGTACCAACCAACCATGGTACCTGAATAGAATACAGCAATATGTATTTATCCCTTTATGTTTGGGGTAGCCAGCTAGATAGTTCCACCAATCTGGGATCACTCTCAGATATGGGGCTTGACTTCTATCAGCTGATCTAGGTGAAACTGGATTCTGCTCAAGGTGCCTTTCAGCCTCCCCTAGGCTAGACTGGTCACCTTCTAATGGCAATATCAGATACACAAAATCACAAGCAGAAATTCAAGTGCCTTTTCATGCCTCTGCTTGTGTCATGTCTGCTAACATGACATCCCTTTGACCAAAACAAATCATAAAACTGAACCCATGGGGCACCTGGGTGGCTGAATCAGTTGAGTCTGTTGATTTTGGCTCAGGTCATGATCTCACAGTTCATGGGTTCAAGCTCTGCGTCCGGCTCTACGATGACATTGTAGAGCCTGCTTTGAATTCTCTGTCTCCCTCTCTCTCTCCCTGCTCCAGCTCCCTCTCAAAAATAAATAAGTATTTTTAAAAATTAAAAAAAAAAAAACAGAATCAAGGGTGGAAAAACACACTCTTCTTTCTGATGGGAGTAGTTCTATGGAGTCACATGGCAAAGGGAGGGGTGAAGAATGGGGCCATTAATACATATTGTCCATCATGCTGTTCTTCATATCCAGGACCAGAGGTTTGTATCAATACCCAGGCTATGAACTGTGGGACCCTCAGTCCTACCAAGGGAGGCCTTGTTTCCTCCTGTTGAGATGACCACATGACCAGAGATGGTGCTGGCTGCTATGGCCACTGGCAGGAGGGTAACAGAGAACAAGAAAGGCAGTAGTACCCTGTTCCCTGCTTCTCAGAGCCACATCCTGTTAGTCTCAGAAACTCACCCCAGCCCTCAATGAACATCCCATTAATCAAAAAGTTCTGTCTGTTCAGTTAAGCCACCCGTAGTTTCCTTGAGTAGTCCAAGAGAAAACAAAAAATTCAACCCAGCATCTACTTTTCAAAAAAAATTTTTTAATGTTTATTTTTTGAGAGTGTGAGTGGGGGAGGGGCAGAGAGAGATAGGGAGACAGAATCTGAAGCAGGCTCCAGGCTCCAAGCTGTCAGCACAGAGCCCAATGTGGGGCTCAAACTCACAAGCTGTGAGATCATGACCTGAGCCAAAGTCAGACGCTTAACTGACTGAGCCACCCAGGCACCCCAACTCAGCATCTACTTTTTTGGAAATACCTGGAGGAGCCAGGATTCCCCCACTGAACACCCACCACTTGTATTTCAGTTGTTGAGAAACACAGAAGCCTCCTATCCTATGACTGTTCTGTCTAAAGATCTTGAGTCATTTTGTAAATGTCATACAATGGTGAGTACTATTATCTGTGCTTGACAGGTAGCAAAAAGCAAAGGTTTAAATAATGCCTACCAAAGAGAATTGGGGCATTGGAAATTACTTGGTGAATCCAGGTAGTTTAGGCTGCCAACCTGGGGCATTCAAATAAAAATCCCACTATTTCTTCAATTATCTGGATGATTCAATCAAATGAGCAATAGGCAAATTCAGCTCTAAACTTCCTGGATAACTGCCACAGTGTATTACTGGTTAGATTTCAGTGATGGTTGGAAAAGAAAAGTCTAGAATTTAGAGTCCCCCACCCGAATGTAGGAACTTGTCCCTGCAGAGCTCCTCCCACCACTTGGTGCCCCATATTTCATATCCATATCAGACTGTAGCATAAGAAAGAATGACCCTTAAGGAGCCTCTGTTTCACCTGTGTGTTTCAGCTGGAGAAACTGAGGCTGTAGAGAAGTCCAATGGAAGTCAGCATTAGAGATGGGGCACCAGAGCCCAGACACAGCTGCCAAGACTGGCTGCCACTTCAGTATTCAAACTGACCTCTCAGTGTTTCCCCAAATATTTAATTTTTATTCCTCTCCATCCACACCATTTTTCTTTCTGACCTTCATTGTTTGGCCTGAGGCATAAGACCCAGCCCCTCAGATTCTACAGGATAAGATGGGGTCAGGAGTGTGTTGGGGGAGCAAAGATGGCACCCCAGGAAGTTAAAGCAAAATGATCCAGCCCAGCATCTCTCCACAGGGTGTCTCTTGGTGTTTGGGCAGAGGATGTGTAATGTCCACTCCTACTTAGGTCAATAGTGACCTCCTGTGGTCAGTGTGGCAGCCAGAATTTCCACAAATTGCCAGAAATCCCCTGGTAGGTTGGGAGGGGATACTGCCCCTGGATGAGAAGCCCTGTAATGCCAAAGTTCAGTTATTTGCAGTGCCCTAGCCTGACAATGACATAGGAGACCGATAACTCCACAGATGTTTGATCAAGTGGCCTCCATTTCCTACTCTCAACCTTAAAAGGAGAGAGTAGTAGGACCAGTTCAAGTAAGAAGGGAGTGGCACCCAGTGACAGCTGGTTCCTGCTGTCCTCGCTGTCCAAGGCTCACTCTGTCTCTCCAGGTGGGCTCCACGACCACCAGCAGTACATCCAGTCATGAACAGAAACCTCTCTTCTCTATTGTGGTATAGATGGTAGAAACATTTCAAAGGACTTGTACACAGAAACCCAGGAGACAGTTTACAAGAATATATTACTCTGATATAAACTCTAGGGACCAAAAATCCTAAAGGTCTAAGCCCTGGTTTTTCTGGTTGGCAGAATTTCCATCTGGGTCTTTAGCCCCATTGATAAGGCTCCTGCCTCCATAGCTCATATTTTTAGATCTGAGCAATTCCTCTTTCCATTCTTCCACTGTTCCCCAACTGGTAGAGGAGAATGGGGCTTCAGTCCAGTCCCTTAGGTGGCCAGTGTGTAAGAATGGTGACCTCAAGCTTCCCCACTCTCCACCAGCACAGCATACATTCTGATGCATTTCCTCCTCCTTTCCTTGGAGAGTAGAAAAATTATTTTGTTCTTAAGGGTTGACTGTCGCCCTTCTCCCCAACTCAGGCCTGCCATAGAAGGAGGAATTTCTGAAGTTGAGATCATCTCCCAACAAGTAGACGAAGAAACCAAGAGCATTGCTCCCGTGCAGCTGGTGAACTTTGCCTATCGTGATCTGCCCCTGGCTGCAGTCGACCTCTCCACGGCGGGCTCTCAGCTCCTGTCAAATCTGGACGAAGATTACCAAAGAGAAGGGTAGGTGCTAGGGCTGTTGAGTAGCTAAGAAGTCTGTTTTGCATAACCCCCATAATCCATGGGTGCCTCCAATGAAGCAGCACAGAGATTAGAGACCCCAGGTTCACATCTGCCACCCGAGTTCTTTTTCTCCTCAGGCATTGCTTCCACAGAAAAATGTTTTAGGTACAGAAAATATCTGTTGCTGCTAGACAACCTCTAATATGACATTTACTTGGGACTCAGACATTCATAAAATTGTTTCAGGACTGAATTGCTCCTTAGTGGCCCATCCAACCTCCTCTCTGTACACTTGGGAATCAGGAGACCCATAAGGATTAGGGACTGGCCCAAGGTCACAGAGCCCATAGTGGGTGGACTTGGACTTGCTCTCCTCTATCAGCCAACTCTCACCAGGGAAGAGGCTGGGAAGAAAGCATTCTGCATGCAGTAACATGTGAGTGTGTAAGGGAATGTAGCACCATTTAGCTAGGAGCTTTGTGGACTTTCCTGCTCCCTTTTCTGGGAGGACTTGCAGGATATGCTAGTCCTTGATTCAAAGGAGTGGTTAGATTCAAAGCAGATTGAATGCCTTTGTTCCCCAATTAACTTTTCCTTTTACCTGGGGGAACCTGAAGGGTAGGAACACAGGTCCTGGGGTCTCAGGGCAGGTCAGACTTTTCCCAGCCCCACCCTGTTGTTCTCAGATACAGGATTTTAAACATCGACCAGGACCTTGGGAGCCACTTCTGGGCCACTCTTCTTTCTCAGGTGTCTGTACATATTTTGGAACATGCTGGCTGCTTTGAATATAAAAATGAAAGGTTGCTGGGTTATTTTAGAAGTAAGTGAGAGGGCTTAGCTAAAGTTAAATTTGCAGACCTTGGATTTTCTGTGCTTGTTTCCCAGAGAGGCTCTCCCACTTCCCGAGAGAAATTTCCTAACAATTGTGAAACCATGCACCTTTTTCAAAAACTGTACCCTAGTGGCTTTCTCTGAAAATATAATTTTCTCTAAGTATTGTGCATAGAGTCACAGGACACTGGGGGAAAAGGACAGGCAAGCAGGTGGGAGATGGCCAAGGGATGCCTATCAGTGGTGACAGACTAATCCCGAGCACTATCAGCACCCATCTGATGGCAGGGCTGGCTTCTCCTGGATCTCCAGGTCCTCGAGCCCCAGCCAGGGCCAGCCTCATTCTCATGTGACCTGTGCAGTTGCAAAGGCCCTATCTTTAGTTTAATGTTTTACTGCTGCAGCCTTGAAATTAATAGTTATTGAACAAAGAGCCATGCATTTTCACTGGGGCCTGTAAACTAGGTCCTTCCCTGGTCATCATGCATATCACTGCAGTCTGGTGGCCAAAAGTAGGAGTGCAGCCTGATAACAGGTTCCAGTCTTTCCCAATGGTGAGGTTTTGGAATGCTGGTGGGGGTTTGGGGCTGACAGCCAAGAAAGAATTCTTGAAGATGTCTTTGGTGCAAAAAGGTGATTTTATTAAAGCAGTGGGACAGGACCAGGAGGCAGAAAGAGCTGCTCTGGGTCCTCAGGAGAGACTGGTTATATACTATGGAGCTGGGGGAGGTAAAGACAAAAGGGAGGCCTCCAGAAGTACTTTGAATGCTAAAGAAGACTTGTAAGATGCCAGGGGCTTTGCTATTGTCAAGCTAAGGTTGTTTTCCCCCTAATAAGGCATTAACATTAGGAGGGAAGGGGGTTCCTAGAGAAATGTTATACTCTGTATTTGCCTCAAGTATTTGTCAATGGGCTGCAGGTTATAAGGAAATTTAATTTCACCTGCCATTTCCTTCTTGACTTTGTTCCCCACATCACTGTGGAGGGGAGGGTGATATTAGGGGCTCCAGGAAACTGAGTCTGTAGGTTTCTGGAGATTAGGCTATAGATAAGATTGCCTTTTTCTTGTAATTTACTAAGACATTTGTAAACCGATGGAGACCCAGGTACTGTATGACTGTGATCTCTTATCAGCTAACCATTTGTTTTCTTTCCTTTCCTTTGTTCTTGGGCAGCCAGGAGTACCTGAGGAATGTCACACATATCCCATCTGGGGGTGGGGGTGGGCCTTGCTTGTTTGCCTTCTGCTCCTTTATCACCAGGGACTCCTTTCTCACCCAGCCGGAGCCATTGTTAGGCCCTTTTTTTCAAGTTTACAGTCAGAAGGTGGGGAAAGAACCGGGAAAGCCTCCAAGGATTCAGGTTCAGGGCAATTTCCACACATGCAGCCTATGGGCACACTGTACATGGCGTGTGCCACTCCCTCCCATGCACCAGAGAGGGCAGGAGTTCTGCTTTCTCATTCCACTGGCTCCTGAACTAGGCCTCTGCAGGGTTTCTTCTGATTAGGGAGAATACAAATGAAGTGCCCGCAAGGCAGGGAGGCTCTTGATTTGATTTGAGCCTCCAGGTGTGCCCTGGAAAGCCGCTCCTGTTGGGTAAATAGGAAGCGGCTTGGGAGGGATTTGCCTAGCTGCTGGAGCTCTCAGTGAGGCGCTCCATTGGCAGCCAGAGGGCTTCCCAGAGGAAGGAAGAGCAGGCACAGAGCAGAAGCCAGAGGAAGAGGAAGAGAAACAAAAGCATACTGCAGAGGGGACAGGCCTCTCTTCACAAGGCTTCTTGGCTCTTGCTGCATTTCCTGGGGTTTCCCCAAAATTTCCAACCTGGCCTTTTCTGAAATGCTGCAGAATAACACTACCTACAGTTCAGGTCAGCCTTCAAAAAGGTTTGACGTAAGTCTCATCAAAAACACCTCTTTCTACGGTTAAAAAAACAAAATTCAGCTGAGTAAATTTGAAGATCTAAGTGGCTTTATTCAGCAATTCACAAATCAAGTGCCATCCCCATCTAGCAGACAGAAAGGAGGTCTGAGGAGCTGTGTAAAATGAAAGGCTTGTATAGGCAGGAGTCAGGGCAAGGAAGTTATTCTAGGAAAGAGTGGATTGTTTCGGGCAAGGCCACCTTCCTTCAGGGGATGGGGGGGGGGTGGCTCGAGGGGGGTGTCTGTCAGGAAGATTACCGGTGCAGGTAATTCCAGGTTGACTGGTTAAAGGTTACATTCCTGGGAGAGGCTGAAGCTACAATTAGGCTAAGTATTAAGTTTCAGTTTGCTGATGTGGGGCTTAACAAAGGTGACTCCATTTTGTACTTGTTGTCTCTTTCTTAACACTGCTACAGGCAGTGCTATATAGAGATGTGAATCTTGTCTGTAGGAAATGAAGAGATCTCAGGGACCCCAGCAGGAAAGTGCCTAGTGACCCAGCTGCCCCACCATTCACTTCTTTTGAACTTAGCAATATTTCAATGCTTTTATATTACCCAGAACCTGAAAATGTTAGAGCTGAAAAAGACCTTAGAAAGCATCTATTCTAAATATTCTAATATTCCAGAGTCCAGTACGCCCTGGACGCCCTGGGACGCCTGTGTGTAGCCCATGGTCACACAGCAACAGAGTCTGAAATAGAGCTTCATCTCTTGGCTCCTGACTCAGGCTCGCAGTATTGGGCTTCTGTTTGTCACCTATCCCTTTATAACATCACAGTTGTGACTGTGGTTAACGTGCCTTGCGAGGCTACACTCTCAGATACCTTTAATTTGTTGGGGTGCTTTTAAGTCCACTTTCCCTTTTGCCCAGGAAAGCCCTGTGAAGAAGGAGCAGGGACTGTACAGGAGACAGTCAGTGGGGAAAAGCCCCATCTCCATCAAGCTCCCTGACTTTCCTAAGAGCCCTTTGTCCTTACGTAGCAGAGCCCAGACTACACAGCTACCCACTGTCTACTCTCTTCATTTCTACACCCAGGCTGCTGACGGTTCAGGGAGGAAAATGAGACATCTGTCCAGATCGGCACCTTAGTCAGCTAAGGCTACCATAACAAAAGACCATAGACTGGGTGGCTTAAACGTTAGAAATGTTATTTTCTCACAGTTCTGGGAGATAGAAGTCTTTGACCAAGGTGCCAACAGGGCCGGCGAGGACTCTTTGGGTTGTAGATGGCCACCTTCTTTCTCTGTCCTTATATGGCCTTTCCTCATTATATGTGAGTAAAGGGAGAGTGTGAGCTCTGGTCTCTTCCTCTTCTTATAAGGGCATTATTCCCACCCTGACCTTGCCTAAGCACCTCCCAGAGGCCCCACCTTCAAATACCATCACATTGAGGGGTTAGGACTTCAACATAAAATTTGGGGGGGACACAGACATTCGATCCATAATAGCACCTCCTCAGACTCAATGTCTCTAGTCTCTCTTTCTTGGTTCTGCCCTACAGTGTTCCTCTGTGGTCCTGGCTGGCTGCCACTCCTGGTCCCCAGTGGTTATTTCAGATTGTTTCCATTTTCCTCAAATTCCCTGTTGCCCCCAGCAGATGACCTCCTCTGCTCCTGCTATGAAAGTAGAAACAGTTCCAGTGGGGCTGCACCCCACCCCCTCAGTCCTCCCCGCTCCTTCTGGGGCCTGTCTCATCTCTGAGCTCTGATTCCCTTCCCCTCCCACCTTGTCCTGAATGTGGTTCCATCAGTTGCATCCTCACTCTGACTCGGCATGCACATGGGTCTCTCACATTCTCCCTTGACTGCTCGTCTCCTGTTAGCTGCCACCCTCTCTCTCTTCCTCTTTGTGGCCAGACTTCTTGAAAGCCTCATCTGCACTTGCCATGTCCCCTTTCCCCTCCCAGTCATTCCTGAGACTACTTCAATCCAGCTTCAGCCTCATCTGTGCCGTGACAACTATTCTCCTCAGGGTCATCGACGGCCTGTGTTTTGCTGGGATCCTTATGCTATCTTCTGCCCAGCATTTGAAGTTGTCAGCCACCCCTCCCTCTTGAATCACAGCCTCCCTGTGTCAGCTGCTATGCCAGCACCTGATTTTCTTCCTGTCCCTCTGGCTCTTCCTTCTAAGCCTTTTAAAAATTGTTTTTTCTCTGCTTGGTTCCTCAGTGTTGGAGCTCTTCATTTTCTGTCTTTGGTCATTCTCTCTCTACTAATTCTACACACTGGATACTTCCATACAGTCCCATAACTTAATATTTTTCAACTTGTACTTTTTTTTTTTATGTTTATTTACTTTTGAAAGAGAGAGAGACAGAGAGTGAGTGGGGGAGGAGCAGAGAGAGAGGGAGACACAGAATCCAAAGCAGGCTCCAGGATTTGAGCTGTCAGCACAGAACCTGATGCAGGACTCCAACTCACAAACCATGAGATCATGACCTGAGCTGAAGTCGGACGCTCAGCTGACTGAGCCACCCAGGCACCCCTCAACTTATACTTTCAAAGCCATGTCTCTAGTGTAGATCTCTCTCTCTCAAACTACTGGCTTATATCCAACTGCTTCCTGGATGTCTTCACAGGGATCCTAAACACACCTCAGAATCCTAACAAGTATCTGTGGAATAATCTATTCTTCTGAGTTGGTCACAAACTTGTCCCCATACAAGTCATTGCTAAAAATAGCCCTTTCATTAAGAGCACTCATGTCCAGCCTGAGGAACCACAACCAGTTCAGCCTGAAACTAAACTGTCTTTTCCCAAAATGTATTTTTTATGGCTCCAATCCATGTACTTACACCTAGCTGCCTGGTCTCCGCAACCCATTACCACCGGAATGAGCTACATGTGCATTTTGGCTCATTTAGAGAGACTCTGAGCCTCCTTGCTACCTCACCTGGAGCCAGTGGTTTCCAAGACACCAAAGCTCCATGCAGCTAGTCAGTCAGGTGTGTGGTCACCACTGGAATTTGTGTCCTTCCACCTCCCCTGGCTTCCTCTCATCCATGTCCACTGCCTACGAACCCACTGCCATCAACAGTATCCATTATGGAAATGCTTGTGCCCAGTTCAGGGACTTCAGAAACCACAAGGCCACAGGGTACCCATGCAGTGTGCGCTCCATGCCAGGTGAGGAAGAAAAGCCACCCTCCCACCCACCCCCAGACTGTACTCTACTATCAGTGAACCCAGAAGTAGCTCTGCTTGTGGCCACAGCTCTGGTCCCATGTGCTTCTGACCTTTGCTTCTTTACCACCAAGTATCCAATCCAGTGCAAAGGGCCGCACTGGCACATCCTGCCACTGTGTCATCAATCTTTCTCTTCCTGCCCTGACCAGTGCCTCATCCCTCAGTAGTGATAAAACACAAACCTTGGGACACCTGGGTGGTTCAGCCAGTCAAGCATCCAACTCTTGGTTTCGGCTCAGGTCATGATCTCACCGTTCATGAGTTTGAGTCCCTTGTCAGGCTCTGCGCTGACAGTGCAGAACCTGCTTGGGATTCTCTCTCTCCCTCTGTCTCTGCCCCTCTCCAGCTCGCTAGCTGTCTTTCTCTCTCTCCCAAAATAAATAAATAAACTTAAAAAAAAAAAAAGTCTTCATGTATGTCCACAGATGTAAACACTCAGGAGACAGGAAGAAGGGGAACAGAGAAGGTATCTGAGCATGTCTGCACCCCACCTGAGCTGGTCACAATGCTGTACTACATCAATAACCTGGGGGAGCAGCTCAGTTCCTTTGCCCTCATCCCTCATGTTCTGCCGTCTCCGGGTCCTATAAATTTCTGCTGCCTTAATATCTCTTCATTATACCACCCTTCTCACAAAGGATCAGTGACTATCAGCCAGCTGCTGTGAACTGCATACAAAGGAAAGCCCATCTCATACTCAATAATGAGGACTTTCATTACCCATGTAACTTGGAGCACAGTTCCAGAGTCTGAACAGCATCAACAAGGACCAGATTCCTTCCATCTCTCCATTCTGTTGCCAACAGTGTTGATTTCATTCTCACGCTGTAAGGTTTCCTTCAGTTTGCGAGAGGGCTGCCTGCCTTCCTCATTCATGTCTGGTAAGAGACAATGACTGCCCATTATTCCCTTTTAAGAGCAACAAAGAACTTTCCCAGAAACCTTTACCTGCTCTCTCTTCATGTCTCATTGGCTGGAATTGGGTCACAAAGGATATGGGAAAATGTGTTGGCCAGTCAGAACCACCACTTGAACTGTATCATTTCCCAAAACACATTGCTGTTACCTACTGGGGTGGAAGTGGGATGGATATTGGAGAATCACCCTAGTTACCACAGCCATTAAGAGAGCCAAGTCTCCATTCATAGCCTTTGATCCAGAATTAGATCTTTTCTTCAGCTTTTCTTTCTTTTTTTTTTTAATTTTTTAAGGTTTATTTATTTTTGAGGGATACAGAGACAGAGTGTGAGCGGGGGAGGGGCAGAGAGAGAGAGGAGACGCAGAATCTGAAACAGGCTCCAGGCTCTGAGCTGTCAGCACAGAGCCTGATGCGGGACTCAAACTCACTAACTGTGAGATCATGACCTGAGCCGAAGTCGGACGCCCAACTGACTGAGCCACCCAGGTGCCCCTCTTCAGCTTTTCTTACCATCATTTGGGAAAGATCTAGGAACATGTCTGCCTTCTTAGACTGTTTCTTCTATAACTTAGTCAACTAGATTCTTTCACTTGATGCAGTTTTGACTTGTGTTTGTCATCCTGGTGAATAGTGCTTATGTTTCCATGTAACCAAAGCCTCCTTTACCTGGTTCTCATTCTTTGGCATCGGACATAACCCCATTCAATGATGCAGAAGTGAGGCACAGAATTGCTTCTCAGCGAACCAACTGTCCACTTTTGGAAGAGGGAAACTAGGTTTGCAAGAGGCTACCTCATGTTGTAGACTGGAAGTTCTACCTTCTATAATCAGGTACACTACATTGAAGTCCTGGTTGGATTACAGAGTCTGGGCTGGACAAGAGGCCACAAAAGAGAAAATTCAGAGAATCCCAGAGTCTCCACCCTAGGGAGATGATGGTGATAGAATGTATTGAGGAAGGCAGTACAAGGCAAGAGTTGTTCACCCCCGTTTTACAGAGGAGACTCTGTGGCCACAAAGAAAGATAGTGCTGTCCATCTTTTTGGTGGAAAGAGGGTGCAGAGAGAGTCATGAGACATGATGGGATAGTCTTTGTCAAAAAATAAAAATAAAGTAATGAAAGATACTCAGTCTTTTGTAATTATTTATATTTTAGGCTTCTAAAAGGTCTAACGTGAGAGGTCAGGGCTAAAGTCCTGACATCAGAAGCTTGGAGGAAGGATGGGTAGACAGAAAGGGATGTTATTACTTAAAGATGATGCCATTGGCACATTTCTGTCAGAACTTCAGTCAGAGGAAAAAAAACATAATAGGTGCCAGGAATGGTTTTTCAGATGTCAGACTGGAGGTGGGGAGGGGGGGTGGTGGGGAGACAGGTCCAATATAGCAACATCTTTAAATAAGAACTAAACTAATTTTAGATATGCCAGCAAACCAAGCTGGAAGCAAAGGGGAAGGGGAGGAACCTACTAAACCACAGCCCAAAATACTCTCATTTCTCCTTACACTATCTCATTCAAGGACCACCTCCTCCTCCTCCTCTGTGCCCCACCCCACCCAAGGTAGGGCCTCATCTCTGTGTACCACTAGCCCTTTATCTCCCTTTATCTCAACACTCTTGACACTGGACTCTACTCGTCCGCTCACCAGTCTGCCTCCAGTGCTGGATCATGATCCTTTGGCAAGGATCAGATCCTTTGATCCTTTGAGCCTGGAACAGAGACAGTGTTGATGGAAAGAAGGAATGAGTTGAATGAATGAGTGAGTGAATGGATGGGGCTGTGTTAAGATAGGGATGAAGAGAAGTGGAAGCCAGTTCTGTTTGGAGAGAATTAGGGGCTGTCTCCCAGACCTCTGTGGGGTCAAGGATAAGCCACAAGGGAGGCACTAGGTTTCTCAGACCCCAGAATGCAAGGCTGTGATCTGTGGCTGGCCCACCTCAGAAATTCCACACACCCTTCACAAAGTCATCCTAGAGAAAATAAATCAGATATGCCTCAGAACATGGCAACTCCACCTAGTACAATTTTAGTGTCCTTTTAGAAGAAGGAAAAGCCTTTTGGAGTTCAGGGCTAAAAGGCAGGTTCATCCCTGCCATGACCTTGCAAATGCAGTCTAGAAGTTCTGTATCTTCACTTGGCTGGCAAAGTCTTTTGTATCATTTTTCCCCCAAGGAGAAAAAAGTTTGAAAGGAGCTTCATTAATCCATTTTTGTGATGTCGGTAAGATTTGTCTGTAATGAAACACCACTTCTTCCTGTGGCATACTAGCTGGACCCCAAGCCCTGTGACCTGGGACCCTTTATATTTTTAGTAGGCTAAGGCTTCCAGGCAGGTTCTTCTTGATGCCCCAGCCAAGCAATAAAGGTTTAATTAAGATTAAAAAAATTTCCTGGAGAAATTTTGCAGGTTAGCTTCTTTCCTGTAGTCCAAAAACCTCAAAGATTTTTCTTTGGTTAAGAAGGCAATAAATCCACAGATTTATTATTTCTCAGCAAAATAAACTGCCCATCCACACGGCCTCTGACAGGTGCAGGGTATACGTCTGCAGGCTACCACTAGGTGGTGTCAGAGTGCCTCTGACCACCTTTACCCAATGCGTGAGAGCTGCCTGGAATTGGCAAAGTGTTAAGCCCGAGGACAAGTTCCCCAGGGAAAGTGAGCTGCATTTATGGTGTTGGGGGGTCCTCAGTCATCTGTGGAGGCACCTGGAACCCACACTTTGGCCAAATAGAAGAAGGGGCAGTGTGGTTGGCTCAGGATTTGCCTTGCCAAACCACAGCTCAGAACCGAAGAGCTGGAGAGAGAATTGGAAAACTATAGCCCACTGGTTCCCATCTGGTTAGGAAGCTTACCCAGGCATCCCTACTGCAAAGCATGACAAAAGGAGAATCTCAGATTTGTGGCCAGTTTTGAGAATTGAGGACTCTTGAGGTAGGAGGGACCTTTATAGCCACTTGGTCCAACAGCACCCCACTGCCTAATAAGTCAGGTTGAACTCTGTAGCAACCCTTCAAATGTATGTGGACAACACCCTTGGTCCCCCCAGGTAGGAGCAGCCAGTCCATGGTGTGTGTGGGCCTTTGTATCCCCAGAGGGGGGGTTTTGTGACTCACCAAGGTAGGTGATGGCTCCTACCACCCAGCCTCAAGCTCTTACTGCCACACCCTGCTGTCTTTCCCAGAGTTGGCCTTTCAGAGATGCAAGAAATCTGAGATTCTTGGACAAGCAAATGTCAGATTGCATTTGACCCCAGCTGCATGCCGCCCTCTCTTCCCCAAGGCAATGGGGCTAACCTTTAGCTCTGATTGCAGAACTGAAGCTGCCAGTATGGAAACCAATTTCTTTAGTTCCCACAAATGGCTGAGACGGTCATCTCTCACCTCCAACCTGAGAGTTCCTGTTACACGAAGTAGATTTATGTGCTCATATTTCTGGGTCTGTGTGCACCGCTGTGGTTTGCCTCCTGGAATTGGATACAGGAACAAAGAGGATGCCAGACAGTGCTTTTCCTGTTGTTCTGGTTCTCCCTGGGAGAGAAAGAAGCCCCAAAAACCATTTCAGATATTTAGCAAAAAGGTATCCCTGTGGGCATGGAGTTATCATCACTAGTGGATATTTGTCTCTTTGGAGAAGTCCTATGTGTGTGAGCTCATTCCCTCTCCTGTTTCTTTTCTCCCTTTATTTTTTTTGCTTTTCAGAGTGGACTAGTACTAGGAGCTCACTCCTTAGTCAGAATTCACTTACAAGGCTTCAGGCTCTGTGAGGATGAAGGCCTTGTCCACTCTCATGTGCTTATCACCTAATACAGTGACATTTAGGGGGCACATAATAACCATGCATGGAATGGAATGAATGTCAAGACTTCCTTTATTTAGATAATTAACCCCTTTTCTAATGCCCACATACCTAAATCATCATCATAGTAGATACGTATTATAGGCATGTAGTGAGCACTATGTTATGGGCTTTACATATGTTATTTTTAATATTTTAGAACAACAAGCCTGCAAAGGAAGATAATACTCCTATTTGGGGGATTAGGAAACTAAGGCTCAAAGAATACACTCAGAGTTCAGTCAGTCGTGGGGCCGTGATTTGGAAATTCCAGTTGTGACCCAACCCAATTGGTGGAAAAGTCTAGCTTTCCCCACCATTCATTAACAGCGAAAAAAATGGAAAGAATTGCCTTAAAACAACTAGCTGAGTTAACATTTGTAAAGTGCTCAGAAAAGCTCCTGTTTCATAATAAATGCTGTATAAGTGTTTGTTAAATCAGTAAGAATCAAGCATAGGTCAATGCCAGAGGTTGGATTAAAGTCAGCCTCATGGCTTTCACTGACAGTGTTTTAATCATCTGGAATAAATACAGTAAAGACGAGTAAAGTGGGGCCATGGGATGTTCTGTGGACATTTGGCACCGCCACCAAGTCTGCGACATCCAGCCCCAGATGTTCAGCATCACAGAATTGGAGCACTTGGGGCCAGGAGGGGACTCAGAGTTTGAACCTGGAACCCAGGTATCCTTTAATCAGTGAGATCATCAGTGAGATCCAGAAGGTCCATGCACCCCTTAGAATGTTATGCACAGTGTTGTGGTTTCATGCATTTTCCAGGCATAGGGCCAAAATTTTCATCTATTGTTAGAGAGCTCTGCAGCTTAGAAGGGTTCTGAGGTTCAGATCTAGCAGCGCCTCCCAAGGTCAGCATTTAGGGGCAGGTAGGGAATCCCAGTGCTCCAGACTTCATTCCGCTCCCATTACCAGACAGGCCTCTGACTCACTCCACCCCCTCCCTCAGCTCCTTTCTTTGGAGACTTGATGGGATGAAAATCATAATGTAGGACTGACAAGGCCATCTGGTCTGGCTGCCTACAGGGAAATAGGTTTTTCTGTAGCCTGCTACCTCCTCTGGGGACACCATGCCTCTCCACTGCCTGTGAGCACCTTTTTTGAACAATTTGAAGGTTCTCCACATTCCCTAGACTCTAGCCACTGCCCCTTCTCCTATCGTGCATCTTCCCAGCCACACCAGCCTGGCAGTCACGGTGGCCCAATTGCTTAGTGGATTGCCAGGGCAGGAGAGGCCACTCCCCACAGGAGCAAAGAGCCCTTGCTATCCTGGCACTTGTGTTTCTGCTTTACCTCTCAGAAAGGGGCTGTTCCAGTGCCAGGCTTGGGAATGCTGCCTGATGGAGCAGTGGCCTGGAGATGCCTGCTTCTGGCCACCCCCGTGGCCTTACCTCGCATGAAAAGTACATCAGAAATTTGCCAAAGCTCTTTTTAATTTTCTAGAAGTTATTCTCTCAAACTTGTTATCAAGGTAACTAAGAATATAAAGCAGAAGCAGCAAAGGTACCCAGCCTCCCCTCCCACCCAGGATTTCTCTGAGGTCTCAGGAACTAGTGGAACCCACGGTAGAACACCTGCCTACCTGCCAGGAGATGCCATCTGGTTGTTGGTATTTACAGACTTTGGCAGCCCAATCCTGCCTCCTGGAGCTGTCCCTTTGCTGTTGCTGTACCAAGATATGAAATTGGGAGACGCCTGCCCTCTGGTGACAATTCCAGGGATAACACCATCTTGAGAACCAGGGCCAGGGCCTTGATTGGGCAGGATGCTGAAGGAAGTATCTTCTCTAATTAACAAGTCAATGCTGATTTCCCTTCTGGCCCATTAAGCTCCTTGAGTCATTATTTAACCACTCAAGAGTATTTCGAAACTGGGCACATTCTATTTTTCTGCTAAAACACAGTCTCTTAGGAATGTCTGAGTCATTTGAATTTCACAGGAATTTTATTAGCAGGCTGGAATTTCCAAACAATCCCTCAGCCAGAAAGTCTGTTGCTTCAACCCATCCTCTGTCCTGAAGGCTTGGAATCCATGGTCCTGCTCTTCAAGGAGCTAGAAGCCCAGAGCCTTCTTGGATTCAGGCTTCAGCCTCACATCCATGGCTAAGGAAGGCCTTGGCACTCCCCACCACCCCCCACTCCTCGCCCCCAAATGCACACAGTCAGGGGCGCCTGGGTGGCTCAGTCCGTTAAGCGGCCGACTTTGGCTCAGGTCATGATCTCACGGTCCGTGAGTTCGAGCCCCGCGTCAAGCTCTGTGCTGACAGCTCAGAGCCTGGAGCCTGTTTTGGATTCTGTGTCTCCCTCTCTCTGACCCTCCCCCATTCATGCTCTCTCTCTGTCTCAAAAATAAATAAACGTTAAAAAAAATTTTTTTTAATTAAAAAAAAAAAAACAAATGCACACACTCAGTCTCAGTGAGTGTCCCTGCCACCTTCTTCCCCTGAGCTGGTGCCCCTCCGGAGGACCTGCCTGCCTCACCACTCCCTTGGGCCTGGGTTGGCACCTGCTTGCCTTCATTGTCTCATCTCTCTTGCTCCCAGACTCCCCTTGCTGTGCTCCATCCATCTCCTGAAATACCTGTTACCTCTTGCTAAGTTCAAAGCAGTTCTCACCTAGATCACTTGGGATCTCACTGAAATGCAGACCCTTATTCAGAGGGCACGGAGAAGGCCCAAGATTCTGCATTTCTAACCAGCTCCCAGATGATGCTGATGCTGCTGGTCCCTGGAGACCTAGGGCAGTGGTTCTCAATCTCGGCCACACATGGGAACTCCCTAAGGAGATGAAAACATTCTGAGGCCTGGGTCTCAACCCAGAGGTTGTGGTTTAAGTGGTCTGATGTGTGATCTGGGCACTGGAATTGTTAAAGCTCTCTCGGTGGTCCTAGGATGCAGCTAGTGTTAAGAACCACTGACCACAATGCAGATTCCAGTCTCCCGGCCCCAAGGCATCTGCTCTTCATCAGATACTCTGTCCCTTTCTTTTAGAGGTTGGCTTCCTTCCATCTTTAGTCCAGTCCATCTCCCTGTGTATTACCCTGGGGTCCTGGGGTTCACATACACCATGATGCAAATTGTACCTCTTGAACCTGTACAAAATTGGGGCTTCGTGAAGTCACTCCCAGGTGGGCCTGGCTGAAGGACTGGTAGTTGAAAGCAAGTGTGAGGGGACTGTGGAGCTGGCACAGAGTGGAAGAACAGGATTAGAGCAGTGGGGCACAGGCTTCGTTCTGCAGCTGCCTTGGGGTTCTTTGGGAACCATGTGCATTGCACCAAGGACTGTAGAAATGCCTGCAGCGTCTGCCCTAGGTGGGGTTTGGTAAACCACACTCTGCACTGAAGGAGGATGTCTCCACTCAGCCCAACTCCTGGCTCCTGTTCTGGTGTTTATTCTGTCAGACGTTCTTTGGGGCTGAGTAGAATTTTACCATGAAGAGTCGCTGTTTAGTGTACATTTCCACCATGTCCCTGGATATCACTCCCTCCAACTCTTTCTCAAATGTCACTTTCTCAGTGCAGCCTATGCTGACCGCCTTATCTGAAGTGTCACCCTTTATGCTCTGTATTTCCCCTACAGTACCTACCACCTATAGTAAACCACATAATTTACAAACATAATTTGTTATGTTTGTTGTTTGACTCTCTCACCCACTCAAATGTAAGCTGTCCGAGGGTTGTTGCCTGTTTTGATGACAGTGCCTCTGTAGCAACGTGGTGGGTACTGGCATTCATCTGACTCCCAGACCTTCCCCTGCCTGGTTTCTGAATCCTGCCGCTTGCCTGGTGCCCTGCCTGGCTGCACCCCAAGGCATGCTGCAGTCTCAGGGCCAGGCCCGCTATTGCTGACTGCAGACTGTGGGTGGCTCCAGACACCTGCCAGTAGTAGCTCTTTACCTGGCTGTGAGTTCCCAGTCTCAGCCACCCCACTTCACACCTACATCTTTCCAATAACCAGACCTTGGTCCGGTTAGGAAGTTTTGCTACCCAAACAAAAAAACAAAAATCAACATTTCAGTGGGTTTTTTTTTTATTTTTGTTTTTAACATTTATTCATTTTTGAGAGAGAGTGTGCAAGCAGGGGTGGCACAGAGAGAGAGAGGGAGACATAGAATCTGAAGCAGGCTCCGGGCTCTGAGCTGGAAGCACACAGCCTGACATGGGGCTCGAACCCACGAGCCGTGAGATTATGACCTGAACCGAGGTTGGATGCTCAACTAACTGAGCCATCCAGGAGCCCCGACATTTCAGCATTTTAAGGAGCAACATAAAATAATTTTTCGTCCCATGGAAGCAGGTACAGATTGGAGTCTCCTGTTTGTGGGGAAACAAATAGTTTGTTTCATCCCCTTCTCTCTTTGGAACCTTGTGCTTGAGGTAGAAGGAGCAGACTCTGAGGGGCATATGCCATTCTCCTGGGGTATACAAGGCACAGAGGCCAAAACATGGCCTGGCTCCTTCCGTTTAACGTGCAGGCCGTCTTCCTGCTCGCTGCTCACCCTGACGCCGGCCCAGGCAAACGGCCCTTGCAGCTCCCCTCTTTAGTTATAACTGCAGGAGGTGCTTGCGTCACATTTCAGATGACAGTGAAAGGCCATCATTTTTAGGGGCCACAAGTAACTGGACTGGGTTTTCGAGAAGATGTGGAACTGGAGCGATGTCTGCTTTGGGGCATGGCAATGACAGTGCTTGCAGTGATCAGTGATCCGGTGATTCGGGAGAACTTGACAGGAGGGCAGGAGGGGAAGTGATGAGCCACAAGAGAGGTGTGAAAGATTAAAATAGGGCCACTGGAAAGTGGGGGCAGGAATGTCACACTGGGAGAGGAAGAAGGGGGAGTAGGTGAGACATGCAGATGAATCAGGAGAGGTCAGCTGAGTAGTGATGGCCAAAGAGATCTTACAGTTCAAAGGGTCTTTCATATCCACACGCAGCTGATAGCACCTGTGGGCAGCAGCCTCTAAGCTTCTCTGGGGCTCCGTCCCTCTGAGCTGTGAGGTGGAGGCTTCGGCGCCCCTGTCCTTCTTTCCTGCCTACCCTGGACAGACACACCTAGTCCTCTGTCTGGCGGCCCTTCTCATGGCCTTTCCTTCACAGGCACTGACTTCTCACCTGACCAAATCACAGCCACCCTTACCAGGCCCCCTCAACACCCCTCTGCCCTGAATACAGGACACCCAGTTAAAGTTGAATTTCAAATAAACAATGAATACTTTCTTTAGTATAACTATGCAATGTTTGGGATATACTCACACTAGAAAATTGTTCATTGTTTATTTGAGATTTAACTGGATGTTCTGTGTTTTATCTGGCAACCCTACTGAGCTCCATGATGTCAGTTTGGGA
Source organism: Acinonyx jubatus (assembly GCF_027475565.1). Lineage (NCBI taxonomy): Eukaryota > Metazoa > Chordata > Mammalia > Carnivora > Felidae > Acinonyx > Acinonyx jubatus. The sequence goes on from NC_069386.1 coordinate 28,456,997, forward strand.
TCTACCCTGTAGCCTCTTGCTTATGGATTGGCCCATGTGAGTCTGCAAGAAGTTGAAGAGAAGTGTTTCTGCATCAGACTTTGAAACCCATCTGCAGTGAGTGATGGAGGCATTCATCAATGGCCTTCACAATCTGGTCTCCACTCACCTTTGTCTCCCTGTCTTCTGCTTGTCCCTTAGTGAGAACTCTCTCTGGCCTGGCTGGTCTCCTCCTCCTCACCCCATACTCTTGGGCCAGGTGGGGCTCACATCAGTCCCCTCTCAACCCTGTCCAAAATACCTTCTTCTTTTTCCACAATCACCTGTTGAAATCCTTCTACCCCTATTTGTGGGACCAGATCCCTGAGGCTGGAGACTGAACCCCCGAGTCTTTGCATTACCTTAGAACCAAGACAGCACCTGTCATTCCCATAGGTTTTGGAAACTCTCCAGAAAGACTTGAATAAGCCAAATTTCCTGCCAGGTTTTTTGAAGAGCCATGAGCTTTGTACCACCTTCCAACAACTGGGGGCTCCGTCAAGCTTTCCCTAGATGGATTCTGAGGGAGAAACTCCTCCTTTGAAGCACTCACAGTATTCCTTTGCGGAGAAGAGAGCATCTCAGAATTCCCTCTTCCAGTGACACTTTAGGATCTTCAGGGCATCGGGCCCTGACCCACTTCAGCGGACACTTTAGTTATAAAGCGTCCCTGTGTGCAGAGGATGGGGACAGCCAGCTGTCTGGGTCATCAAATAACTTTCCAACATCATCATCATCATCATCATCATCATCATTAGCAATCCATTTCAGCTCCATGGTGCTTTATAGATCAGATACATTCCCTCATTTAACTTGCAACAATCCTAGGAGTTAAGGAGTTTTACAAATGGGAGGCTGAGGCCTGAAATGCACAGATAACCTTCACACATAGTCCTGTGTGTCTGAAGGTGGAGCCAGAAGTGGGGACTCCCTGACTATCACTGTCTCTGCTACTTCAGGATGCCTAATTCTTCCTCAAGACGGCAATGAGGTTTGGCCTCAATACCACCTGCCCCCTCAGAGGCACTTCTTTTTCCCAGGATCTTGTGTTCCTGAAGGGAGTACATCAAATGCCTGCCCCAGCTCTGAGGTTTTTCACCTCCTTCCCACTTCCAGTCCTACTCAGGAAAAACTCCATCCTCGGTGACTTGATCTCTACCTGTGGTTGTTCAAGATCATCTAGGCAGGGTTTCCGAAAATATCTTCCATGAAGCACTAGTCCCACCAGATGCCCTGTGACATGAGGGTGCTGTCCAGCAAGTTTGGAAAGCACTGATACTATAATCCCTTTTGAGCATGATGATGTAAAATAACATATTAAAGGCACTGCAATGTCCTAGAAAAATAGAAAAATAGCCTAGAAAAATAGCCATTTGACTTTGACCCCAATTTTCCAAAACCTATCCAACCATAGAATTATCAAGTAACAACCATTAACATTCTGTGGAACTAGGATTCCATACAACCCCCTCTGAGAAATAGGGATTTAGCTCAGATCTCTTCTTATATAGCTGAAAACCACTGAAAATTCATTCATTAATTTATCAATCATTCATTAGAGGCGAACTGAGGGTCTCCTAAATGCAGAGTTTGTGCTAGGTTCCACGACTAGACAGACAGACAGTAATAACAGCTCGTTTTCATGCAGTTCTTACACCTAGCCAGGCTCTCCACTGACCTTTGTGATCTCCAGTGTTTGCAAGAAGCCCATGAGATGTGGGTTTCACACCCACCGTAAAGATGAGGAGACTGAAACCCAGATGGATGCTGTGTGTTGCCCAGGTCAGCCTATAAACCTAGCTGCACCTTTTTATGATTGGTTTTGCTCTTTGTGATTCTATCCAGTGGCCTCTTGAATAAGGTTGCATTTTGCTGGGAAACGTAGAGCCTGGGAGGAATGATGAGGGTATGTTTGGGACCAGGGCTGTGGCCAGGATCTTACCTCCTCTCCCTCTTGTGTCCCCACAGGTCTACCTGGCTGAAGCCGTGCTGTGGGAAGAGAGCAGCCGTGTGGCAGGTATTTTTGCTCAGTGCAAGTCTCAACAGTTTCCTGGTAGCCTGTGTAATATTGGTGGTGATTCTCCTGACTCTGGAACTTCTAATAGATATAAAGCTTCTCCAGTGTGAGTAGCAAGAGAGATACATATGCAAATACATATGATGTCAATATTCAGTGTGCATCCATCAGGGGTCCCCAACCAGCAGTGCAATATGCCCCCAGCCCAATGCCACTGTTATGACCCTGGCCCCATGGCTCATGGGGATTACTGCCCGGGGAGGAAATCTGACAGCTTCTTTCTCTGTCCCCCCAAGTACCTGTTTGCCCCTTTCTACCCAATGTGGCCTCTCCAGTCCCCCTCCCTAGCATTCCGTGATCAGAAACTGATGAGATCAAAAATGTTGGGGACCCCTGTATGCACTTTTCTTTTTATTGTTCCCATTTGGAATTCTCCAGGTTGGACTTTTCTGTATCTTAAAGAGAGTTCTCATGTGTGGAGGCATATCACCTTCTACTAACTAATAATAATAGCAACCACAATGATGATGTGATTGCTTGTGTTTTTATCCAGCCATAATTTGGCAGTGTTATTTACACATAATGTGATCATTTTGAAAGGACTTTTCCATACATTTGACCCTCGCAGCAACCCTGTGAGGTGGCATGACTGATTTTATCTCACCTTATAGGCAAGGGAATTAAGATTTGGAGAAGTTAGAGACTTTCCCTAGGTAAGGGTCTTTAAGCCATCAGGCCATTTAATGGCATGGCCAGTTTTTTTCCCACCATAGTGTCTTGGTGTTTGTTCTAGTCTTGTGTTTATGGGAGCCTGATGCACATGGCAGTCAATGGCTTGTCTGCTACCTCTTCTGTCCTTCTAGATGTCCCATGGCAATATGGCTGTTGGGAGGTGCCCACTTCTTGCCCCCCACCCTCGCAGACCCCTATCTGGCTTTCTGGGGAGAGCCAGGTGTCTTTACTCTTGGCTTCAGATGAGTGAGCAGTTTCTGTTAGAGCTCCTGGATCCCTATATTTCCCCAATTCAGAAGGCGGATTATACAAATGCAAATAAAAAAAAAAGATAAAAATTTTGGCCTGCAAGATTCCACCATTGGCAAAGTGTAGAACTATAGATCCATCCTCAAACCCAGTCAGTCATCTTAGACTTGTTTTCTCAAATGCCCCCAGTTCTTTTCCTGGAGCCTCTGTACTCAGGGTCCATCAAAGCTCCTTCCATGCCCTATCAGCCCTCCCTACTCTCTAGAGAGGATGACAGGCAGTACAGAATTGCTTTTGTCTGATGAGCCTCATTGGGTTTTGTGCAGCTGGTGGCCCCTTGGTTCCAATCAAAGTATCTTCCAGCATAAAGTGACCAGGACTGATTTTACACTCAACCTGTCTTCAATTAAACCATGTTGTATACTTTCCCTCCCACTCATCCATATGTCTGCTTTTTATGAGGTCTGGCCATAACAGAGTCTTTCTTTCCCTGTTGTAGGTTATACTTGGGGCCCTCGGCTGCTCAGGTTGTGACAAGGCATTGAATAGAACTGAGAACCTGGCCGACACTGGAATTTTGCTTAAAATTAAGTATCCAGGAGATTGATTTTGGTGGGAGATCCAATAGCAGCTCATAAAAGGCATCTTAAATTCCATAAAACGCACAATCAGAGATTTATTGCTCTTCTAAAGCAAACCGTAAAAAAAGGCACAGGAATTCATTTGAGAAATAATGGGGAGAGATTTTATGTTTTCAGAATCATCTGGAGGTCTTTTCAGAGTCACACAGGCCTCAGACTCTCGGTTCCCACTAGTATTCATGTGGCCTGGGATGGAAAGAATCCACGGTGCCTCCAGGCCCCAGCTTCTAAGGGTCGGTCACATTGGCCCAATACCAGGGGACCCTGAGGTCTCCCACCTGGAACCTGGTACCGCAGCCTCTCTCTCCCAGACATGCTCTAGGTTCTGGCTTCTGCCCACTCTGTGATCCCAGAGCTTTGGGGGAGGCTCTGGGTTCCTCTCTTTCAGGTCAGCCTTCCCCACTGAGTCCTGCCTGGGGTACTTTTCTTTTAGCCCCCAGGGAATTCTGAGCTACACGCTAAGCAGGCCTGACCAGCAGAGAAGCAATGTAGGCCTGTTCTTGGCAGCATTCCTCCACCTTGTTTTGGCCCTGCCCACTGCTCTGCCCGGCTGTCTTTCAGGCCTGCCTTCTGGAAAGCATCCCCTCCCATCCATTCTCCATCAGAGCCCACCTAACCCTTGTCCTGGGCCCAGAACCCTGCTTTTGGAGTCACTACCTGATAAACTACACCTTGATTAGGCTCTGAAGTTGGCCATGGCTCCCGTATTTTAAAGGGGTCTTCCAGAGATAGCGCCTTAACTCTAAGGATTGTCTGGTGGAAGGTGGGCTGGGAGCTTTCAGGGGCTGATGGCTCTCCCCACTTCACTATGGAGTCTGGAGGGCAAATGGAGCAACTTGGAAGCATGGCAGACCCCAGCTGCTTGAGCTGTCATGTTCAGGAGGTGACATCTCCCTACCAGGCCCGGCTCCCTCTTCCAGGCCTTTCTCCAGCCTCACTCCAAATACCCCTGCCAGCATAGCCATCTCTACATCAGGGTTTTCACAGTGAAAATTCAAAGCAAGCTCCCTTTGAGTCCCACCCAGTGCCCAGAGCTTTGGCTGTGAATTGTGGTAAGGGTTTCCGAAAGCTCAGGTAGACTTGACTGAAGCTGCCTACCCAGCTCTGACAGCCACGAATGTCTTGATAAGCCCCCCTCTGGAGGGCTCCTTTCTGGGAGGATGGCTATAGCTCACAGCCCACCATAGCTGATGGGACTGAGCTAGAATTCTGAGGCATGGCCTATGGGGGGACAGACAGAGGGAGGAGCAGCACCACTGGCCCTGCACCCTCCTACCAGCTCCATCGCAGACACCACTTAAAGCTGCCCTGGATGTTCTCTGGCCTGATTCTGTCCAGATCCAAATGTTCACATGAGCGGGCCCCGGGCTCGCAGAGGTCTGCCTCCACGCTGTGAAGGTCCTCTATCAACGCACCTAACTCCTTGTGCCTAAAATTGGTCCATTATTGTGTTCATTGCAGTTTCCAGTGCATTCCAGTTTGCTGGCATAATTCACTGGATCAGTCTGGTCATTCTCTCTGTGTTCTTCTCAGAGGTAGGTAAAGACTGGGGCCCTGGGACTTCTGTAGGGCAACTCCTGCCCTGGGGAGACCAAGCTTTATTCTCTAAATATTTACTAGCATCCAGCCCTCTTCTAGCCCTCAAGGCTGCAAAGAGGGAGAAACAATACAAAGAACTGAGCTCTGTGCTGGGAAATGATGCTGGAGGGGCAGCTGTCGACCCCTTCAGGGAGGCCTGGGCCCCAGGAGGTGACCCCTGCATGGAATATGAGAGGATGGGCAGGTGTTGTCCAAGTAAGGGGCGGGGATGACATTTGTGAAGGTGAGACTGAGTAGGGCGTAGCTGAAGGAGAGCAAATGGTCATGTTTACAGTAATGAGCTATAGATAAGAGTCTGGGCTGATGCCTCGGGGGCCTGGAGGTAGAGAGAGCAGTTTGGAAGCTGCCCCTTGAGGGGGGATGCTCAGGCCTGCAGAGGGCAGAGAGGATGGAGTCGCATGCCTGGCCAGTGGATTGAGCAGGTGCTGCAGGACCATGGGGTCTGGCTAGGCCGAGAGCTGCCCCCTTGGTATGAACAGAGGGGCACATGAACAAAGTGGTGGGATCAGGGGTGAGAGGCTCCCTTTATCAAGTCAGCCAGTAAAGCCTAAGTCGGTATCTCTATGTGTCAGGTATCTCTATGTGAGAGGTATCTCTATGTGAGATACCGAAGTCAGTATCTCTATGTGAGAGGGGAAAAGCTCCTGGGGCCTTGTGGGCACTGGGTTTAATGCCAGCTGGTAGCCCAGCGTGGGACTGAAATATGTGGTAAACCAGATCCCAGGACATTGCTCTGCCTTTACACAGGGGTGCATGACACTTCTTTCAAGCAGTTTCCAGACTGTCACACTGATACCCTGGCCTGCATTTCAGTGCTGTTGACTTGGGCCTGCTGCAGGCGGGGTCTCCCAGGGTGACTGGCAAGGCTGGGCTTTATCTTGTGAGCAGTGGTGGGTCATTGAGGGACTGGAGAGTTGCATGTGGAAATCCGGTTCTTCTCAAGAGAGCAGAAGGCTAGTCTAAGTCAGGTGGCTGGTCACTGCCCCTCTCCACCCATGTGCTCTACCACCACTGCCACAGGTCCACATTAGCTCACGCAGAGCCCCAGTGGGGCATTTCAGTGGGCAGCAGGCATGGGGAGAATGGCAGGGGAGAAAAGGCAAAGAGCCTGTTGGGAAGATGCATGCACACACAGACACAGACACACACATACAGATCAGTGGGTGCTGCTTCCCTGGTGGCAAAGGGGCCTCTGGGTCTCAGAGCACAGCAGAACCTTGAAGGACAGGATGAAGTGGGAAAGGAACCTCATGAGTGAAGGTATGGAAGTACAGAATATTTTGAGACCTGATCAGGAAACCCAGGGAGTTAAGAGTCCCAAGGTCCTCTTCTGGGCCAGCTGGAAGCCCTATATGATGGCCCTCGATACCCTGCAAAAATCAGGGGAGGGTTGGGCCTCAGGCCTTCAGTCCAGAACCCTGAGTCTGGGTGTGGGGCTGGGCAGCAGGCGTTCCAAGCACAAAGCGTTCTCTTTCCAGGCCTCGACTCCTGCAGTCCACGGAATTGGCAGGCAAGCCTGGGCCTGAAGCTGTGAATGTGGGGGCAGATCTTGACACTGCCCCTCCTGGGAGTGTCCCAAGCGGCTCGCTGAGACCGCTGCCCTGGAGGTGCCTCAGTACCCCCTAAACAGTGCCTGCTTCCCAGCCTGCTGCCTTTTTAGGGTCTTGCCCTCTCCAGCTCCCTGGCCTCCACTCACCATGATTCCCTCCCACAAACACACGGGCCAAGGCCAGATGTCTCCTTGCTACAAACCTCAGAAAATGTGTCATGTGTCTGTGACTGCCAACAAAAATGTTTAATCAGTTGTTGCGGTTCTTCCATCTATCCCTCCGCTTTGGTTTTATTGCCTTTGCAGAATTTATTACCCAGCGTGAATTTGGCATTCCCTTCCTGTCACTGCCGGAGACAAGCCACCTGAAACAGACAAGCCCCTGTGCAAAGGAATCTCAGTCTCAAACCCCCCACTCACTCCCATTCACACATCCAGAGGGGGATGGGCCTGGGGCTTCCCACAGGCCCAGCTGGAGGAGAATGACTGTGCCCCTGACCTTGGACCTTGTCGAAGAGAGGGTTGGGTGGAGCTGTAACAAGGTAGTAAGAGAAGAGTAACAGGTGGAGCAACAGAGGGCTAGCAGTAGAGTAACAGGAGAGATCTGTCTCCCCAGCACACCCTGACAAGCATGAACACAGGGGCTGGGACAGTGATCTTGTGATGAGGCAGCCCAGCTCATGAGCCTGGGCTCTCACATGTCATGGAGAGCCCAGAAGAACCAAGCATCAGAAGGGGCTAGAATAGCCTCATAGATGTCCCCCTAGCCTGTTCCTCAGAGGGTTTGGAGTTGTGTGACCGGAGCACCTCCGGTGAGAAAGGCCAGGGCAGCCAATTTCCCTGAGTAGTGCACCACGCCAGTGTATTTGCCCCCTGAAAATGCCAGTTGTACCCTTTTAAAAAATCACACGGACAAGGGGAGTAGCCTGGGGTCACACAGCCAATTCTAGCCCAAACTGGGCCCAGGCTTCTGGGCTCCTAATCTGGTCTGTCACCGCTGCATATTTTTGTGGTCCTGGTGCCAGCAGGTTGTGAGGGGACAGAGAATCTTGGAGAAGGGCTCCCAGGGCCAGGAGCTGAGAAAGAAGAAGTCCAACCCTACAGTGCATCTGACCCCAGACCCAGTGCTACTGGCTCATCCTCCTCTAGTGTGATGTCTATATCACTCCTTCAAGGCTGAGTGGGAAATACTTCCTCCGGAAATACCCAGAGATATGTCTCTGGGCCACAGGTGGGGGGGGTCTCTCCAGGACTCCAAGACTGGTTAGACTTAATGCGTGGGTGTTAATTCACAGACAAATTCTACAAAGGTTTGACCCAAAGGGCTCCTGATGCCGTGGTACCTTTTGACTTGTTCGGAGCAATATTCCACTCCTTGTCTCCACTGAGCTTTAGGACAACCCAGAATGTGGGTGTGACATTTTACAAGTTGGGAAACTGAGGCCTGGGAAGGCGTGGAAAGCTGCCCAGGGTCTGCAGGAGTGACAGGCTGGACCAGAAGGTGGGTGTGTAAGTGCTCCATGTCGTCCTTTGCCCATCTCTGTGCTCTGAGGGCTCCTTCAGGGAAGATGGGTTACTCCGTTCTGTGCAGGCCCCAGAGGACAGATCTAGACTCAAAGAAGGGAAGCATGAAGCTGCTTTGGGCTTAGTTTGAGGACATCTGTTCAAACAGGCTGTGCTATTTTCCAGTGAGACAGATGCTTCTCAAAGTGGTAAGAGCGAGTCTCCCTCAGTCGAGCAGTCTGTGCGGGGTCCCAAGGTGACCAAGGTGAAAGCAGGTGCCCTCGAACTTTTCCTGGGCCCTGATATTCCAGATGGCTCTGAAGCACCCAAGAACGAGCAGAGCCTTTGGGATCCAGATGGAGAATTGTACAAATGGTGTTTGCAAAAACACAGGCTGCCCCACCCTTGGCTGACACCAGGACCGGCCAGCCACGTGCAGCCAGGGGGTCCAGCTGCTTCTCTTCCTGACTGTATAAGGATTTAGGGCCTGGCCAGACTGGCCACCCTGCAGCAGAGCTCCAGTGCAGGCCACGAGGTGTTGGCCCTGTCCCCTAATGCTGGGTGTGGGGGGATCTGGAGAAGCCCAGCTCTTTTCCTGGAAGAAGAAAAAGCTGACCCATGGCTGGCCCTCTAGATATGAGCCTCAAAGCAGTGGTGGTAACAGCTGCTTCTTCCTCCTCCTCCTATTATTATTATTATTTTATTGAGGTAAAGTTTACATAATATGGGGCTCAAACCCACGAACTGTGAGATCATGACCTGAGCTGAAATCAGGAGTTGGATGCTTAAATGACTGAGCTACCCAGGTGCTTGCACATAACATAACTCCTTAAACTCTACCCTCTAGTGCATTCAGTGCATAACCAGTGTTGTACATGACCTCTTTCTAGTTCCCAAGCATTTTCCTCAACTCTCAAGGAGGCCCCAAACCCATCACGCAGTCACTCCCCATTCCACCTTTACCCAACCCTTGCCGACCACTGATCTGCTTTCTGTGTCTGTGAACTTAACTATTCAGGATATTTCATATTAATGGAATCACAAAATACATGGTCTTTTATATCAACATGTTTTCAAGTTTACTCACATTGTAACATGGGTTAGTGTTTCACTCCCGTTACGTCTGAATACTATTCCTTTGGATGGATAGACCACGTTTTATGTTTCTGCCCATCAGTTGATCAAGGCTTCTTAGGGCCACCTCCTCTCCCAAGGCAGCCTCTCAGTCTTGAGGGAGTGTGGCCTGCCCTGTTACCTGTGCCATGTGCCAAGAGAAGGCCAGTGCCAACTGAACTGAACCAAGGCCGCCTCTTAGCAAATCAGCAGTCACCCCAAGATTCTGGATTCATGAGGGGGTCCCCCTCCTACCCGCTGCTTCCAAGCAGGAGTGAGCCTCAGTAACCACACAGAAGGCAAGAGGGTGGTAGAATGCTTTATGCTGAGAGATGAGGATGCCATTGCGTACCTTCAGAGCCCCATGAGAACTCAACAGAAGGGAGCCTGTTTGGCCACTGACTTGCTATATGTCCTTGGGCAAGTCACTGCCTCTCTCCATGTCTTGGCTTCCCCCATCTTTGACCTGAAGGTATTGGAGCTGTCCTAGAGGCTGCCTTCCTGACCCCACCTGAGGTGGAGCCACTGCTTGCCCTTAGGGGAGAGTTTAATTTCGGTCTCCCTTTCCAACTTCCAGAGAGGTGGAAGGAAATAAGGGTCCCAGACCTGCCTCACCCCCAGCCGAGGGAGTCCCTGCCCATCCTGCCACTTCTGACTTCCCTTTCCCCATCTGTAACGTGAACAGCAGCTGCCCCGCCACCTCACAGGAAAAGCCTGATAGGTTTATGAACATGCCTTAAACAGACTGAAGAGAAAGAAGTGGGTAAGAGCCCAGAGCAGTGGACTTCTAGAGGGACCAGACTTGATTTAGAAGGTTCGATCCTGCCATCCCCAGCCTGTGCCTCCTGCCTCTGTTGGGCTGGCGCTAGAGCAAGTCTGCAGTGACTTGTTGCTGCTTATTCAGCACTGCCAGGAGCCCTTTGTCCTCACACCCCAGCCAGGCCCCACCTGGTACTGTGCAGAGATTAAAAAAAAAAAAAAAACAATGCCACTATGCAGGGTCATGTGGACGTGAAAGGGGGTAACTCACATTATAGATCTGTTTGTGTGTTGTGACACTTTCCTGGAAGATGGCAGCCAAATGTCTCATTTGTAAAGTGAGTGTATCATAACCATTTTCCAGTAGATAGAGGTGCCATAGGGTCAGGAACCTCCCCATTTGCATGGAGGTACCACATTGCTAGTGGTGGCCCTGTCAAATTCCATGTACTTATTTTGGAAATGCCTGTGATTTCTGCCTGGAAGGACTGTCCCACTTGCTACTGCTTCTCTGACACCTTCCCTTCCTTCAAGGCTCAGCCCAGGTCCCCCTCCTTCACCTCTTTCAGGCATCCTGTCCTCACCAGCCCATGTAGACCTCCCCTACTCTGAGCTGAACCCATTGTTATTTCACTCCCTTGGGCTCAGGTTTTGCCTCCCCTTCTGCTGTGAGCAGTAGGACAGGAGCCTTAGTATATTCTTCTGTCTCCCCTGATCACCTGGTATGGGATTGGGCATCTAACACTCATCATTGAAGGAGTGAATAAACATTTGAGAAATTATTCTTCAAAATCTCATTTCCATTTTTTCATTTGCCATGACCTTGGCAGTGATCTTAGGGAGCGTGAAAGTCGGATACAGAGATGAATTTTTTAGACAAGTTGGAATGTACTACTTTAGATAGTGTCAAGCTCACTGTCATTGGAAGTTTGCAGGCTCAGGCTAGATGACCCACTCATTGGGCTACTGGATAAGGGATGAAAACAACAGAAAGGGGTTGGGCCATGCGACATAACATTTAAGGTTCTCCCTCCAGCTCTGAGATTCTAGGAATAATTTCAGGTCCAGAATGTTCCGCTTACCTCACATCCTTTGTTTGTTTGTGTTGAGAGAAAGAGAGACTGAGGGAGTGGGGCAGAAAGAAAATCCCAAACAGGCTGCACACTGTCAACACAGAGCCCAACTTGGGACTCCCATGAACCGCGAGATCACAACCTGAGCCAAAATCAAGAGTCCTATGCTTAACTGACTGACCCACCCAGGCGCACTTTACCACCACATTCTTAGCAACAACTGATCTGGGCAAGTGGGGAGAACTGGGATGATACTTCTAACTCCTGGAGGAGGTACCTAGTAGGAAAGAAGCCTGTCCTCACTGGCCCTTGGCCTCAGAAGCAGACTGGGACCTCATTCTGGGCCATCAGGGTAACATTCAAAAAGAGCTGGGAGGCCACCAGACAAGAGAATCCATAGGTTGGGTCCCTGGTGACTTCTCATGCTTCATCTACATTAGAGTAAGCACTGAGGCTCTATCCAATCACAAAATAATCTTTTTTTTTTTTTATGAAATAATCTTCATGTTTACAAGGATAATTCCGGCTATTGTAGAAAATTAAGAAAATATAAACAAGCCAAAATAAGAAAATAAAAATCACCCACATTCTCATCACCCACAGACAACCACTGTTAATTCGGTCTATGTCCAGTGAAACTTTTTCAATGGTCCAGTCAAGTTGACACGTAAAATTAACCATCATCCCTCCTAATACAGAGGCACTTGACAAATGGAAGCTCTTATTTATTTATTCATTTAGCCAACATTTCTAAGTGACTCTGTGATGCACTGTAGGTGGTGCTGGGTTGTAAGTTGGCTGTAGTTGGCTAAGAAGCAAATGTGTGTATTGAGAGAGCCAGGAAAGGAGCTTAAGTTCAAGCTTAAGGCAGTGATGGAAGACCTTAGAGGGGAAGGAATCTGTCTGCAGATGTGTGAGCTTCCAGGTGGGTGAGATAGAAGCACCTCAGATGGCAGTCATAGAATGCGGAAGGGCAAGAGCCGTGAGCTGACACCACGTGTCTGGTTGTTGACTATGGCAGTGGAGGTGGCAAGACGTCCTGAGAACCCAGGCAAGTCCAGGTCACAAAGGCCCCTCAGTGCCTTGCTCAGGAGTTGGGGTCTTAATCCAAGGGCTGTGGGGAGACCCGGGAGGCCTCCAGGCAGAAGAGGGACATGATGGGGCATGATGAAATTGGCTTTTTAGAGAAATCACCCTGAGAGCTGGGTTTGGAGGAAGGAGGAAGACTGGAATTTGGAGACCATGTAGGAGGCATGGCTCAGCTGTGCGGGGTTAAAGGTTTGAACCAGAAAGTGCAAGTAGAGATGGAGGAAGGGACAAACTGGAGATGAATTAAAGAGCTGTATTTTGTGGGACTTGGGAATGTTCATCACTGGTGGCCAGGGGTTGGGAGGGAGTGTGGCAGTGGAGAAGACAAGACAGAGAGGGGATAGTGATGGGGTTTGCCAAGTCAGAACTGCAGCAGTAGGAGGCCTAAGCCGGACACATGGACTTAGAGAGCTTCAGGATATTGGTGGGAGTTGCAGCCAAGGGTACGATCGTCCAGGGATGTGGGGAGGAAAAAGAGAGGAAACTGGAGCCCTGGGAAATAATCTTGGTATGGAGGGAGGAAAAGAAATCTGCAAAGGTAACCTGAGAAGATATAGGCAGGGCAGTGGGAGGAGAACGCAGAGCATGCGGCTCCCTGGAGAGGAAAGAGGAGTCCTTGAAGAGCAGGGATGTGCTCAGTGCCGCACACGCTGCCAGACTAAGATCAATTGCAGGACATTATCCATGAGATCTGACAACAAATAGTCATCAGTAACCAAGGTGTGAGTGGTTCCACTGCTGTGGTGGGCTCATGTCAGATTGTGGTGGGTTAAGTGGAGACACCTCTTCAAAACCTGGGAGAAGAGAGAGAGAGGAGAGTGGCTTAAGGGAGACATGGGGTCAGTGAGGGATTTTTTAGAATGGAGGAAACTAAAAAGGTTTCTAGGCTAAGTGGAAGTTCTGGAACTCAACTTTGCACATCTGTGTGTTTCAGTCTGCCTCTCACCCCAGGGTGGGCACAGAGAGCACACAGTCAGTGTTCAAGAGACTGACATTTGGTCATGTGGTCCACCACCCCATTCTCTACCCTACAGGTCTTGTACCCATTCTTTTAAGGTAGCTGGGAACCTCCTGTCAAAATGAACCTAGCACCAGGGACCTGTGAACCCATGTCCCCCAGAGGTATTGGCTATTGCATGTGGAGGGGGCTCACATTTCGATCCCTAGGCAAGAGGCCACCCTCCTGGGGAGGGGGCTATGTCTGGCTCATTGTAATCTGTCTCCATGGGTTTTGACTGTGTGCGGATGGAGGAGTGAAGCTGGTCCCTCTGCTCCTGTTTTGTCGATGCCTAAGCCTAGGAGACACTGTTGTGCTGCCCCACTATCACCCCTCAACCTGCACTTGTTACCCAAAAACCTTTCTTCTGCACACCAATTCAGGAGTGCTTTCAGCCCCTCCCACATTTCTTAATTTTTCCTCATAACTGGAATGTGGATTCCACGTTTTCCTCTTGCTGCTCTAGTTTAACTCTGGGTCTGGGGGTTACTTGGAGGAGGGAGCCAGCAGCTCTCTTTGCAGGGAAAATTTGCCCAAGAGTAGATCTGTTCCTTGAGGAAGTGCTTGGGGCCAGCCCTCTGCACCTAGTACACACTGTGGGTATTCCTTAGGCCAGCCTGCACCTCCCAACCCTGGCCAGCTGCAGGGTTACAGGGACACAGGCTCAGGGCCAGGCATGCACTGCCTCGTTCTCCCCTGCTGGTAGGCCTGGTTTCAGAATGGCTTTGCAGAGAGCGAGGGTGCCAGCCCCCGCTCAGCTCACCAGGCTGTGAACCAGGATCTCCCTCTGCCTGGACAATGAGTACCTTTGAAAAATTCACATAGAGGCATCTTACAGACCAGCAGATGCTTCTGCCTGTATCCCCCAAGGTTCCCAAACCCTAGGAGCTCATCAGACCCTATCCCAGGGAGAGAAGCTCAGTCCCCTAAAACATGAGGCTTGGGCCTCAGCAGGAAGGGCAGGAGGCCTTGCTGCCACCTGACTAACACAGGGCCTGGATTAGATGCAAGGTTCTCACTCTGCTCTCCTGCTACCTGAAGCCTGAATCCCTTCTCTGGGGAGAGAAGAGAAGTATCCTTCCAGAAAACAGGGCTTTCTGAGGGAAAAGATGAAGGTACTTGTGGTAGAAGGAAGAGGGACTTGAGGACCCTGTTTATCTGTTTCTCCCTGAGCCTGTTTCTGCATCTGTAAGATGGCACGAGAGCTGGGCTTATAGTAATACTCAAATGATACTATCCATGAAGTTTTGCTAAGACTTTGGCCTATTTCACGTGTCAGAGCATCCTTGTCTCCTGAAGGCAAGGTTGGAACAAAGGAGGCTGAAAACCCTGAGTCCCAGGTGGGAAAGAGGCAGGTGGAGCTGAGGATTTGGGTTCCCTTGGACCCTTCCTCAAAGCCCTTTGCAACTTTGGGGGGCAGGATTGCAGGACCAAGGGTCCTAGGGGTGGGAGTGGGTGATAAAATAGTCCCACCTCATTGCCCTGCACTTGTCTTTCCCCGTGGAGCTTCGGGGAGGCAGGCAGCATGGGGTGCTCGTCGCCCTTTGTTCCAGCCGATGTCACATGGTCAGTAAGGGCTGGTCAGAAACAGAAAGAGGATCAGACTTTTGACTCCTCATATAATGCTCTTTCTCCTTCTTGCATCAGGGCATGTAGCCTCCCTGTTTTCACTCGGGAAATTGTCACTTTATACATCCCTGTGGTTCTGGTGGGCGCCCTGGGGGAAGTTTGTTAAAAACGCATGTTCCTGGGCCCTGCACCCAGAGATTCTGATATCTGGATCTCCATGAGACCCCAGGAATCTGCACTGTAGACAAATCCCCAGATGCTGCTGAAGCAGTGTATCCTTGCCTGTACGTTGAGAAACATAGCCACAGCTGGATTGGTCAGCCCTTGGCAGGGCAGTGTGGCCAGGTCCCTGTCTCCATGGATGAGGGATCTCGGCAAAAGATGCTGCAGGGGAAAGCCACCAGGTGGGGTGTTTCAGAGCTGCGTTCTCATTCTGGCTTTGACTCTGATTTGGAGCAGCTGTCTCCAGGCCACCATTTCCCCATCTATGCCAGGAGGCTGGACCAGGAGGTGTTTCCACGGCTGCCTTTGGCTGTTCTGTTTCCATGGGCTGGGTTAGGAAGGAAAGGCTTCCCCAGAGGAGGGTGAGCTGAGCCAGGCCTCAGAGGATAGATCCCATGTGGATGAGCCAGCCTGGAGGGAGGCAGGTAGCCAGTGCTCCAGCTGTTCTACTTGTTTATACATCACTACTTCAGTCATCCACCCATTAAACTTCCATCCCTTCCTGGAGCACAGGGCTCCATGTGTGATGCCTGTTCATCCCCTCATGGGGGGGTCTGGCTGAGTCTCATGCCTGGCCAGCTCCCTCTTCCTCCCCCAACCCCATATCCCCTGGGCTGCTGCCTTGTTTATAGAGAAGTGAGATGATTCCTTTTATATGAGGTTCCCAGAACAGTGAGGCTCAGAGACAGAAAGGAGAATGGTGGTTGACAGGGGCAGGGGGGAGGGGGAGAGGGTAGTTAGTATTTAATGTAAATGATGAAAAACTTCTGGAGATGGATGGTGGTGATGGTTGTGTGACAATGTGAATGTACTTAATCCCACAGTACACTTTTAGAAATAGTTAAAATGGTAAAATTCATGTTCTTGTGTATTTTACCACAATCTTGAAACAGAAAAAAGAAGGAGGAGAAGCAGCAGCCGGAGAAGTCCTATTTGGACCAGGCCTTGTTCCCCCCTGTCCTGGCCTGGACTTTGTGCCTTGGAAACCTTACAGTTGGGAATTTGGAGTAGATGTGGCTGGTGTAACATTTCAGAGGAGACACACACCAAATTTCAATGTCAGCACAAGTTAGAATGAACAGCAACAACAATAACAACAAAACCCAGGCCCATGTGTGGTGTTCTTACGCCACTTGAGTGTAACATGCAGAGTCAACTTCTGAGTCCAAATGTCAGCTCACCGTGCAATGCCTGAGGGACCCCAGGCAGCTTCCTTAACCTCTCTGAGCTTCAGCTTCCCTTTCTGCAAAGTGAGAATCACATGTAAGGAGGGCTGGCCCACGGCCTGGCACGTATTGGTATGAGTACATGGCAAAGGTTAGTTTCATAAAGAATTGGAAGATTCATATCCTATAACCCATCTCTCTGGCAGAAAGGAAACTGAGGCCCAGAGAGGGGATTTGACTTGCCCAAGGCTACACAACCAGCCTGTTACTGAGCTGTAACTTCAGGATATCTTGGACCTCAACCCAGATTTCTCTCCACTCACTTAGAGCTGTCTTGCGGTGAAGCAGGGGTCCTCCAACCTGGAGATAAGGAAGCCATGTAGGAACGGACATCAGGCTGCTGTATGACCCTCTCTGTTCTCAGAGATGCCACCTGTGTCCCACCTACTCATGCCCTCATGGAAGTCAGGATAGTCTTTTCTAAGGAAGAGGGGAATTTTATCAGCTAAGCCTTTTCATGGCATAAATGTGGGTGAAGATCCATGGGCGTTCTGCAGCTTTGTTGAGTCCAGATGGCTGGCCTTGTACTGCAGCGTGTGGGAGAAGGGACACCACCTGGTGTGAATTACTGTGAACTAGTCATCTTGGTTTAAGGAAGGGCCTACAGACAAATGTACCAGTATTATGAGACCAGCTTTTAAATATTCTCTTTGTAGAAAGATGTACTGCTGGTGAGGAAGCCTCTCCTGAAGGCACGGCATTGGAGTGAATTACTGAGGGTTTTAAGGAATTAGTCATTCATGCATGCATTTGTTCATTCACTCAAACTGTATAATCATTCAGTGTCTACTCTATGTCAGGGATTTGGGGTAATGGAGAGAAATCAGTGTCTCTTGAGCCTTGATCGGGGGATCAGGGAGGTAATCACCACAAGGTATGATGAAGTGTAGTGGAGAGTTATTGGTGTTCAAGTTCTACAGGAATGCCAAGGAAAGAGGCACTGAGCCTGGGGAATGTGGAGGAACTTCACAGAGGTGACACTCGAGCAGATGCCAGAAGGACAGGAAGGCCCTTTCCAGGCAGAGAAGGGAAATGGCCCTGATGGTTAGCACATAGGCCGAGCTGCTCTAACAAGACAACAGAAAATACAATGGGGCTTCAACAACGCAGGGTTCATTTCTCTCTCACAGAAGGACAAGTGGAGTGAACAGTGAAAGCAGACATGGTGGAGTGGGGCTAGTGGGGACCCAGGATGCTTCATCTTGCCCTGCCCTCCCTACCTGAAGATGGCTCACCACCATACCTACACACCCACATTCTAGTCTTTGGGAAGAGGGAAAGAGGAGAAGGAACCTAGTGCCTACAGGGCTGGGAAGTATCGTCTTTGGCTACGTAACCATGCTAATTATCCAATTATTCTCTAAGAGAGAAGAGGGCCACTTGGGTGGCTCAGTCAGTTGAGTGTCCAGCTCTTGATTTTGGCTCAGGTCATGATCCCAGGGTCATGGGATGGAGCCCACGTCAGGCTTTGCACTGGGCATGGAGCTTGCATGAGATTCTCACTCTCTCCCCCCTCATCCTCCCCCTCCCTGCACTTGTGCATGCTCTCTCTCTCTCTCTCTCTCTCTCTCTCTCTCTCTAAAATAAAAGGAGAAGAGATTAAAGGGAAGAGGAGTGAACCGTCAGTCTGCCACATGCAAAGACAAGGCGAAAGAGGAAAGAGCTTGCGTGTTTGTAGATTTGTGGCATGACCGGAGTGCAGGAGATGACTCTGGCGAGGGAGACAGGTTTGAGTGTTGTTTCAAAGGATCCAGGTATATTCTGCACTGCAGGGTGTTGAGCAGGGGCAGGTGGTGGGGAGGGGTTGCACAGATGGTGATGGTGATGCAGACTGGAGCTGAGGCACTCGACCTGTGGTGGAGAGGGCATGTGATCTGAGAAACACTCAGCAGAGAGTGAAGACGGTTCCCATTACTGAATAAGGAGGCAGCGGCCCACCCTGATTCTGAGCTCCAGAATCTTCTCTGCTAGGGGGAGGGGCAGGGGCTGGAGAGCAGTAAACATAACCTCTTCTTTCATTTCCTCTCCTCAGACTGTTCTGCGGATTATAGTACTTGGGATCTGGGATTACATCGAAAACAAAATAGAGGTAAAGGCCAGTGTCCACCCCTACCCCCTACCTACGCTTAGCCATCCTGGGAGCTGGGAAATGCCACTGTCCCACCCACCTCAGGGTGGGAGCATCAAAAAGGCCCTGTCCTCCCCCACTGGATGCAGGAGTCCCTGCAGCTGTGCTGTTGAGGGTCGGAAGGCGGGCAGACTGAGAAGGTTCCTGGCAAAGGGACAGTCTAAAACTTCTCTAAATTCTGCAAAATTTGAAAAGTTATTCTTGAATCATTTGGAAAAGCTGTGAAAGGTGTTTTCAAACAAGTAAGTCCACTCTAAAATGGCCTGGTGGTCGGAGAGCTGGGCAGGAAACCATACAGGCACCTCCCAGCCTGTGACTCTGTAGAGCATCCAGCTGCTCTGCATCATGTAGGGGGTGGGGTGCAGTGGGTGGAGATGAGGTGCCAAGGAAGCCTGGCTGCTGCTGGGGGGTTTGTGCACTTAGGACAAGGCAAGGTGGTTAGTGTCTGATGCCCAACTGCTTCCTCACCCCCAACCCCACCCAACATCCACATTTTAGCCTCTTTGGGCCTAATGCTGGGAGCAAACATAGAGGCCTGGCCCATGGAAGTCACAGATCAAGGCCAAGCTGGAACAGGCAGATAGAAGGTCAGGGCCCAAGGCTGTATCACCCGTGCTGGGCTCCCTCCTCTCCTAGCCCTGCCTCCCTGCACGGTAAGAGACTCAACGCCAGATAGAAATGAGATACAGGCTCTGGGCTCCTGTTACCCCAGGGGAAGGGTCCTGCGTTCAGCCCCCACTGCCAGTGAGGGATTCAGCAAGGCTGGAACAGGAACTCTAGGACGTGGAATGCAGGCCCCATCCCAAGGGACAAGATGCTGGAAGCAACCCAAGGCCATCTGAACAAAAGCTGGGGAAGGGCTGAGGTCTCTAAGATGAAAGAGTGCTCAGGGGCACGTCTGTGAGTGGGAGGTCCCTAAAGACTGAGGACTTTCAGGAGAGGCAGCCACGGATAAGGGTGACCTTCTGATGTGGAAACAGACCTCCTGGAGAAACTGGCCAGCACCAGATGCTTTGCCTGTTTCTGGGACATTCAGGAAGGTGGCCCAGGGCACTGAAATCCAATTCCTCTCACAGGTGTTTGACGGGGCTGTGATCATCCTGTCCTTGGCCCCGATGGTGGCGTCCACCGTGGCCAATGGGCCCAGGAGCCCCTGGGACGCCATCAGCCTCATTATCATGCTCCGGATCTGGCGGGTGAAGAGGGTCATTGATGGTGAGTGGTCCAAATGGGTCGGCAGAGCTTGCAGGGTGGTAGGTAGCTGCTATAGAACATGGAGCTATCAACTAAGGAGAGAGACCATGTGATATGGGGTGGGAGGGAGGGATGACCCCGCCAGCCTCAGGGATTGGAGGATGGAAACTATTGGCAACGGAGAGACCAAGCCTGTCACTGCTCACTTGATGTCATGTGTTCAGGAACCACGCATACTGGCCAGATGTCACGTGCAAACACTTGAGCATTCGTTACCACATAACTATTTATGGTATGTCTGGATGGCCAGCCCTTCACGTGAGTGCTCACAGCAGGGCCTGCCATTCTGGGAGCAGTGGCTTTGTACATCCTGAGCGCTCCAACGCACAACTACCCTGGCTCCCTGCTGCCTGCAGACTCGCCACTGGCTTTGTCCAGGTTACTGGTCAAGGTGTTGCTCCCCGCAGGGTCCATCTCACCTGTGTGTCCAGCAGGGGGGTGCCCCTCCCAAGCCTGTCGAGCTGCAAACAACTAGAGAAGGTTTCTATGGGAGCTGCTGGCTTGGTTTGGGTTTTGGCTGGTGCTTCACCCAGTTTTAGTAGCACATGCTCCCATCTGGGTGTCCATCCCAGTGAGTGTCTGATCCATTCCACTTTATCATTGCCTTTGCTACCATCAGCGGCAAGGCCACCCTTCCTCCTGAGCCACCTCATCTAGAGGGCTGTGCCCTGACCCGGGTGGTTCATGTATTTCCAGAAAGAGTGTGACCCCCCAGAGGAGGGATGCTTGGTTGAAGAGGAGACCGGAAGCCTTGTCCCTGAAGTACAGGACAGGGTACTGGGATGGGATGGGTGGTCTGGGGAGGGGGAAGAGGGTGGAACCAACTCTGGGTTCCAGAGGATGGTCCTTGGACCTCTGGGGACATGACAGGGAAGCCCACTCTCCTCAGGCAGACTAGGCACAGAGCCACCCACAGATGGGCTGGTCTGCCTCTAGGAGGTGGGCTTCTGCTAGAGTGCAGGCAGCTTCAGGCCAGGTGGTCACATGGAGGGGCAAGGCATGACCAGATGAGGAGTCCTAAGCTTTTAAGTTTTTTTTTAAGTAGCAAACCCCTTTCTTCTGCAAAATCTCATGCAGCTACCCAGTGTGAAAAATGGATTAAAAGTGGGGCTGCTCTGGATGACTCGGAGCAGGGCGCCAGAGCCCACCTCCGTGCCCCCTCTCTTCTCCCTGGGGGCATCTCTGAGGATCTTCTGGCCCTTTGGAGCACTTTTAAATCACTGGGATAGACTGCTAAGACTATAGACTGTATAGTATATAGACTCTAAAGTTATTCCAGCCCTGAATTTTGGTTGCAAATGACAGAAATTGTGGCTGTGAGAGTACCCCGACAACCTTTGTCAGGGACTAGGGAGCCTGAGGCAGAAAGGACAGCCTCATTCTGGGGTCTCATCCCTTGGCAGGGCACCCTTTCCCTGTCCCCACCCCATATCATACCCAGTTAGCAGTGTGAGGTATGATGTCTTGTCAGGGATCTCTTAATCCAGAATCTTTATCAAACTGAAAGGCCCAAGTGGGAAGGCTTTGAGAGATCATCTAGTCCATTCCTGTCATTTGATAACTGGGGAAACTGAGACCAAGAGGGAGAATTGTCACACAGCAGGGCAGGCGATGAGCCAGAAGTGGAAAGTAGGATTGTTGGCACCCACCAGTGTTCTTCCTACATTCACTCACCCCCATCTGCTCAGGGCCCTGCTCTTGGCTCCATTTATGAGAACATCCTCTCCCTTCAGGGAAGGAACAGTGCCTTCTGGCTCTTCTCTGCCAGCTGTGGACAGCTGGATACCCTCACACTGATGGATCTTGACAGCCCTGTGATACTCTTCCCAGCTGTCCCCTCCCCTTTTCCTGATACAAATCAGGCATTGCTGTGCCACTGGGAGCTGCAGGATAGGCATGTGCTGTGTGCATGTGTGGGCGTTAATTTGTTTCTCTTGCCCTGGGTGTGAACTGGCTTCAGCAGAGATCTGAGGAGGCAGAAGCCGCTTGGTCCAGCCTCTGGAACCTAGAGGTAGGTCTGCAGGACATGTGGGCTGCCCTCAAGTTTAGAAGCAAGCAAGAGTTATGCTTTCTCTTCTGCATGATCCCTGCAGCAGCCAGAGAACATCTGGAGGGTGAGACACTGTGGGTGGAAAAGGGACTTGAAGAGTGGAGATGTGGAGATTGTAGAATACAGTGGCAATAGAGGCATGTGACTGGGGTTTCTGTTGAGTCAGGAAGAGCTTAGTTCTGTGAGATATGAGAGTGTGAAGGCCAGAGCATAAGGGTTGGGTCAGGAGTTGACTTCCACAGAGCCCAGAGAACTGCCCAAGGGAGGGGCCTATGGGGCTACCACTGGGA
Organism: Acinonyx jubatus; assembly: GCF_027475565.1. Taxonomy (NCBI): domain Eukaryota; kingdom Metazoa; phylum Chordata; class Mammalia; order Carnivora; family Felidae; genus Acinonyx; species Acinonyx jubatus. The sequence goes on from NC_069386.1 coordinate 28,479,075, forward strand.
CCCTCCAATCCAGAGTCTAGTCTCTCTGCTCTGGGTCTCAGTGTGTGCATCAGTGATTGATATGATTGTCTATGAGTAACAGACCCAGAATAACAGGGACTTAAACAAAACAGAAGCTTATTTCTGTCACATGAGAGTCTGCAGGTAGGCAGTCTGGGGCTGATGTGGCACTCTCTGTAGTCAAGATTCCATGCTCCTCCCATTTTGTTGCTCTGCTGCATATAGTCTACTTTACAAAGTCACCCATGGCCCAAGATGGCTGCTCCAGTGCCAGCCATCATATCCTCATTTCAGCAGCTAGGAAGAAGGAAGAGACGAAGATAAAGAGGCGAAAGGAAAGTTCCAGATGCCTTTTCTTTTTAGACATCGTTATTAAGATATAGGTCACACGCCGTAAAACACCCATTTGAAGTGCACAATTCAATGGCTTTTAGTATATTCATAGATTCGTGCAAATATCACCAAAATCTAAGCTTAGAGCATTTTTGCCACTTCAGAAAGAAAGCCCATACCCACCAATAGTCACTCCACATTAGCCTCTCAGCCCTGGGCAGGCACTAGTCCACTTCCTGTCTCTATAGATTTGCATCTTCTGGACATTTCATAGAAACGGAACCATATGATATGTGGTCTGCTGTGTCTGACTTCTTTCACCTTGCAAAAACGTCTTCAAGGTTCATCCATGTGTAGCATATGTATCAGAACTTCATTCCTTTTTATTGTTGAATAGTGCTCCTTTGTATGGATGGAGCACGTTTTCTGTATCCATCAACTGATGGGCATTAAGTTTGTTTCCACTTTGGGCTGCTGTGGACATTCATGTACAAGTTTTTGTGTGGACATATGTTTTCATTTCTCCTAGGTACCCAAGAATTGAATCGCTGGGCCATGTAGTCACTGTGTTTAACCATCTAAGAAACTCCTAAAGAGTTTTTCCAAAGTGGCAGTGAGTGAGGGTTCCAATATTTCCACTTCCTCATCAATACCAGCTCCTGGAAGCTGCTGCATCACACCTCTTTCATCCCATTGTCCATAATGTGGTCTCATGGCTGCCCATAACTGCCTAGGAGACTAGAAAACATAGTCCTTGCTCTAGGCAGCTGTGCACACAGCCAAAAGTAAGGGTGTTATCACTAGGGAAAAGAAGAAAAACAGATATCTCAGTCACCACTGGTTAGGATTCTGGCCCTTTTCTACTGCCTGGATGCTATTGGGTACCTAGACATTCCCCCCAAGCCCTACACCCCTGGCCCCTCTAGGAACTGCTCCTGGACTGAACCTGCTGCTGACTGAATGCTGGGACCGGCCCCTTCCCAGCCTGAGCCCTGCTACTGCCAAGTTCTTCACAGAGCTGTCTCTCTTCCAGCTTACGTCCTGCCTGTGAAGGTGGAGATGGAGATGGTCATCCAGCAATACGAGAAGGCCAAGGTCATCCAAGACGAGCAGCTGGAGAGACTGACGCAGATCTGTCAGGAGCAAGGGGTAACGCCCTACCACTTCCAGTCTGTCCAGGGCTGAGGGCCCTGCTGGTGCCTAAAGCTGCAGGAAGCCAGAGCAGCTGGGCCCCCAAGGACACAAAGGGAGCCTGAGGCCCCGAGAGTGGGAAACAAGTCTCTAAGGTCACTCCTGCTCAGCGCAGCCAGGCCTGGGTGCTTTTGTTTTGGTACCACAGTGACCAGTCAGCTCTCCAACCTGAGCCAGCTGAGTCACCAACTCAGTTCATCAGAGTCTTCTCAGCTCAGTGGTCTCTAGAGCAGGGGACAACTTCTGTCTGCAGAGGTTGCGGGCACCAGTGTGGGCCAGTCACCACTCAGGACCCCCCCCCCCCACCGCAGACACCCCAAAGAGGTGTTAGCAGTTCTCTGTCTTCTAGGAGCTGCGGGGAAGAGAAAAAGGTGACAGGCCCTGGGAGGCCGTGCTCGGCAGAGCCAGGGGGGCTGGGCAGCTGGGCCAGGGAGAGGGCTTGTCTAGCTGGGTCCTGCAACAAGGCTCCAGAGCTCTGTAGAAACACAGCCTCCAGTGAAGAAATGTTCTAGTACCCAGTGCGCAGGGTAGGAATGCCAGAGAGGGGACTAGCTAGCAAGGTGGTGGAAGGTGTGTGAGAGGATGGACTGTCATTCCGGCCTACGCCTTGGCTGCTGGGGAGAGGACACTCCACTGCCCCTTGCCCTGTGAGCCACATAAGCTATGCCCCCGCCCTTAGTGCCCAGGGCCAATCCAGGCATAGAATGCCCCAGCTGTTTGCCCCACGTGGGGCTGAGCACTTCTGGCTTGCGGTGTGGTGAGGATGCACACCCCTTGGTTCCCTCCCCCTGCCCCATAGCCGAGCACCCAGGCACTCTCAATGAGGGTCTGAGGGCCGCACACAGCTGTCATTCTTGTCAACCTCATGCCTCATTCATCTCGCACGTGAACACCCTGATGGAGTCAGGTGGAGTCACCTGTCATTCTGACAAGCCCCATGCCATCCCGTCTCTTAGCTTTGGTTGTGCTGTGCCCCTCTCCTGAATCCTTACCCCTTGCAAGCTCTGCCTATCGAACTTGTGCACAGCCTGCAAGTCTTTGCTTTTCCACAAAACATGGCACTCCCCCTTCACCACAGCCACTGCTCCTTTACCCGCCAGCCCTTGCTGTTGGCCTCCAGAGAGCATGGGGCACTTGCTGCCATGGGCTGTCATTATTTGCACCCGGGACTGCTTCTCCCACTGAGTGGACTGCTCCACAAGGGCAGGCCTCGCCTGACTCATGTTTTCACTCAGCCCAGCGCCCCGCACATTGTGGGTTTCCTGGCCCCTCAACCCCAACCTCTCATAGCTGGAGGAAGAGCTGGCGGGGGGGGGGGGGGTGGAATGGGAAATCTGTGGAATGTCACCACAAATGGATCCCTAGAAATGTCCCACAGGAACCGGCACACAGAGTCTTCAAAATCATCTCCTTGGAATGTCTGTCAGGGAACCAAATCTTTTTATCTACTTTGGGAACACAAAATGCTTATGGGTGATGAGGGGACATCAGGGGACATAGCCCTCAGGAGCACATTATCCAAGGGATCCTGGGTGTAGGGCGGTCTATCCAGAGCTATGGACGGGAAGACCAATATCCTAGCCCCTAAGTAGTTGGAGTCAGCTTCATTTTCTCGCCCATACATCTGGTCAGCCAGCACCATCCCAACCTGTGCCGGGCACTAGGAGCACTGTCGTGGAGAGATTTGGCCCCTACCTTCATGCGGCTCTGGGTGACTCAAGGAGTGTGGCAGGCCCATAAACAGTGGCAATCTGGTGCATGCATGCTTCAGCAGGGACGTGCCTGGGGGCTCTGCATGCCACGGGGACAGGAGAGTGGTGGGTTTCCAGGGGAGCTGACATCGGGCAGGGTCTCTTGGAGACGGATGTCTGGCAGAGGGGACAGATGAGGCACTAGAGTGGCTGTTGTACCAGGGGCGCTTAAGGCCATTCAGAATATGAGCAGCGGGAGAAAGTAGGAGGATCTGGAGGCAGGCTTGGGAAGGGCCTGCCTGGCTGATCAGGGAGCTTGGGCTCCAGCCTATAGGGAAGGGTGAGGCCTGGAGTGTTAGAAGCAGGAGTAGGAGATCTGATCAGGTTGGAGTTGCTGATGGATCTCTCTGGCTGCTGTTGGAGGCAGGATGGGCGAGGGCAGGAATGGAGACAGGATGCCTGGGTAGAGAGGCCTAGGTTTGGGACAGACAGAGGTATAGAGGAAGAGGGGAGAGGACAGATCTGGGTGACATCCAGGACCTGGCTAGAGCTTAGTCAGGCAGCTCTCAGTCTACTGTCTAATCGGAAAATGGACACTCTGCCTCAGTGGCCACATGATAGACGCCCACAGGGTGCCACATCTGCCTTTCATAAATTCACACACAGCCTCCCAGCCCGGCAGAGAACAAGCTGACCCTACAGCAGCCTCACATCAACACCACATGGGCCACGAAGCTGAGAGAAAACCCTAATGGCAACCCCACCCCCAGCGGTTTCCAGCAGGACTCCTGTCCTGAGCCCCCAGAGACCCCGTGTTCCTGCTCTCCTGGTTTAAGTCACCCCCCACATGTGCCCTCCTTCCTAGGGGGCTTGGCCAGAGGGAGACTCCCTTGGATTCTGCACAGGAAAGAGCCAATAAATAAAGACAGATTCCCTCTAGGTAGTGACATCTGGAAAAGAGATGAACAGAAAGAAACAAACCGTTTTAATTTAAAAAACACCTGAAGCCTGTAATCTTAGTTGAGACAGCAGAAAGAGGCAGCTGGACTGGAATCCCAGCAGGATTCACAGGGAGGCCACAGGGAGGGCCACAGGGAGGGCGGGAGGGGGCCCGGTGAGAGCAGAGGAACCATGGATGCTGCTCTCCACTCCACAGGCAGGGCCAGTGGACACCTACCTCATTTCCACCTGTGTTTTGGGACTAGGTTTGAGACTTGACTGGGCTACAAATACCCTTAAAAAATGAAGGTGCTCATGGCGTTATCAGGGCAGCCAACCACTCTGAGAGGATAGCGCCTGGAATGGTTAGGAGAGACTTCAGCAACAGACCTGAGTGCAAAGCCAGCTTGGCCACTTCCTGGCCTTGTAGCTTTGGTCACTGGTGGGACCTGTGTGGGCCTTGGTTTTCCTAGTCTGAAAAAGAGCAATAGTAAAACTCCTTGAAGGATGGTTCTGACATTATGTCACCTAAAACCCGGCACATGATGAATGGCAACTAATGCCAGCCCAGCCCCTCCCTGACATACACCCATTTATTTTACAGTTAAGAAAATTGAGGAGTGGTGACTTTCCCAAGAGTTCACAGTTGATTGAGGGCTTTTAGAGCCAGGAATAGACTCAGTTGTCCTAATGGAATACTGTTCTTTCCCAGCCCACCTTGCTTAGAGTCTTTCTACATTATTTTTCTATTCATATGGCTTCTTGGTGCTCAGTTGAAGGCATTGGCCAGATCATGCACCAGAGTATCTTTAAACCACAGCCTGAGCGCAGCTCTCCCACAGGCACAGACCCAGCTCTACTCAGCTGTCTCAACAGCATTTCCTAAGAGTCTCTTCCTGCTGCGCACCTCCCTGCTACCTCCAACCCCACTCCAGGTCATTTCAATCATCTTTGTCAAACACTCCTGCGTTCTGTCTCCCTGCTGGAATTCTCCTAGTTTAATAAAACAATTTCCAAATCGAATTTGTATGCACTACCTAAAACGTTGAAATTTACCAAACTTCCCATGAAGTGTGTAGAATTTCAGTTTAATGAAACACCAAATTTGCATTCATCCTGCTCTTTCCCCAAGATGTATCTGTGTAAATATTTCTCAAGACTTTACTCATCTTTAGCTCTTTTTAAAATAAACTATTTTTTTAGAACGGTTTTAGATTTATAGGAAAGTCATGAAGATCGTACAGAGTTCCCGTGTATACCCCACACCCAATTCCCTGCGACCATCTCACATTAACATCATGCATTTCTTACAATTAATAAATCAATATTGGTATGTTATTATTAGAGTCCATTCGTTGTTCCAGTTTCCTTAGTTTTTATCTAACATCTTTTATCTGTTCCAGGATCCCATTCAGGACACCACATTACATTTGGTCATCATGTCTCTTTAGTCTCCTCTTGGCTATAAAAGTTCCTCAGACTTGCCTTGTTTTTAATGATATTGACCATTTGGAGTACTGGTCAGGTATTTTGTAGGATGCTCCTCAGTTGGGATTTGTCTGATGTTTTCCTCATGACTAGATTGGAGTTATGGGTTTGGGGAGGAAGACCACAGAGGTAAAGTGCTGTAGAGACTCTTGGGTGACACAGTGTGTGGGTTTCTTACATGAATATCTTGTACATTTTATCTTCTGTGCCATGTGGCAGCTCATTTCTTACCACAGGCCACACCCCAGGTGCCCCAGAACCACTTTATGTTATAAATGAAAGCATCCTTAGAGGGCGTCTGGCAGAATCCTAGATTTGGCAGATGGGGGAATCTGAGGCACAGAGAGGGGGAGAGGTGTGCCCAACCTCACACAGCAGTTAGAAGATTAGGATGGAAACAGAAGTCTCTTGTGGTTCATTGCCCTGCTTCCCGTATTTCCATCATCTCTTCTGACTGATGGGCTCAGCTCACCCTGAACAGATTCCTTCTGGAAATCTGGGGCCAGCGGGGAAGGAGGATACTCTGTTGGTCAGTCTTCCCCTGCCTAAGCTCTGGCAGGTCTTCTGCATCCTGCTTCCAGGTTGCTCACTTCTGTGACAGAAGCAGATAGCCTCAGACCCCCAAATTCAACAGTCCTTCTGCTGATGAAAGTTCCTTCTCATTCACTTGTGTTTTATTCTCTGTCTGAGAGTCCTGGCCAGGATGTCCTTAGGGGTTAATCCACACAGATGGATTCCAGAGGTGGGATGCTAGTTACTATCCTTTGGAGAGATAGCATGAGCTTTAGGTCCCTGTGTTCTGACTGCTTCAGAGATTAAAGATGTTTTAGATACAGCGGTTAAATCACTGTATATTCTTCTAACTCGTCTTAAGAAACCACTTCTGAAGCTTTATGTACAGCTGTGCGCAGGATCTTGCTCTAATTCTGAAACCTGTTCTGAAGTCCCCGTTGTACTTGCTCTTTGCCCTATAAGTTTTGCCTTTGGCCCAGTGTTAATAGGATCCAACCTGGCTCACAGTCAAAATTTATTTCTTTTCTCCAGGGTCCTTTGGGAAGGACAGAAGGAAGTTCTCTTTCTAAGTTGAGTACCATTCACCCTGAGACCATTAGCAAAAACCCAGGTATCTAGGGTGACTGGAGGCCTAGCCCGCAAGGAGGCCAGTGGAGCTCAGTGAACCTCTTAGGACAGTCTCGGGCCCTGGGCAAGCTTCAGTCCCTGAAAGAGGAGTCCTGTGTGGGGGCAGCCTGGAGGGTGGAGGGAGCCCTCTTAGACAAGGAGCCAGCAAGCAAGATTCCAACCTCCACTCCACCAATGACTGGTTTCCCCCTTAATCCCTGGGCCTCGATTTCCTTGTTGGAAAAACGGAGGAAACAAGGCTTATGCCACCAGGATGCTATAAGGATCAGACTAAGTCAAGTAACATATATAAAGTCCAGCCTACCAGTGTCTTTCTGGGAATGTAAAAAAAAGGGGAGAGAGAGAAAATAAATATACTAAATCATTTGTATAATGGTGGCCATTTACAAATGTGCTTCCATGTACTTAAAAAAATTCTTTTAAGTTTATTTATTTGGGAGGGAGAGGGCACCTGGGAGGGGGAGAGAGAGACAGAGAGAATCCCAAGCAGGCTCATGCAAACTGCTGAGCTGAAACCAAGGGTTAGACGCTTAACCGACTGAGCCACCCAGGCGCTCCAGTGTATTTTAACTCCCTTTGGCTTTGATGGTCAGAGTGGGTAGGCTAGGTATTATTAACCCCTTTATAGATGGGAAGACAATGTCTGAGAGAGGCCGTTGCTTGCCCAGGCCATACAGTTCGTGGTAGAGGGCCAGGGATGGAACGCAACGTCAGGGTCTGCTTGCCTACACTAGGCCTGGGGTGTCTGTACAAGTCACTGTCAGGCGGAGTCACACAAGCTGCTACATCAAACAAATATGGAAATGTCAGTGACCTACCACAAGAAGAGTTTGTCTCTCACATCACAGCCCAATGCAGGTTGCAGTGGACAGGGGGTGGTGGGCCACTGTTCGACACAGTCAGTCTGGCCTCCAGGCTCCTCCCATTTTGTAGTTCCTTCTAAGTCCTTGCAGTTTTCTTCCTTCAGCAGGGGAGAAGTAGAGAAGGGGAGAGTAGAGAACTGTGTACAGGTTTTTATTAGCCAGGCTTCTGCCCCCATTTCGTAGATGGGACTCAGTTTCACAGTCACACTTAAGGCACCAGATGCAGACCAAAGTGGTCTATGTGCCCAGCAAGAAAACAGTCACTTGCACGGGGACTAATCCATAATATGAGGCCCATGGGCTCACAACGTTCTCTACCCCTTTCCCCCATCCCATGGGCACAATCACATCTATTAATCCTCTCTGGATGATGCAAGTCACCTTGACCTTTTTCTGTAAGAAACAGAATAATAATCTTGACCCCAAGCAATAGGCATTTCTGGTGGAAGTAGGCGGTGGGGGAAGGGCCTTGTCCTGTTCCTCCCTCTCCATCCACTCCACTTTCAGGTGCAGGGATCATGCAGGGGTCATAACCCACTTGTTAGGTGGTGGGAGGTGATCTGCGGACCTTGCTTGGGACCCAGGATCCCCGGTGCTCAGCACCTCTGAGAGAACGCCAACGGCTGCACAGATTCTCACCTTTGAGGCTGGGCTGCCAACTCAGAGAAGGGCTTCCATGGCCATCAGGAGATTGGAAAGAGCAGAAAAGGGTCCTATCCTGGTTCTAGGGGTGGTGCTTGATCTGACTCATTCCAGAGAGCCCCCCACTTTTCCCGCAGAGGCCACAAGTCCCCAGCTCAGCACAATCGCCTTTGTTACCTGGATTATTCAAGATCTCCACTGTGGGAAGGGAAGTGTGTGTGTGTGTGTGTGTGTGTGTGTGTGTGTGTGTGTGTGTGTGTTTAAGCATGGGAAGTGATTTGTAAAACAGCCGATAGCTTTAATGACAAGCCTATTTAGCTGATAAAATTAGCCATCAGAGGAATAACTTATGTTATCCTTTTGCCATAATTTAAATTTATGGCCAACTACTAGTCATCTTCACAATGGATGGAAAGGGGCCAAGGTTGAATTCAGCTTCCCCCTGCTCCTAAATCATTAGTTTGCAACTGTCTCCTGATTTTTATTGTTACCAACAATGGTGAAACTAATGGAAATAAACATTGGATGCCATCCCAATAGCAGATAGGTTTGAAGGCAGGGCAGTCTGTGCAGACAGCACTAATAGGATGGAAGAAAATTATTGCTCTTGCATTAGATAGCATCGAGCTTCTGGCCAGAGTGTGCATTGATCAGGCCAAGGCCGTGTCAAGTGTACTCCACAAACCAGACCATTATAGGCAGAGATGTACTGGGTGTGCCAGCTCTGCCGCCCCAGGGGTCTGGCCCCACCTGGGCATGCATTAAAAGCCCAGCCCCAATGGAAGAGGCCTTGACTCACTCTGTAATGCATGCTGAGGGCTTCCCTGTGGATGCTGGCTGATCTGGTCAGGTTATCTGATAAAAATACTTAGCTAATGATGTGCATTAAGAAGGGCTGTGACTGCACTTTCATTCTCCCTGAGTCTCAGGATGGTCTTTTTTTCCCCCCGGCCAGTTTGCCAATAGAAAATTTGCTTCATTTTGTCATCAGAGCCACCATGTGCCTTTGCCCCTCGAGGCCCACGTGAGCCCTGGAGAGCTTGGATGTTTCTTCTTAACTGGTTTCAACAGTTTGACCACAGAGTGTCTAGGTGTGCATATTTTGTATTTATCCTGCTTCAGATTCTCTGAGTTTCTTGAATTTGTGGATTTTTTTTATTATATTGGGAAAGTTCTTGACCATGATTTCTTTACTGATTGTTTTGCTTTATCCTTTCCTTCTCCTTTTGAAATTCTGCTTGCCTATGTTAGGCCCTTTGAGCATGTCTCACATCTCTCTTAGACCTATTTTGATCACTCATTCTCCCTACCCCCCCCCCCCCGCCTCCTTTTTTTTGGCCATATGTTGCAATATTTTCCTGTAGACCTGCCCTCAAGTCCAACAATCTTATCTTCTACAATGTCTGGTCTGCTGTTAAGCCCATCCAATGGAATTCTCAGTTTCAGATATTGCATGTTGAACTTCTAGAAGTTCCATTTGATTCCTCTTACAAGTTCTGTTTCTCCACTGAAATGCTACATCCATTCTGTTCATCTTTCCTCCTAATTCAATATAATCATCACAGTTATTTTGAAGTCCTTATCTGCTAACTCAAATATTAGATAAGCCAGCCTTTATGAAAATTCTAAGCAGCCTCTTGACTGTTTTATGTCTTGATAATTGAACACTGGGTGTGTGTGTGTGTGTGTTTGCTTATTTGCATGAATAGTAATTCTTTTTGTGTACTACACACTGTTAATAATGTGTTTTAGAGATTCTGGATTATGTTATCTTTCTGTAAAGAGTCGGCCCTCCGGGAATGGGGCATTTCATCAGGGAGCAGGGGATGGCCCTCAAGACAGCACCAGGAGCCACCTGTCACTTGTACTTTATTCCCGCCCAGCTAGGCTCCCAGAGCCAGCACAGAGCTTGTCATAGACTCAGAATTCAGCTAGTCCATTTGCCTTATTGAACACACAGTAAAACCAAGGTCCAAAGAGGAACAGAGACTCACCCAAAGTCAGAGTGAGGGAGGGGTGAAGGGCTGAGAATTCTGGTGCCTGCCTCCAGCCCTTGCTTTTTCCCCACTTGGAGCCTCCTGCTTTTTCCTGGCCCCTATAGCCATTAACCCCTCTGTATTCTGCTTGAGCCTAGTCTCTTCCATCTTGTCTCTAAGGCTTCGAGTTCCTTGACACAAAGTCTGTGAAGCTAGAAGCCAGAGGCCTGGATTCTGGGCCTAGCTTTGTTTCTGATGCACCCTGTTGACCTAGCTTTTCCCCTGCCCTGTCTCCCAGCACAGAGGCTTCTTCCAACCCTGGAGCCCCAGTTCACCCACTGACTAATGAGGTCCTGATATCCTAGGACCCCTGACAGCCCTTCAGTCAGCTGGGGAAGTACATGTGGCCATGTTCAGTAGAGGAGAAGCAGAAGCCAGGCTCTGAGTGTCCCAGCTGCAATACCCTGACAGCCCCCTAGAGCTGAGCTGAATTGAGCTGAGCTGAGAGCCATTTAGCTATATGCACTTCCTCTGTAGGAAGTCAGTCATTCCTCCTCAGGGCACGGGCTGAGAGCATCCAGCCACTCATACCCTCTGAAGCTTGTAAAAATATGTCCTTCTCCTTCACCCTCATTCCAATCCATGCCCATCCTGACACTTCTACCTCCTACTAGTCGCCTTAACCTCCTGTCTCTACTGTCTCCAACCTAGTCCAAATTCTGGTTATCTGGCCTAGGTTGCAGAAATAGCATCCCAGCTGGTATTCCCAGGTCCACCCTGGCCCATCTCTGTCCAATCCTTCGCCATGCTGTCAGCACAGTCCTTCCAAAGTGCTCACCTGAGTCACCACAACACCTCCTCCCTCACCTGTCCTTCCGTTCAAAAGATTTCAGTGATTTCCTGTCACTCTTTAAAGGCCGACATCCTAGAAATATCTTGCTGTAGCTAAAGGGCTCTGCCTGGTGTGGCTTCTGTTGATCTCCCCAGGCTCTCTTACCTACCAGGCCTCTGTCTTTTGGACACATCGTGACTCCCCTGCCACAAGTGCCACCCGGTGTCACCCCTTGAGACTGTCCTGGGAGATTTACTCCCCACAGTGCAGCAGACACGGTCCCCCTCACATGGGGCCACTGAGGACTCACTTCCAAGCTGAGAGACACATTTTCATTCTAAAACACGTAACAGAATTTTAACATAGCCCTCACCATGCTTTATCTGAATGAGTGAATGAATGAATGAATGAATGAATGAATGAATGAATGTCTAGGAGAACTCCCATATACTTGGGGTTCATATCTGTAGCCTAAAACTTGTTTTAATGTATGTGCCTATGTCTGCACATGTGGGCTTGGGGCTGGGCAAGCCCTGGCCTCTGGCTGTCTGGCCTGAATTCCAGTGGGACACTCATGGGCAGCTCTATATCAATTACAAGTTATCAATAATGCATCTGCTCAGAGTGGCCTAGAAGGCCATTAGCTGGGCCTACTGGCCCTGATGAGCAGCCTTGGAGAAAGTGGTCTACATATGCCCATGGGAAGTTCAGATCAGCCTGGGAAGGAGGGGCTTCCAGCCCCAGCAGAACTCAGGAAGGTTGCCTCATGGGCCCCTTGTGACCTCTGAGACCTTGCTGCCAGAGAGGTAGCTTGAACTCTCTCCCCCTGCACAGAAGACCACCGTATAATAAGCCAGGGTTGCTTTCTTACCGTCTACAACCAATGGCCCCATGTAAGTACTGAGTTGTTGAGGTCCAGAGTCTGAGCCTAGACTGAAAGCAGAGATAGGGCACAGTGTGTGAGCAGGTACAGGGCTCAGTGTGTAACCATGGTTGGGGCTCACAGTCAGAGCTTAGTGTGTGAGCAGGATCAGGGCTCAGACTATCTCAGCTTTGGGCTAAGATTGGGGCTTGGTCTGAAACCACAGAATTGAGCAGAGCTGATTAGTTTCATTCATTCATTAATTCAACAATAATTATTGAGTGCCTTCTCTACACCAGGCAACAAAACAGTCAAGACCCCTGCTCTTACAGAGATTATATTTTATTAGGGGGGCGAAGGTGGCAGTGCTGTGCTAGAGCCCTCATCCCTGATAGCCACTTGTGTACATGTCTTCCCAATTCTCCATGACATTGTGTTGGTAGTTTGAAATTGGCTATGGTGGAGTATTTACACCACAGAGATTGGCATTAACTACCCATCAGGACTTTTTTCTTTCTTTCTTTCTTTTTCTTTTAACCATTATACCATCACTGCAGTGGGAGGGGAAAACCAAAAGATAGTCCTTAAAGAAAATGATGGAGTGACTACACATATTTGTATCATCTCCTTTCCCAAACTCCACTAAAGTCATTATTTAAAAAACCATAAACACATAAGAATTAAGAAAGTGTCTCTTTAAGTCTTGTCCATAAGGACAAAGAATATAGAGACTTAAGTGGATTTGAGAAAAATAGTGGATGAGAAAGGGGTAACCGATCTAGCAGAATGGAGAATTTATAATTCAAGTGCCTGCAGAGGATAATGAGGGAAATGGGCTAATTCTGCCCTCAGAACCCTTGAGAGTTTGGGAAGAAAGGAGTGATTGGGAAGCTGACCAAAGGGAGAGGGGTTGGCTAAAAGCCTGTACACACAATATTTGAGCCCCTTGGGCCCCATCCCAATCCTGAACAGCCAGGAGACCACACACCCGCATCCTACAAGAATCATAGAGGCTTTTCCTCTGGAGAAACTGAACCAGAGGGCTCTGCAGGTGGTCCCTGGGTTAGGCAAGGGTCAGAGAAGGGGTACAGGGCTGAAAACGAGGATTAAGTGATAATCCTTCCGTATAATGATGGGACCCTCTGCCCCATTCCCTTGCCCTGCTCCCAGCACAGAGGCTGCCAGAGGCTGATGAGCTCTCTGAAAAACTGAGTGGTCCCAGAGACAAAACCTGTGGACACTGACATTGGGAGGTTGTCCCAACGTCAGTCTCCTACTTGACCACCCTAATGTTAACTAATGCTTTAATTGTGCATTTCATTTACACCAAAAGAAAAATAATAAAATATTAAAATAGATTATAAAATATCAGAAGGTGATAAGTCCAATGCAGAGAATTCAAACAGGCTGGCATGACAAAGTACCTGGGTGGCTGCCTCAGGTGGGGGGGGGGGGTTGGGTCTGAGCGGGGGAGCTGACTATGTGATCTGTGAGCAAACGGCACAGCTGGGGAAGTGGCCTTCAGATCAACACATGCTTGGTGTGTTTAAGGAACTACAAGAAGCCCTGCATCACAGGGAGAGGCAAAGAGAGAAAGGATGAGGCGAAGTAGGCCAGATAGAGAGGGCCAGATCATGCACCTGCTTTGTAAGCCAAGGGTAAGGAGTTGAGTTTCCTCCCAGTTGAGATTTGTAGACAAGATGGTGACATGATGTGATCTAGGTTTGGGAGAATCTCTCTGACTTCTGGAGAATAGATGGCAAAAGGCTGTAGAAGTTGCAGTTGCCCAGGTGAGGGCTGGCAGTGGAGGTGGTGGGGGGTGGGGCAGGCAGGCTTGGCGTAGCACTTGGAGGTGGAGCTGGACTTGGGGACAGATTGCATGGTGGGGGAGGGAAGGCAAGGAAACAAAGGAGGTGATTCATTTTTGGCTCCAGCTAAGATGAGATGAAACCACCTGAGGAGTGATTTTCAGATGCAGTGAAGAGTCCTATTCTGACCAAGTTGTGTTGGTGATTCCTGTGACCCGGTTCCATGTTGTTGTCGGGTAGGAGTTGGAGGTGTGAGGCTAACATTACAGGGAGGGGTCAGAGCAGGACACTGAGCATCATGGGCAAGTAGGTAATCTTCTAGGTAGGGAGACCAGGCACTGGGCTTCCCTGGGACTGCCCTCCTCCACCACCACTTGTTTCAGGCTTTGAGAGTTTGTCTGGAGGTTGTGCAGAAGTGATGCAATGTGTTCTTGGGACACTAGGTGGCAGTGAAGGCTCTCCTTGTAGCTGAGCCCACAGCCAGGCCCTTCAACGACAGACGTCAACTTTGTCTTCGCACAGATGGCCCAGAAAGGCCCGAGGATGAACAGCCATTTCAGCCACAAACCCAAGAAGCATCTGGGTTTGTTGGCTTTTCCCAACAACAACAAAAAATAATTAACCAAAATCAAAATGTGTGCAGCTTTTTTCAAAGCCCTTATTTAGTACCCAAGTCCTCAGAGAGATTAGGGTGTGAGAACCCCTGTTATACAGATAAGGGAACCCAGCCACATGGTCAGGAAGCTACAGAGCCTGGACTAGGGCCCAACCCTTTCTGAACACCTCCTAAAAGAGGAAAGTGGGTGTTGCTGGAAGACAAATGGACAGTCGACAGCCCAGCAAGCAGGTGATGATCCCTGACATCAGGATGGGCTCCCACGGCTGGTTAGGCTGGCCCTGGATGTTGCCAGGTATCCTGTCTTACATTCATCATCAGTATAAGACACCTGAATTAAGGCACACCTGGATCTCACATTTAGGCAAGTAACTAGAACAAGATTCAAACCCGTGTTTTTCGCCTCTCCTTCAGTGCTCTTCCCACAGACCACAGCTGTGTTTCCCCTAATGGCCATCTTGTCTTCACAATGGGGCCAGACTACACAGTATCCCAGAAATGACACACAGGAACGCACTTTATTACTTGGATTAGACTCCATAAACGTCAAAGGCTCTAGCGACTGGTGTCGTTGGAGATTTGTAAGGAAGGCCCCACCCACCCCTCAGGACTCTCAGCCCCAGGCTCCTGGCCCCCGCCCCAGGCTCCTGGCCCCCGCCCCAGGCTCCTGGCCCCCGCCCCAGGAGCAAAGCGCCCCTGGCCCCGCCCTCCCGCGCGCAGCCCACCGCCCACAGCCCCTCTCCTCTTGCAGTTTGAGATCCGGCAGCTGCGGGCGCACCTGGCTCAGCAGGACCTGGACCTGGCTGCCGAGCGCGAGGCGGCGCTGCAGGCCCCTCACGTGCTCAGCCAGCCGCGCAGCCGCTACAAGGTGGTGGAGGCCGGCACGTGGGCGGAGGAGACGGCCGCCGAGAGCGTCGTGGAGGAGCTGCAGCCCTCGCAAGGTGAGCCCGCCGGCGGCCCGCCCCCACCCAGGCCTCTGCGCCCAGGATCCTGAGGGCGGGCGAGCCTCCTTGCGGGACTGGTGGGAGGAGGGGCTCACCTCAGGAGGGGGTGCCCCTGGGACGACCTTTCCTAGCCCTGGAGCAAGCGTTTAGTCAGGCCGCCTTGCCCCAACCACGAAGTCATCTCAGTGACTTGCACCCATTCTATGCCTGTGGGCCGCTGGCATGCTTTGCATGCATTATTATCTCCCCATCCCTCACTGCATTAGAAGTATGACTTACCTATTTTACGGATGAAATAAAAGTTGTACAAAGGCGCATCACTAATAAATGGCAGAGCTAGGCTTCAAGCCAGAGACTTGAGACTTTCCTTCTGGACTACCCTGCCCGCAGGGGCCAGATAGTCAGTCCATCCTTACGGCCAGTACAGCCCAGAACCTAAGTCTTGGAGGTGGTAACAAATTGGTGGGCAGGAGAGATTAGTGGAGATGGGAGCATGGGGCATGAGTACTGTATAGATGGCCAGCTGTGTTATCTTGAACAGGGAACTTCCTCCTTCTGAGCCTTGGTTGTTGTGCTAGCTGGCAAATGGGAACGGTGCTGAGCTTTCCTCACAGTGTTGTTGTGAGGCTCAGGGAAGTGGGTGCAAGTGGCCTCCAGAGCTGCAGAACAGTCCTGCAAATGTCAGATGGTATTGCCTGGTGACACAGCCCTGTCAAGTTTGGACCTTCGCAGGATTTGGGGAGTCTGTGTTCAAATGGACCCAAGTCAGGGATCTACCTCAGCTCAGGGGGCTGGGGAGCCAGGTAGGAGGATGAGTGCCCACGTTAGGGCCCCAAGGGGATCCTAGGAGCTCTCAACACAGACTTCCCTCCCCAGGCACCTTTTGTGTTCCTGTCTGAGTCCTCCCTGCCCTAACTTGTACCTGAAAATGTTATCACTAAAGTGATGGGTAAGGGGTTACGTCACTTTATTAAAAAATTCTTTTAAATATTGACCTCCCCTAATAATTCAGGATACATTTTCAAGTTTACATTTTTTACCTGAAGGTAAGGGAATTAAAAGTTCATCAAATCGCCCCTTCCCCGGAGGGAGGTTTTTACAGTGTGATCTCATTTCATCCTCACGTCACCTTTCTCTCATATGGAGGAGAAAACTCAGACCCAGAGAAGTTGAAAGAATTTCAGGGTAGAGACACCTGTGTGGCTCAGTCAGTTAAGTGTCTGACTCTTGATTTTGGCTCAGGTCATGATCTCAGGGTTCATGAGATCGAGCCCTGAATTGGGCTTCATGCTAACAGTGCAGAGCCTGCTTGGGATTCTCTCTCTCTCTCTCTCTCTCTCTCTCTCTCTCCTCTCTCCCTCTCTCCCTCTCTCCCTCTCTCCCTCTCTCCCTCTCTCCCTCTCTCCCTCTCTCCCTCCCTCTCTCTCTCTCTCTCTCTCTCTCTCTCTCTGCCCCTCCCCTGCTGTGTCTCTCTCAAAATAAACAAACAAACATTAAAAAAAAAAAAAAAGAATTTCACAGAATTACACACTGGAAATGATGGTGCTGAGCTTAGAACCCAGGCTGTGGGGCCCTAAACCCCAGCTTGACCTCGGGCCCACTTCACCTTGGCTTGCCATGTTCCCTTTGCCAGGACAGCCCAGCAGAGCTGCGTGGGTTGGGAGGCAGGAGGCCAGAGCCTTGGGCTCCACTACTCCCCAGCTCTGTGACTTGAGGCTTCAGTGTTCCCTTCTATAAAGTGCCTCACAGCTCCATCTCTGCCTGCCTCACAGGTAGCATGAGGAGCTGGTGGGTGTGAGAAAGCTCTGGAGGCTGTAAGTCACTGTGGACAGGTTTTGTGGAGTGGGATGATTGCTGTTATGATCTTTTAGAGAGAACTTCGGATCTTAGAACTGTAGAAGTTGGGGGCTGGGAGGAACTTCTCTGAGGGAGGGATAGACCTTCAGCTGATGTGTTCATCCCATCTAAAACTCTTGCCAAGAGGCTCCCTGGCCTCAGCTTACCTTCTTTAACAACAGGTGCTCCTGAACTCCCAGGGAAGCCCACACCAACCCAACTTTAAATGGCTCTGTTTATTAGAAAAGAATTCTTCGTTCTGGGCTGAGGTCTGCCCCCCAGCACTTGTCTTTCCTACTTGGCTGCAGCTGTTCTGCATTGGTTTGGTGGATGCCCTCCCGGCTGAGGCACCTTTCATTTTATTTTTTTATTGAAGTCTGTTTGACATACAGTGTTATACCGAGGTGTCATTTCAAAGACTGGCCTCTGAGTGTTTTCTCCTGCGGGGACTGTCACTGCATTCCCACAGCCAACCCTCAGGAGAGAAGCTCTCCATGTTCTTGCTGTATCATCTCTCCTTGAACATTCCAGTGTTTTGGTTCCTCTTAGAGTGACATCTAGAACAGAACACAGTTCTTGGGGAGCTGCAAGACCAGGGTGGAGTGCTAAGGGGCCACCCCTGCTTTTTTGTTCTGAACCGAGAACCCTTAGATGTGGCTGCTTGGCCTGAGCTCACAGCTGACCCGGCCCCCCGCCCCGTGTTCCCTGGGAGGCCCCCCCATCCCCGTTCCCTGCTCCCATTCCACTGTGCAGCACTTTACATCCATCTGTGTTGGGCTGTAGCTTCTTTGATTCCTGACTTAACACGTTGGCTGATGGCTGCTTGGGCTGCAGTAACGGTGATGAAGCACGGCAAACTGCTTAACTGTCGGTTTACTGTCTCATGGCTCTCGAGGCTGACGTCTGAGATCAAGGTCTTGGCAGGTTGGTTCCTCCTGAGGGCTGTGAGGGTCTCTCCCCTAGCTTCTGGTGGTTTGCTCATAATGCTTGGTGTTCCTTGGCTTCCTCTTCACCTGGCATTCTCCCTGTGTGTGTGTCTGTGTTCACATTTCCTTTTTTATAAGGACCCAAGTCATACTGGGTTGGGGACCCACCCTACTCCAGTATGACATCACCTTAATTAGTGACTTCTGCTTCAGCCTCATTTCCAAATGAGACCCCATTCTGAGGTACTGGGGGTTAGGGCAACGTATGAATTTGGGGGAGACACAACGATTCACCCTCTAACAGGTGGCATACAGACCTTTAATGATCTCGCTTGCCCAGCCTCAACTCCTCCCACTGTCTTCACCTTCACTGTGGGCAAGGGAAACATCTTTTAGCTCTGTGTTCTATGCAGCAGTAGGTCTTGGAACTTTTCCACATGCTGATCACTGGCGGGCCAGGCCTGCCTGCCAAACTTCTCTTCCTCCTTAGAACCCATCTCCAGGTGAGCTCCCAGCCACCACTCTCTCCCCTCTAGACTTCCATGAACTCCCATGAGGCCCCAATCAACTGTGCCGTGTTGCTGTGACCATTTATGTGTGTGTTCCCCCCAAGACTTGTTTATCTCCAGAGCCCACCCAGGCCTGGCCCTCAGCAGGCTCCCTGTAGTGCTTGTTGTGTGAAATGTAATGTGCAAGTCTGTAACTGATCAAAGAACAAAAGAAGGCTTGTGGATGTCACTTGTGCTAATGTGGGTCCTTACAGTGCTCTGAGCTCGGGGCCATCTGGCAGCAGTGCACTCCAGAAACCCCTCTTGACCTTCAGCTCCCTAGGCCGGTGTTTGTGGAATCCAGAATAAAAGAATATAAGAATATTCCTTTTGCAAGTTCTTCTAGAAGTCAGCAGCTTTTGCCTGCTTGTCTTGCTTCCCAAGGACAGGAGCTTCATAGTCTCCAGCTCATCCCAGGGCCTTCCTCATTGATAAAGCAGAATGAGTCAGAGGAGCAGCTGCTGGGCAGCCAGCCTCCTTCCTCTGCCCACAGTGGTGCTCACAGCCCATCTCGAGGCTGCAGCTCACCTGGGGCTTAGGCCTGCTTGGTTCTCTTGTCTCTTCACATATGCTCACCTATAAACATCTGAGCTCAGGTGAGCACCTCCAAACAGCCACACATTCTATAGCACCTCTCTATCATCAGGATCCTTAGCTCTCGCGATAACAGCATGGCCATTATTGTCCCTGAGCCAGTGACCTCCAGACCCTCAACACCTGATGCCACATTTGGGCCCACAGGGAGTCAAGATCTGGGTTTGGAGAGTCTACAAACAAACCAAGCCTTTGAAATAATCCTACACGTTCTAGGAGTCCTTGCCACTCCATCCTGCTCCCTCTCTCTGCTGTCCCCATAGTGAACAACTTCCAGGAGGGATGGAGGGTGGCAGAATAAGAAGGGAGAAAGCTGGGTCACACTCGAAGCCTACTCAGGGTAAATTTGATCAGCTGTGTGTCACTAGCCAGGATGTCATGGCATCTGTGCTGACCCTCCTGAGACTAGGAGGTGTCTGAACAAGGCACCCAGGCCTCCCATAGAGATGCCAAACATGTATCCCTGGGAGCAGCTGCAAATGCCCCGCCCATCTATACCTGGAACCCACCCCTGCTCTCCTTTATCTGTTCTGTGACACCCCTACCTCCAACCTCTCTAGACGCACACCTGCCCTATACCTGCCCCAGTCTATGCCAGGCACAGTCCACTCCCCCACAGGCCACTTCTGCCACTTCACTGCCAACCTCCAGAGCCATCAGTAGCAAAGCCAACACCGCTGAAGCAGAGGGCAGAAGCTGGGGGGCCAGCAAGTGGCATGTGTGATTCATAGCCTCCAGTGGGCCAGTGAGACAGGGCATCCCCCAGCTGATTTCTCTTTGATCAGGAGCTGTGTCCAGGGAGGGATTTCCATGACATTAGAAATTATGGCCAGACAAGCTAGGGATGCCCTGGGCTACTCTGGAGATGTAGAAAGGGCAGCCTTTGTTGCTAACGATGACCTTCAAGCCAGTGAGGGCTCCGAAGCTCACTGTGTCACAACAGCACACAGACTTTCCAAGGATTAACCTGCAGAAATGAGCGAGAAGTGACAGGAGCCTCTGGAGGGGGCCTTGCTCACTGCGGGAGGGTGGCCCTGAGGGGCGGGAGTGCTGAGTGGTTCCTACAGTCTCAACAGTTGCCAGCAGGTCAGAGCCAGACTAACGCCAACCAGCTTCTGTTTAGACTTGCTCTGGCACAAATCATTTTTAAAAGCCAGGCTGCAAAGTTCCAGACTTTGGGGCCTGCCAAGTTCACGGTGCCCCTGTGTAGTCGTTAATACTTCCCTCCCAAATTTATTAGTCTTGAAACTTGCCCATAATTTATGAATTACAGCTACTGGTGGGAGTGCCACAGTTTCACTGTATATCACAGGAAACCTCTGCGTCCCTGTATGCTGCCCCAGCACTCAGAGAAACCCCCACAGAGGTGCACCAGGCCAGGCGGTCCCCCCAGAGGGCCTTCCCTCTGCCAAGCAGCTGGCACCAGGGTGTACCCTTAGGAGAGCAGAGACCTATGTGCTGTGGAGACAAGTCGGGGTTTCTGCCACTGCTGGCCTCCTCACGTGTGTTCCTAGTGGAGTCACTGAGGACCCAGGGAAGCCCCGAGCTGTAGGGCCTCACACAAAATAGTGAGACAGTTGACAGGGCAGAGGGCTAGGGCTAGGGGTTTGTATCTCACCTCAGCCTTGAACAAGTTACTTTACCTCTCTGATCAGGACTGGCTCCATGGCCTGGTGACTTGGTTGGTCATACAGGGGCTCGAACTTGGTTCAGTGCTCTGCTGTGGTCTACTTGAAATCCTTAATGCTTTTTTTTTTTTTTTTAACAGATGTGTAATTGGCATATAGCTTATTAGTTTTGGGTATACTATGTAACGATTAGATATTTGTTGTATATATTGCAAAATGATCATAATAAATCTAGTTAACATCTGTAACCATACATATTTATAAAATTAAAAAAAAATTTTAAGTTTATTTATTTTGAGAGAGAGAATAAGCAGGGGAGGAGCAAAGAGAGAGGGAGAGAGAGAATCCCAAGCAGGCTCCATGCAGTCAGCACAGAGCCTGATGTGAGCCTCGATCTCAGGAACCATAAGATCATGACCTGAGCCGAAACCAAGAATCAGACGTTTAACCGACTGAACCCCCCAGACCCCCCAGTTACAAATATTCTTTTTAATGTGATGAGAACTTCTAAGATTTACTTGCTTAACAACTTTCAAATATGCAGTACATTATTAGTAACTATTGTCACTATGCAATACAGCATATCCCCATAACTTATTTATTTTACAATAAAATTTGTACCCTTTGACCCCAATCACCCATTTCGCCAACCCCCACCTCTAACAACTACCAATTTGTTCTCTGTATCTGTGAGCTCAGAGTTTTCTTATTTTTGTTTTGTTTTTAGATTACACATAATTGAGATCATATAGTATTTGTCTTTCTCTCCCTGACTTATTTCACTTAGCATAATGCCCTCAAGGGACATCCGTGTTGCAAATGGCGCAATTTCTTTCTTTTTTATAGCTGAAATACTCCAGTGTGTGTGTATCTGTGTGTGTCTGTGTGTGTGTATGTACACATGCCACATCTTTATTCATCCACCATTGGACACTTATGTTGTTTCCATGTGTTAGCTATTATAAATAATGCTGTGATGAATGTGAGGGTGCATCTTTCCAAGTTAGTGTTTTCGTTTACTTTGGGTAAATACCCAGGAGTGGAATTCTATGGTAGTTGTATTTTTGATTTTTTGAGAAACCTCCATACTACTTTCCACAGTGGCTATAAAATGTACATTCCCACCAAAACTGTGCAAGTGTTCACTTTTCTTGACATCTTGCCAAAATTACCTCTTGTCTTTTTGCTAATAGCCATTCTAACAAGTATGAGGTGGTATCTCATTGTGGTTTGTAGTCCCCTGATGACGAGTGATGTGGAGCATCTTTTCATGTGTCTGTTGGCCATCTATATGTGTTCTTTGGAAAAATGTCTATTCAGATCCTCTGCCCAGCTTTTGACTGGTTTGGTTCTTTCCGCTGTTGAGTTGTATGAGTTCTTTATACGTGGTGGATATTAGCCCCTTACCACATATGATCTGGCTTTTTGAACAAGGGAC
Source organism: Acinonyx jubatus (assembly GCF_027475565.1). Taxonomy (NCBI): domain Eukaryota; kingdom Metazoa; phylum Chordata; class Mammalia; order Carnivora; family Felidae; genus Acinonyx; species Acinonyx jubatus. The sequence continues at coordinate 28,501,370 of NC_069386.1, forward strand.
CCCACAATCCTGCTCGTCCTGTCTCTGAGCCCCAGTTTTTCCAGAATGAGGATAGTAGCAGAAGCACATCTTCTCTGTGAAGGATTGGGCTTTTGGTCACAGGCACAGCTCTAGTGCATGGTACACAGCAGGTGCCCAGTGAATGTCCGTGCCTCCTTCTATGAGGGCTGCCGAGTCAGGGACCAGGAGCCCCAAACCAGGAATCAGGGCTTCCCTATGGACTTTGGGGCCCGTGTCTGCACAGGATGTATGGATGTGGGGTCCTGGGACCCTGCCCCACAGCACCCACTCTCACCCCTTCCAGGAGGCCCAGCTGACTCAACCTCAGCCTTTCTCTCAACCTCAGCCTTGCCAGGCAAGTTGGGGCTCCACCCTAAGGGCAAACACACATAATGAGCGTTGCCATGGCCAGCACTCGAAGGGCTTTGGGAGGATTAGCCCGGATGCATTTTCAGAATGTTTACACCCCAGGAAGAAAGGTGCCAGGTGGCCAAGAGCAGCTGCTGCAGCTGCCTCAGAAGCCTCAAGACTTTGGGGTTGGTAGGGAATGCCATGGGCCAGGGGTTCAGAAAGGTGAGGGACATCCCAGGACTAAACTTGACATTCATTATCTCAGTAAATCTTACAGCTTCCCAGCAGGTTGGTGTTTCTCATCCCCGTTTCACCTGTGAGGAAGCTGAGGCTCAGAGTGCCTAGGGATTTGCCTGAGACCACAAGGTGGCTGTTTTGTCCTGGAGCCTGTGTTTGTGCCCACCCTTCTTTCCAGCCCCTCCAGAGGCAGCCAGCTCAGTCCTCCCATGGGGTGGTTCCTCCATGGCCCTAGGGCCCCTTGGGACCAAATCAAAAGAAACTCTGGGGCAGGAGATTATTCTTAGGTGGAAGGTGGGCAGCCCCTAGTGTAGAGGATGAATGGTGGCCTGTTCCTGGCCACAAGCATCTGTGTCTACCTCCTCTCCTTTTCCCCAAGTTCCCAGTCACCCAACAGTCTCTAGTCTCCAGGCAGGGATCAGGGACAAGGAGAGAGGCTGTGTGCTGAACAGTGAGAGAGAATCCCAGAGGGGGAGGTCCTGGGAGGTCCTGCAGGCCCCCAGGCACAGTCATCTGTCCAGTCAACACTATTTATTGGACGCTGGCATATGGCAAGCCTCATGCTAGGTGCTAGAGAGATGCTGAAGAAAATGTGGCCCCTGTGTGGGTCAGGACGGAACCCCAGCCCAAGTGGTCAGTTCTGGAGAAGTCCTGCTTAAAGCAGAGAGCAGGCATGAACAGTGTCAGCATTGCTAGAGGAGTCCAGCAGGCCTCGCTTTCAGATCTGTATCTTAAAGCTCATTCTGAGGCCCCTGTGTGGGAATAGAGGGAGCAAATGCAGACTGGACAAACCTCCAGTGGCCACCTGGGCCCTAGGTTTTGTCAGGCATATTCATGCAGCTAGCATCCCATTCATTAAACCCAAGACATGACAAGAGTCCAAAGGGGAAAGCACGACATCTGACCTATGGCTAGACCACAGGACCATAACAGAGGGCATCAGGGGTCCCTCGAATAGTCACAGACTTGGTAGGAGTCGGGTGAGGAAAGAGAAAGCACTGAGAAGTGGCCAGTCTCCCAGCCTGGGTGGGCAAAGAAACCATTCACCAAGATGGAGGTGGAGGGAGAAACTGAGTTCTATTTGGGACATGTTGAATCAGAAGTAGCTAGAGGTCATTCAGACGAAGTTGACCAGTTGCCAGATCAGTCAGAAGTTCAAGAGAGACATCAGGGCTACAGTTCACCTAGCCTAGATTGTGTTTTCCAATGGCTTGGATGAAGATGTGGCAACCTCAAACAGTCAACACTGAGATAGGAGAAAGATCTAATACCTTGGACTGAACCAACATTAACAGTTCTCTGGGGTGCCTGCATGGCTTAGTTGATTAAGTCAACTCCAACTCTTGGTTTCCGATCAGGTCATGATCTCACAGTTCATGGGTTCGAGCCCCACATCAGGCTCCATGCTGACAGCGTGGAGCCTGCTTGGGATTCTCTCTCTCTCCCTTTCTTTCTGTCCCTTCCCTGCTCGCTCTCTCTCTCTCCTCTCTTTCTGCCCCTCCCCCACTCTCTCTCTCTAAATAAATAAGTAAACTTAAAAAAAAAAAAAAGTCCTCCTCAGCAAGCTGCACCTCTGTACTGACATTTGCCTGGGATGAGAAACAGGAATCCTCCATGGGGGTTACACAGCCAAGTGTGGTAAGGGCTTGGCCTGGCCCCAGTTACTGCAGAGAAGCCCTGGGTGTCTCGTGAGTCAGTGGAGTAGGGCGGTTGCTGCACCCACTTGGAAGATGTCAGGCTGCATTAGGGGAGTAATCCCGCCAGATTTTAGGAAAGACCAGTCTATTAAGTAATCCTGGCCTTGCAGGGCAGTGGCCAGGATTAAAGGATCTCGGTGTGTGTAGTGCCAAACCCCAAGGTGTGGAGCTATGAAGGCACAGTGAATGCTCCCTCCCTTCCCCTCCTCCACCTGTTTTGGTCACATCTGTAACCCCTAGTGAAGCCTTCAGAGTGGAAAGGCTGGAAAACTGGGGAGGGGTAGAAAATGGACAGTGGTTTCCCAGAGGAGACTTCTCAGGAGGGCCTTTTAAGTTTTTAAGTGTTGGATGGTCTGTCACCATCACATAGACGGTGAGGAGCAGTGGGCTTAGCCTTGGTACCTGTGAAAGACAGGACCAGGGTCTGCAAGGCTTGATTAAATGGAGATTGGCTGTTTGACCAAGGAATGGACATCCTGGTAAGGCCCCGCCTGTGCTCCTCAGAGGCCAGGACTCCTGGCCTCAGTACCCCGCACAGGGTCCAGCACATTGTGATCCTACTGAGCACAAATGAACAAGAAGCTGTCCACAGCTGACTGTTAGAGCTCCTCAACAAAGAGGTAGGCCCTCCCTTCCCCAGGTGTGCAGGCCATGGAGGGGAGAGCCCCCCATCAGGAGGTAGTGAGGTGATAGCCCAGATGCCTCTGGTCCCTTCCCACACTGCTCTCTCACCGCTGGGTGCTTTAGAGCTGGCAGAGGTTTTGGAAGCCATCTAGCCCAGCAACATCACAATCTGCAAGGGCCTCACCTGCCCCTGGTGGTACAGATGAAGAAACTGAGGACCAGAGAGGGGATGTGACCTCAGGCTCCTGTGGCAGTGGCATGCCCCAGGGCAAGACCCAGGATCTGGGTTTTGGGTTTGTTTGTTACAATTTGTTTATACAATGTTACATTAGTTTCAAGCGTACAACAGTGATTTAACAAGTTTATTATGCTGTGCTCACCACAAGTGTGGCTACCATCTGTCACCATACAATGCTATTACGATACCACTGACAACATCTCCCATGCTCTACCTTTCATTCCTGGGACTTACTCACTCCATAACCAGAAGCCTGTATCTCCCACTCCTCTTCAACCATTCTGCCTATCTCCCCACCACCTCCCATCTGGCAGCCATCAGTCAGTCTCCATATGCACAGGTCTGTTTCCACTGTTTATTTATTCTTTGTTTTCTAGATTCCACATGTAAGTGAAATTATATGGTGTTTGTCTTTCTCTGACTTATTTAGCATAAGGCCCTCTAGTTCTGTCCATGTTGCCTTAAATGGCATGATCTCATCCTTTTTTATGACTCAGTAATATTTCTCTCTGTGTGTGTACACCACATCTTCTTTATCTGTTCTTTTATCAGTGGACACTTAGGGTACTTCCACATCTTGGCTTTTGCAAATAATGCTGTAGTAAACATAGGGATGGATATATCTTTTCAAATTCGTGTCTTCATTTTCTCTGGGTAAATACCCACTGGTAGAATTCCGTGGTCTTTCTATTTTTAATTCTTTGAGGAACCTCCGTATTGTCTCCCACAGTGGCTGTACCAGTTTGCATTCCCACCAACAGTGCAAGAGAGGGTTCCTCTTTCTCCATATCCTTGCCAACACCTGTTATTTCTTGTGTTGTTGATTTTAGCCATTCTGACAGGTGTGAGGTGACAGCTCATTGTAATTTTGATTTACGTTTCCCTGATGGGGAGTGATGTTGAGCATCTTTTCATGTGTCTGTTGGCCAGCTATATTTCTTCTTTGAAAAAAATGTCTGTTCAGGTCCACTGCCCATTTTTTAATTAGTTTGGTTTTTTTTACTGCTGAGTTGTAGGAGTTCTTTATATATTTTGGGTTTTAGCCCTTTATCGAATATGATTTGCAGATAACTTCTCTCATTCAGTAAGAAAGTGGTCCAGTTTCATTCTGCATGTAGCTGTCCATGTAATTTTCTAGGGTCTGGGTTTTTCTTCATCACCCCAGGCCACCTTCTGTGTGTAACTCCCTTAGGATGAATTTTCACAGGTCTGCAGATATTTTAGCCAAGTTCATTGTTCTGCCCATGTCACAAGGCCCCTGCAGCCATGGTGCAAAGGAAGGGACCGGAACCTCCTGTCTGGCCCAATAGGCCTGGGGGACCCCCTCCTGTCACTGCTTGCCGGAAGCAGCCACACCAGCCACCACCTACTTCCCAGGGTGACCTGCAGGGCTAGACAGCATTTACAACATAAATTATAAAGAGCCATGGAGAATTGTATTGCTGTCTGATTCTGAGGGAGCATTGCTGGCTGATCCTGGAACAGGGCCTAGAGCGAGACTCCCTTGGGCCCCTCCCTCAGCTGAGGCATTAATGCAAAACACACCTCTCACCACAGGCATTTAAAGATCAAAAGAGGCCAAAAAAGCTTCTAAGAGCCAGGTCTGCCTGTGCTCACAGACTTCCAGCGTCAGGACAGATTGGCCTTTGCAGTGATTTCAGGTGTGCCCAGGAAGGCAGCCGTAGAAAGCATCTGGTCCACTCATCTGTAGACCACGGCTCCTAGGAGAAGCACCTAGGGGTGTGGACTCCCTCAGACGTCCATAGGAGAGGAAGAACTAGACTTCTGTGTGTTGAAGGCCTTCGTGTGCCTGGCCCCACTGGAGAAATTCGACATTCGTTAGCTTGCTTAATCTCCTTAACAGATAAGGGAACAGAGGCTCAGAGAGGACCATTTGGCTAAAATGTGGTAGGTCGAGGTTTGAAATAGGTCTGATTCTGATAGGTCCTTGTAGGACCCTAGGACCCAGGGGAGACCACGGTTGCTAATGGAGCATACCCTGAGCTCAGCTGACAAGTTACCAAACTGAGTCAAAGATCATCTTGTTACTCTCCAAACCATGCCAGGTCCCTCCTGATTATCACTTGACTCTGATCCCTCCCTTCTGTCCCATCAGGCACCACTTCCCTCTCCAGGACCTGTCAGCCTCACCTGGGCATTGTCTCTGGTCTCCTTGCCTAAATCCTGGCACCTTCTGAACCACTCACCCCACAACCTTGGGAGTGAGTCACACCTGACCGCATTCAAACTTTCATGTGGTTCTTCACTGCCCTCATAACAAGGCCAAGCTCCTTGGGATGGCTTTTGGGGTCTCCAGTCATCTGCTTGTCCTCCCATTCTCAGGCCACTCTGAATTTCTCACCTTTCCTCTCTCCCATTCCCTCTTCATTCCTATCAGGATGATGAACCACCATTTCTTTGAGATCCTGATCCCATGTCATCTCCTTTGATCTGAACAGCTTTATACCTTGTCATGCATTATTCATGCAGTAACTATTTACTGAGCACTCACCCTGTACTAGGTAGTGGGGAAGCGCAGCCCCTGGTCCATCCCTGTACTGCATGGGAGACTAGGTACTCAGATAGATGAGCCAAGGGGATGTCATCAGTGATCAGCCTCTGCAGCTGTCTGTGTGTGGCCACTTGCAGGGCTTTGAGACTTTTGTACTGAGGATGGCATTTCCGGTCACCCTGAGAACCTCAGGTAGACTCAGAGACTTAGGCCATCCAGGCAGGGAAAACCCTGAGGAACTGTTTCCACACCCCTCATCTCAGAGATGGGGAAACTGAAGACAGAGAAGGAAAGGGCCCTGCCCGTGTCACACATCAAGCCAGATGCTTCATGAGGACCTGGGTCCCTGATACCCAGGCCAGCCCAGCCTTGGCGAAGAGCCCCACTGAGGATTGGAAAGCAGCAGAGAGCCTCTGGGAGGCAGCGCCTCCTCTCATGGTGATGGGTAGGGGCTTTAGTACTGGGGGAGGGACATGAACTGGCCACAGCCTGGCGAGCCACCACACTCACCTTTCTCTGTCCTCTGCATAGATGCCGCAGTGAAAGATGACATGAACAGCTACATCAGTCAGTACTACAATGGGCCCAGCAGTGGTGAGTCTGTGTCCAGGGCCGATCTGCACATACCAGAACCTCTCTGTGGCCCCACGCAACCCCTAATGTTGAGAGTGGGGACAACTCGGCCTGGCGTGCCCATCTCCTGTTGCCTGTGAACCATAACTGCAGGCAGAGTTCAAAGACCTGGAGCTTTAACTCCCAGCCAAGTCCAGCACCCAGCTATGGATGTCAAGGGTGGAGTACTCTGTGATTACCAATGAGGGCTGCATGTGGGACCCTCATACGAAAGGGGGGCTGGAGGTTAGAAATCTGAGTGACCTCAGTGCCTCTCAACCTGAGACCCTTTCAGCATGATCATGATGGGGGTGAGGTATTTGGGCTTGAGGAGCAACAGGTGTGGGGCATGTCCTTGCTCCAGTTATGTTTCATTCTTGCACTTGAAAGAAGTTTCAGGGGAGCCTAGTGGTTTCCACTTACGGGAAAGGTTGAGTTTTAAAATAATACGCAGGCCTATTGCTTCTCAGCCTTTTGGCTAAGATCAAGTGTAAAATAATACGCAGGCCTTCAGTGTCTTGTTTCTCCTTAGCCAGTGTCTTAAACCTTATAGTTTGTATTTCACAGCCTTCAAATCCTTATATATTCCATTGTAAGACTAGAATGTTACATTGTGTGATATGTATAATGCATTGGATTTTTTTCTTCTCTATAATTTAGCCCCCTCAAGATCTCTTTTCTCCCTCTCTTTTTCAAAGCTTCATCCAATCTGATTTCAAACACCATCATCTCTAGCTCAGACCTCTCACCCAGTGCACTCACCCCACAACTTTGGGGAGAGAGACCTTGCCCTCACTGTGCCTGCCCACTGTAATTTGGCCCCTGGATACTTTTCACTTAAAGACCTTCTGAAGTGTCCTCTGTCCTCCCCCTGCAATGCTTCCTTCAGGGATGAATCAATCTTCTGAAGACACAGCTCTGATCATGTCACTCTCAGACTAGCCCCAGTTAAAACTTTGAATGACTCCCCCTGACCATGAAACCCAAATTCCTTGTCCTGGCACCTCATGCCTTCTGAGTTAGGATGTTGGCATTAATAACCCCAGCAGCACTGTGGTTTAACTAAATCAACAAAGGTCCATGGCAGATCATCCAGGTACTCTGCTCCCAGGTTGTCATCTTTCCTTCAGCACCCAGTGGGCAGAACAGCTACCATCTATTCTAGAGCATTGCTGACTGCCAGGCAGAGCAACAGCCATTTACCGTTTATATAGATGCCACAGATCAGTTCTCACAGATAATTGACCAGTGCGTGTCCCATGTCCACACGAGTTCACCAAGACGAGGGCAGGGCATAATCCTCCCTCAGGGCAGGCCAGCAAACCTTGGGAAATTGGACCACAGACCAACCCCCCCTACCCCCCCAGCAGAGCCCAGGCACACTCACTGTCCACCATTCAGGTCAGAGCCATCCGCATCAGGGCCTGCAGAGGTGTGGCATAGGGAGAAGCGTTACCAGCATCCCCTCCTTTCTTGCAGACAGTGGTGTTCCAGAGCCAGCTGTGTGTGTAGTCACCACAGCTGCCATCGATGTCCACCAGCCCAACGTCTCCTCTGACCTCTTCTCAGTCGATGTGCCCCTGAAGCTCAGCAGCAATGGCACCCGTGCAAGTGCCACCTCCGAGAGCGCCTCCCGCTCTGCTCACAGCTCCGTCACCCGGGCCCAGAGCAACAGCAGCCAGACACTGGGCTCTTCCACAGACTGTAGTACCGCCCGTGAGGAGCCGTCCTCAGAGCCCAGCCCCTCTCCTCAGCCACTGCCTCTACCACCCCAGCAGCAGATGGCAGAGGCCACGGTCCAGGACCTGCTGTCCTCCCTATCAGAGGACCCCTGCCCATCCCAGAGGGCCTTGGACCCAGCCCCTGTCACCTGGCCCAGCCCAGTGGGCTCGGCCCAAACCAGCCCCGAGCTGGAGCACAGGGTAAGTCTTTTCAACCAGAAGAATCAGGAGGGCTTCACTGTCTTTCAGATCAAGCCTGTCATCCACTTCCAGCCTGCTGCACCCATGCTGGAGGAGAAATTCAGATCTTTGGAATCCAAAGAGCAAAAGTTGCACAGGGTCCCTGAAGCCTAGAGCCTCCAGTTGGGCTGCGTGGGAGGAGGAGGGAGAGCTATCTGGATGTTCTCCTAGAGCCCCAGAGGCAACCAGGGGCATCACTCAAGGCCCGGGAGCCCACCTGGCCTCCCTCAGGGTGCTGCCTGCCTCCAGGGAGGCGTCACCAGGCCAGGAGGCCACATGCCTCAGACCTCAAAGCCCAGAGCTGGCGCCTCCTCTGGCCCTGCTCAGGGGAGGGTGGTGCTCATGGCTGGGGTCTTTTTAAACCATTTTTACAAAAACCAGCCTGTGGCCCAGCTTCAGCAGGGTAGAGCGCAGGGGCAGCCCAGCCTCTTCCGTTGCCTTTGTTCCTGGCGCCCACCCCGGACCCTTGGGAACAGCACTGTGAGCAGGGGCTATCTAGCCCCACCCCCAAGCCGTCTTTTCTGGGAATCCTGGGTGGAGCCAACACAATCATACAAAGTCCACCATCTGAGCCTATTTCATTCATCCTCATTCTCTCATTCGGCATGAGCATTTCTGAGTCTTTTCCAGACAAGTCTAGTTTTCACCTTCATAGGACATAATGAGATGAATCTGGAGGTGGGTGGGAGGGTCGCTGGGGGGGTGGGGGGACAGCTGTTTTCCAATCTTGGCTTTAATAATAAAAACCAACTGCACTGAGACTTCTGGTTGGCAGAGGTTTTCCTTTGCAATTGCTAGCCCAGGTGAAGAAGCATGAGTGGGTTTGGGTTGGCCTGGCCTGGTGTAAAGCCACCCAGGTAGGCCCAAGCCGCACCCAGCAGCTCTTGAGGCCTCTACAGACTGGAAGGAGCCCTGGACTCCAGGCAGGAAGTTCTCACACTGCCTGGCTGTGTGACTGCACTGGTCTCTTCCCGCTCCATCTCCCCACCAAAACAGAGCTTGGAATTTTGCCTTCCATGCTGACAACACCAGTTCCCACACCCAGTTCCCTGACCCAGGTCTCCATTCCTTGGGGACCTCAAACTCCAAAGGTCCACAACCGAGTGCAGTATCTTGCCTGAAGCCTGCTCTTACTCCCAAGTTCCCAGCCAGGGCACCATCATCTACCCAGCTATTACCATGCGTGGCATGGGCATCATTGGCTCCCTCCTCATCCCTCACAAGCAGTGGTAAATCCTGGCCATTCTGCCCTTCAAAGCACCTGCCCTAAACCCCATCACAGCCTTGCTGAGGCCCAGGCGCCGCCGCTGGTTCCACATTCCACTAGTGGGTCCTTCCAGGCTGATGAGCCTGGTGCGTGTCTCCCTCGCTGAAAAACCTCCAAGGAATTCTGTGTTTATAACCGCTATGTTTTGTTTTATATGTACACAAAAGGGAAGACTTAATTCCAGGGGCTCCCATTGTCCCAGCTGAACTTCTCAGTGTGTTCATAGCCCCTTCCACTTACCTGTCCTTCTGGCTACCCTCCCAACCTGTTCTTTGTCCCCTCCACCTTTAGGTTGTTCTCACTGTATCTCACTAGTCCCTCACTATAGTTCAGGGTGTCCTCAGGACTTCTGTGTCCTCATGTGGACTCATCATGATAGTGCAGTGATCCCATGGCTGGGTCAGCATTTGCTTCCCTGCCTGCCTCCCCTTGGTCCTCAAAAACAGGGATCAGGCCTGAGTCCCATTAGAACCCCAGAACTGTGCATAAAAGGCCACAAGTTTGGGCAGAGCCACTTGGGAAAGATGGCTAAATTGTAAGGTACGACCACATGCAGGCAAAGAGCATCCGCATGATTCCTGGGGAGATGAGCAGTGTCCACTTGAGCCATTTGGGGGGAGTAATCTGAGGCATTCTGAGTGGCTAGCAATGTCATTACAGTTTCCGTTACTGAGCTCTTCACTAGGGCCTCTACTGGAGCTCCTTTAAGCCTTCCAACAATCCTGTGAGGCCAGTATACTAGCCCTGTTACACAGATGGAAGAAACTGAGGTTCAGATAGGTTTAAGAGACTTTCCTGAGGTCAGACACTAATAAGAGAGGCACTGAACCTGGAGCCCAAATCCACCTGGTAGTGTGTTGAGTGCTAAGGCTCCCAGCTTTCAGAGCTTTTGGAAGCAAAGTGGTACTCTCAGCTTTTGTCACATAATGGGTGGAGGGTATTACATGATTTATAATCTCTAGGGTAGGAGCCATAAGGGCCTGTAATTAGTGGTCTGCACCTGCTGGACTAGAAACAGCTACAGTCCTCAGCCAAACCCAGCTTGCTGAGCTCCCATTGCCCCACCTCTTAGGGTACCCCAACAGGTGGTGGAGCCTGCCCTGCACCAGAGGTGAGACCCCACTCCTAGCCAGCACTCGCCTCTGCTCTGGACTTCTACTCCAGAGAAAACCACAGGACAGGGAGGAGAGCAATGGGGTAAGATGCTAGGCAAGTGGCACCTGCTCTCTGCTTCAGTTTCCCCATCTAGAAATGGGGTTTACAGAAGAGCTCTACTTTTGAAAGCTGATTTCTTAGGGAATTTGCAAACTGCTGTGAGGTGAAAGTCTGCCTGAGCACTCAATGTTGGCCTCATGCCTGAACGGGCAGTACCAGTGTTAGCATTGGGCCAATTAAAACTGAGGACAGGGGCGCCTGGGTGGCTCAGTGGTTAAGCGGCCGACTTCGGCTAAGGCATGATCTCGCAGTCCGTGAGTTCAAGCCCCGCATCGGGCTCTGTGCTGACAGCTCAGAGCCTGGAGTCTGCTTTGGACTCTGTGTCTCCCTCTTTCTGACCCTCCCCCGTTCATGGTCTGTCTCAAAAATAAACGTTAAAAAAAATTTTTTTAAATAAATAAAACTGAGGACAGAGATACCAAGAGGAGGTCCTCTCAGAGGACAGAGCCCACAATCATAGCATTAGAGGGTGCACACGGATGGAGGAAGCCACTTGCTTGCCTGGGGACAGGCATGGGGTGGAGTCCCAAGGCCTGGAATGCAGGAGGAGGAGGGTAAAAGCTTTGGCTTTCACTGCTCCCCTGGGTGCCATAGCCCAGAGTTATGGTTGGTGGGCAGCTGGGGGTCAGTGGAGATGGAGCCTGAGCACTCCCTGGGAGGTTTGCAGCTCTGGGAAATGGTTTCCCCTTACTCATCCACCCTTTCACAGAGCCCACTCTGGTGCCCTCCCAGAAGGGAATAGAGCTTAGGTAAGAGCCACTGTCTCTTATGAGCCAATGAGGGGGTGATAACAATAATGGCTCCCATTGATTCACTTCCTGTTGTCACAGGTGCTCTCTGCGACCTTCCCTCTTTATCACAATCTGCAAAGTGGCATTCTTTTCCTTGCTTTCCAGAGGAAAAAACAGGCACAGAATGATGGATTAAATGACTTGCCCAAGGGCACACAGCTAAGTGGTAAACTAGTGGCAGGATTCAAACCCAGGTATATCTCAGTCAGATGTCATGCTGGATTGAGCTTCCTGGAATTAAACTGGGTGTCAATAATATTGAGAGCAGTAGCTAGGGGCACCGGGGTGGCTCAGTCAGTTAAGCCTCCGACTCTAGATTTCCATTCAGGTCATGATCTCACTGTCTTGAGATAGAGCCTGGCAAGGGGCTCCGTGTTGGGCATGGAGCCTGCTTAAGATTCTCTCTCTCTCTCTCTCTCTCTCTCTCTCTCCCTCTGCCCCTCCCATGCTCACACACTCTTGCACTTTCTTTAAAAAGAAAGAAGGAGAAAGGGGGTGGGGGGAAGCAGGAGATAGAAATCTGGACTCAGTCCCCCAGGCCATTCATCAGCCCACATGGCCCTCTCAGTCTAGAGGTACCAGCCCACTGTGTCTGCAGAGTGCCATGGCCCCTTTTGCAGAGCCAGCCTCCCTGCTCAGCCTTTCCACCGTAGCTGGAGATGAGCCAATCCTGCGGCCAGGGTGCCACCCTGACAAGAGGACAAGGCTCAGAGCTAGCAGGGCTACTGAGCAGCTCACAGCAGAGCTGGGCCAGAGCCCTGCAGACCTGGTTCAAAGTCTGCCCAGGACTGGAGAGCTGTAAGGCCCTCCCCCACTGAAGAACGTACCGGCCCCTTGCCTGCCAGCTCAGTGCAATGCATCTAACCCAAGCCTTGGCTTTTCAGATCAAGTCCACAACTGTGGGGATTTTCATAGATCCTGCATGGTCAGAGGCTAGTGGTCTGGAATCCTCTTTAGTGTGGTGGGTATTCATTCCATCCATGACCCTCAGTTCAGGAACTTCTATCTCACTCCAAGACAGCTCTTGACAGCAGCTCTTGTTCTGGTGTTGCCTCCATGCTCCTCTCTGGTGCAACTTCCTCATCTCTAAAGAGAAAGACTAAGAGTGGAAGCTCTACTCTCTGAGCTACAGAGAGCCTCAAATAAGGTCCAAGGAAGCCTTCTTAAAAGAGTTTCTTACTAACCAGTCAACAGGATACTTGTGTAGAGTTGCTTAACAAGGACACCCAACAACTCTAGGGGCTGGCATGGTTAACCCCAACTTTTGAATGGACTTCTCAAGACTGGAGAGAAGTCAGGATCACTCCACCTCCATCCTTCACCTCAGGTACTGTTCTGCATCTAGAGTGTGTCTAAGCCCAGGCAGTTGGATTCTCAATCCAGCACTGTTTCCAGTTACACGGCTCCAAGTGAATCCCTGGACCCACTTCCTCCCCCTGTACAACAGGAATAATAACTCCCAGCCTCCCTGCCCCCATGAGGGTTGCTAGGCTAGCTAATGACATAATGGAAGGGAAAGCCCTTTGAGAATGTGTCAAGGGAGACACAAACAGAAACCATCTTTATTAATAATAGATGTCTGGGGTGTTGCACTGCCTGCCCATGTTCAGCACTTCTGGGGAAGGCTGTGCAGGAGATGCTCAGTTGTTTCATTTGCTGCAGCAGCTAGTGTGGTGTATGGAGGTATATGGGTGGTGACAGGGTGTGAGCCCTGCCCCCCAGCCCCATTGCCAGCCAAGGCACTGTCTGCTCCTACAGAGCTCATCCCTGCTCTCATATCCCCAACAGTTCCTTTGTAGGTAATGCCTTGGAGTCACCCTGATTAGCTAAGAGAGCACTGTTGTTCCCCAGACAGGAAGCACCTTATCTGCCTTTCCTCCCCCTTTTCCAGTACAAGCTAAAAGCCTGTTTTTCCAACATAAACTGAGCAAGGATTTTTTTTTTTTTTCGCTCCAGTGCTGAAAAGTTTGGTAGTGTCTCCTGGTGAATAGTTAATTCAATTATCCAAATAAAATGATGGAACATTTGCTGAATTTACTGCACGCTACCAAAGAGACCACGCTAGCATAATCTTATGCAGAGCCCTAGGCTACAGCATAGGGGAGCAGACTGTTCATCTTGAAACAAGCAAATGAAATTGACTACCCTAGAGATCAATCAGGACATTAAACACTGTGATGAATGTGGAAGAATCCTTCAGTGTCTGAGATTTACGGGGCACCTTTCACCAAGCGCTCTAGGAGCCTCCTCAACATCAATTATGTCTCATAACTAGGTAGGCTCACCTCTGCCTCCACTGCATAAAGAAGGGACGTGGGGTTCTGGGACCTGGGTTTGCTAAATGTTGCAAAAGATAGCCAGTGTGCAGACCAGATCCAGATTCTAGTACAAAGACCCCTGCTTCCCTGAGCAAAGACTGGCTCAGAATTCAGGAATGTCGGGCTAGATGGGGACTCAGGGACTGGGGTCCAGAGTCAATCATGTTCTTGGTGTTTCTGTTCCTTGTCCTTGCTGGGCCTTCTGCCTGGGGTGCAGTTCTTTGGTTATTTTGACAGCTCCCTCTGAACTTGGCTCAGCTGTCTCATCTTGCTCCTCTCCATGTCAGCCTGCCTCAGCCAGGCTGCATTCATTAGATACGTCCACCATGATCCCAGAGAGGACAGGATATGTAGTTGAGAGAATTTGGCCTAAGGTCTCCATTTACTAGTCATGAATCCTTGGGCAAGTGTTTTAAGGTCTGTAGGTGTTGGTTTTCTTACCTGGAGAGTAGGGACCACTACTACGCCTTGTGGGATTAGGAGGCGAGAATGAGGTAGTATATGTAAAGGGTTCAGCAGAGCATCCTGGACATAAAAAGCTCTCAAAAATAATTTTTGTCTCCATCTGCCTAAGTTGTTTGAGATCTGCCAACACATTTAAGCTTTAAGATTAAAGCTTAAAGACAGCTTGAAAGATTACCAAATTCAATTGCCATTTTACAGATGATGAAAATGAATCCCAAAAGAAGGAACATGACCAGGTTGCTTCTGAGGCAGTAACAAAACCAGGATAAGAACACAAGTGTCCCTATGACCAGCCCATTCAGTGTTCAGTCCTCCTGAACTGTTCAGTCCCCAATGTTCCCCACGCAACCCCACACTGGGAAAGAGAACAGCCCTCTGAGCTGGAGGTGGGCGCACAAATAGTAGCAAACCTGACAACCAGTTGTGGGAGGCAAAGACAGAAACCCAGACAAGTGAAGCCTCACCAGGACCTGACCACGCACCAATCCAGGTACCGTAGAAAGTAATTGCCAGCTAGCTTCCTTCCCAATAAATTCCTAATTCCATCTCTGTTCCATGCTTCTAATGACAAGCTCACTGTTTTGGGGCAATGTCAGCAGAAGAAGAGTCCTGGAGAAGCTGGGAAACATTGGGAGGCAGGCAGCCTGCTGTGGTGGAAAGGGACTCTAGACCTGGAGTCCTGTTCAGATTCCACATTTCACTGACTGCGCCTCTCTGGTTACCTCTCAGCCCATTTGTTCATCCACGAAGCAGGGATAACAATATCCATTTGGGGGATTGTTGTATTAGGGAAGGATAATAAAATGCACCAGTAGATTCTTAATAAATAATATTTGCCACAAATTCTGGTGTGTTCTAGTTTCACCATTTGCTTTGTGACCTGGGGAAATCACCTTCTGAGAGCCTGATTTCTTCACCCTTTCCACCTCTGATGGGGTAACTTACATGAAAGTGTTTTATAAACCAACAGTTATCAGCAACTCCTCTTCACTTGTGCTCTCCACAAAACATTTTTTAAAACCTAGGGCACTATGAAATTGTGGCAGTATATCACCCTATATGGGCTTTTTACAAGGTTATCAAACTTCCTTTAGCTCAGCAATAGCTAACCAAATCCATCTGTTGTAATCAAGTGTTTTTTGGGTTTCCCAGCCTTTTAAGCCCACTTTTATGTAGACCAAGACAAAAATCCCTCGTGAGAGCGTGAAATGCAACCAAGCTGATCATCCCTTTCAGAAAGATAGCAGAGAGCACTTATGGCTGGCGTTTTAAGCCCTCCAGCCCTGTATAGACACGCCCAGGCTCCACCGGCAGCATGGCTCCCACACTATCCCAGGAGGAAGAGCCCCCACTCTCTGCCAGCTTCGCCCACAGGACTGGACCCATTTCCACAGTCTCCAGGGACCCATTCTGTAACCAAAGAGCTTTCAGTCAAACCCATCTGGGGCAAAAGGCCAGAGGATTCCTGCAACAGCCTTCCAATCTCTTCCATCTTCTGCTCCATCTATCCTGAATATACCACCAGGTTAGATTATTTCCCTAGGTTAGATTATGGGACCCTCCTGAAAAAAATGTCAATTTTTTGCTAGGAGGGTGCTTAAGACTTGCTCAGGTGGCAAGGTCTCAGGAAGTCAGGTAGCACTTTGTGGAACATTCTTGATATACAGACATATTTATTAAAAAAAAATGTAAACGTTTATTCATTTTTGAGAGAGAGCACGAGCAGGGCAGGGGTGGGCAGAGAGGGAGGCACAGAATCTGAAGCAGGCTCCAGGCTCTGAGCTCTCAGCACAGAGCCTGATGGAGGGCTCAAATTCACGAACCACAAGATCATGACCTGAGCCGAAGTCAGAAACTTAACTGCTTAACTGATGGAGCCACCCAGGCACCCCGATATACAGACATATTGCTTATATTCCTAAGAGAAGGCATAGCAGCCACCAAAGTTTTAGGGGGGAAAAAAAGTATGTAAGACAGGATTGGGAAAATTCTAGTGATTTTCCCTGCAAATCAGGAAAAGACCTCTATACCTTTCCCGGTACCATTCCTGGTCCAGCTCCTGAAATAGCAGTATTCCTTGAGGGCAAAGTTTGAGAACCACTGACTTATGAGGGAAAAGTCCAAATTCCTCAGTATATCAGTCAATGGCCTCCACAATCTGGCCTTAATTACCTATCAGCCTCAACCCCCTTCCTGACTCCCCCCTCCAATCCCAGTCTCCATCTCTGACCACTTCAAGCATCTATGTGAGCTCAGATCTGTTTCTACTTCTACCCCACATACTGATATCAAAGCCTCTACCCCAGAAAGAATGATGGGGCCGGCCCACTAAGGAAGCCCTCTCTGTATATGTTCATACTGTATGCTTTTCTAATCACTCATGGTAGCTGCAAAATCTTGGGGGGAAAGGCTGTGCCTCCAGAAACCTGTATTCTTAGAACCCAGCAGGATGCTACTTCAGGGCAGTGGCTGGGCCAGACTCTTCTAGGTGTTTACTCCGTAGTCCCACACAGCAAAGCAAGTGGACCAGGGAACCCAGCAGGGAATGTCCCCCCACAGTACTGCTGAGAGAACTACACTAGGGAAAATGCTGGATTTCGCGCTTTCTCAACTACTGAAAAGCTGAGATCAGGCTCTCATTGGGTCTCAGTCCATAGAGTGAGGTAGTCATTTGCTTGATTTAGATGGCCTCAAGGACCTATTCAGCTCTTTGCTCACAGGGCTGGCTTTCAACATGTGTATTTCTGCTCTCTCAGGGATTGTTTGGCCAAAGTAATCAGACCACCCAACTCCCAGGGGCTGTATGAGGCTAACCAAAGACTTCAAAAAACTAGGGAGAAAAGCAGAAAACACACACACCCACACCCACACTAAAGAAAGCTACCCCTAACATCTTTCCCCACACTGCTTCCAGCTGTTCTTCTGAGTCCTCAAGCCTGATATAGGGGGCAGAGTCATTAGGAGCTGGCGGCTTGGTGTCCAATAAAACACAGTATGAAAAGAACACACCAAACTGCACCTTCTGGCGTATATTATAGTTTTAACAATTTGCCACCACCCTGCACAGCTGCCTTTTTAAGGTAAACTCTAAGTAGGCACTTTGAGGGGCTTCTGAGTTGAATAAAATCCTGCTGGAGAGACAAACCCAGAACACCATCTCTCCTCCCCAGCTAGGATCCTGAATGTGTGCCCAGCCCACCTGGCACTGGGTACTTAGCGCCCTTTACCTGAGGTTACTGTGCAGCAAGTCTCCCTGTTCCTTGGGTCGAGGTGAGGCAGAAACCCACACTGGTGAAACCATGGCTCTGAAGCCAGACTTCCTGGTTTCAAATCCTGGCTCTCATGTACAGGCTATCTGAATTTGGGCAAGTTACAGAACCTCGCTGTGCCTCAGCTTCCTCATCTGTAAAAATAGGGATAATAATAGCATTTATCCTACAGGGTGCTGTGAGGACTGAAGGTTTAATAAGTGTGAAGTGTTCCAGTGGCGCCTAGCATATAGTAAGCGCGTGGTACTTGATGCTATTATGGAGATGGGGTGTGGTGGTCATGACAGGAGGAAACCAAAGGAGAGAAAGACCAATCAGTTCCATTCTGAGGCTGGGAACCACACAGACGTGCCACCTGGGACTGGTCCTCCCTGAGCCAGCACACCCCAGACTAGGGGTCCCTCTCCACTTGTCACCTGTGCATCTCTCCTATCCCCAAGGTACAGTGTCCAACAGGGTAAAGGGAGAGGGCCCTAAGCAAGGTTAACTCCCCTGGGAAGAGCCTCAAACCTGTGGTCTTGGACAAGTCTTCGTTTTCTTCACCACTTCTCTGTGCTTCAGTGTCCCATCTGAACAAGGGAGCTGAACCAGAGGATCGCTCTCAGCCCTGGCATTCTACAATGCTGTGCTTCATTTTATTGCCATCTTTTCATCCTATTAGGTTCAAGAAGGCTGAAATGCCAGAGGCATTTAACTTCTAAAAGTGTTTCATAGCAAGGGATTATGACACAAATCAGTTCAACTAGTTGGTTAGTTCAACTAGCCAAGCCCCAGGCTGGCCACATAAAGGGACTGTTTGACAACATCCGCCCCTCCCTCATGTACCACTGGTCACTTCCTATGCCCTCCCTGAGGCTTCCTCATCCTGTTAACTACTACAACTTCTGCAGATCTGCTTCAGACACAGCTGTCTTCATTCTACTTGCCTGCTGGCTCCTGGCTTTTACAGGACTCCAGATAACTGCCTGTACCTTCCCACAGAATGGACCAAGCCTCACTAGCCTCTGTTCTTGGTCTCGCACTCATACTAGCTTCTAGCCCCTGTGGCACTCTTGATCTCAGCTGTGCCCTAGGGGGCAGAGTGAGAGTGCCACAGGCAACCGCAAGTGTGGCCATCTCCCATGCCTGGCTGCTTCCTAAGAGAACCCAAAGGAAGCATCAGGAGGGCCAGAGAAAAGCCAAAGCAATCTCTGAGCAGGAATTTAAACATAATATCAAACTATCTGTTAACAAAAGAGGCCATATTGTGGCAAAGCAGCCCCTCCTTCTCCATTCCCCTCTTCTTTATAGACACAAATTCCTCTATAAGCTGACAAAACTTTAAAATGAAATGGAAAATTAAATTTAACTTAAGCCAACTAAATATATTCAGTAGATTCAGGTTTATCAGATCTGCTTTTGTCATATTAGTTATGGTCTTCTGAAGACTGGAATATATTTAAGATAATATTCATGCTTTTTTAGCTGAATTTGCCAATCTAGTTCCCTTCTCTCAATAATCATATTAAGATGATTAGTCTGGTGGGAGCATTCGTTTTTATAATCTTGCATAAAACCCAGAGTCCTCCATGAACAAGACAGGCAAAGAAAAAATCAATTTTTACTCATTTTCTTCAGTTTTTTTTCTTTATGAAGCTAGGCATATTTCTGGTAGTAGTTTTAAAGCTGTGGAAATGTTTTATTATTATATATTTTATTACAGAATTAGAAAATTTCAAAAAGTAATTGTTTGGAACCACAAATAATTAAAAAGAAATATAATAACAGGCTCATAAAAAAGCATTCTGGCATCTGTGAGAATTTTTTCTTAAATTATGATATTTAGCTCTTCATACTTTTGATTATACTAGCCATGAATTTCTACTTCAACTGAATACTTTGACATATATTCCTTCTTGAAATATGGTAACTCATTTTTTCTTCAGCAGCTCAGTCATTTCAGGAACTACCTGCAAATTAAAAAAAATAAAAGTAATTAAGCAATTTGAACCTTTAGTGTGCTACAGTCATAGCTCCTTAAGAAGTACACGGAGGCCAAAAGAAGCCACGCGCATCACTGCTGAGGCACGAGGTGCCCCTCCCCCACCCAACTCCCCCCTTGGGTGGCCTCCCTCCCATCTGTGGGAAGACTATACACGTTTGCAGGGAGAAACCACCCAGACACACGGCTGGCAGGACCACTGGCCCACGCACTGCCTAGGAACCTTTCTGACACAACCACAAACCTTACAAAGGCACCACAGAAACAGGAGTCCAATTTTTCTTTTGTGAGGAGAGTAGTGTGTATTTTTTACCTTCATGTTTTCTGGGCATTCTTCCTTCCCTTATTGTACTCTGGCCTTTCCTTCAAAGTCCATACCAAAGTCTCTTCCTTAGTCATGACTCTTGCTGGCCCCCCAGCACTTGTTTTCTCATTGTTCGTTTGCTCAGTCATCTTTCCTTCCACAAACACTACAGTTGCTTCTTCAGCACATGTTACTATCTTTCTGCACTTAAAAACAGGCTGCACGCTGAACATTCAATTTCACCATTCTTTATGAAAATAAAGGTTGTGCTAATGCCATGTCTGGTCAACAGACAAAATAAGAAACCACAGTGAAGGAAAACTGACAGAGTTGGCTCCCATTTTAAAATGGATTAATTACTAACCCTTAGTCTTGGCAGTTCAGGGGCTGCAACTGGAACTTTCAGTGTGAAGCTGCTTTCAGCCTGGACAAGAGGAAGCTGTGAGTGGGGACTGCAGGGGAGGGTCACACGGAGCCCACCTGAAAACTAGCTGAGCCACTTGTGTAAAACATCAATTACCCAGTCTTCCATGGGGCTGTCGACTGTCCTAGCTCAGAGAGATCCCAGTTGAACTCGCCACTGATGAATATAGCCTCTCAATTATTTAAGAGAGCTACATTTCCATTAGGTGGAAATAATGTGTTCGTACAAAATTTATTAAGGAAATTGTCGACATGTTGTTTCTTCCGAATGTCACGTTGTCTCCAGCCTGTTAAAAGGCCCATGTTTACCATGGAGCCAGCAGGCATTAGCTCAGGGGCAGCATTAGGTGCTGGCACCACTTGTCCCAGCTTTCCTCGGTGGAGAGACCATGAGCTTATGCCAGTCACACAGATGACATGCTAAACAAGCCTCACATGGGACCGACGTGTTTCATGAAAAATAGGCTAGAGCCCAACAACTTCTTTTAAATGAAACATTTAACCTGAGTTAGAACACACAATTTTTAAAAACCTTACAGAACGTCCCCCTGCCACACTACCCAAAATAGGGTTAAGAGGACTTTGTCCATCATCTATATCCTTTTTTATTAGATCAACCTCAGACTTTCCAGGCATACCACACAATGCCTTACTTAGGGAAAAGAAAATGTCAACTCCGGTTCACTGAATATCTTATAGCCTGAGCAAACTCAAAGATCCGGATTCTTATTTTTATTTTAGATATTGTAGAGGCAGCTCTCTATTCAGTAAGACTAAATGAAAATAAATTTACATTTAAAATAAGATATTCTGGGGTGCTTGGGTGGCTCAGTCGGTTAAGCATCCGACTTCATCTCAGGTCATGACCTCACAGTTCATGAGTTTGAGCGCCACGTTGGGCTCTGTGCTGACAGCTCAGAGCCTGGAGACTGCTTTGGATTCTGTGTCTCCCTCTCTCTCTGCCCCATTCCCACTTATGCTCTCTCTCTCTCTGTCTTAAAATATTTAAAAAAGAAAAGTAACAGCTGTTAACAAAGATGTGGAGAAACTAGAACATTTGCACACTGCTGAATGTAAAGTGGTGCAGCCACTAGAGAAAGCAGCTTGGAGATTCTTTGAAAAGCTAAACACAGAATTACCACATTATCCAGCAATTCAAAGGTATATACCCAAAGGAAATCAAAGTGGGGACTTAGAACAGATATTTGTAGGCCTATAATCATTGTACTGGATTAGACAAAAGTTTCACATATATGACACCTACTAAAGGACAAGCAATAAAAGAAAAAATAAACAAAATGTAAACCTGTATGCGTCAAAGGACACCGAGAAAGTGAAAAGACAGGAGCTCCCCTCTACTTGTTAGATGGGATGCTGCCTGATTCATGACTCATTTAATAAAGCCAGTAATAAAAATAAATAAGTAAATTGCAAAAGAAAAGAGAAGAAAGAGGGAGAGAGAAAAAAGGAAGAGTCAACCCACAGAATGGAAGAAAATATTTGCAAATCATATACCTAATAAAGAACTTGTATCCAGAATATATAAAGAACTCTTATAACTCAACTACAGAAAGACAAATAACACAACTTTAAAATGGGCAAAGGATTTGCACAGACATATCTCCAAAGAAAATACATTATAAATGGTCAATAAAGACATGAAGAAATGCTCATCATCATTAGCTATCAAGGAAATACAAATCAAGACCACAACAAGTTACCATTTCATACCCATTAGGAAGTCTATAACAAAAAAGATGGGATAGTAAGAAGTGTTAGTGAGTGTATGGAGAAATTGGAGCCTTCATATACATTATTGGTGGAAATGTAAAATGAGGCAGCCACTTTGGAAAACAATCTGACAGTTCTTCAAAATGCTAAAAATAGAGTTTTCAAGTGACCCAGAAATTCCATTCCTAGGTATATACCCAAACAAGATAAAAACATATATGTATGTATAAAAGCTTAAATGCTCACAGTAGCATTATAATAGCCAAAGAGTAGAAACTCAAATGTCCATCAAATGATTAATGCATAAACAAAATGAGGCATATCCACACAATGGATATTATTTTGCACTAAAAGGAAACGAAAGTGCTGATATAGGAGACAACACAGATGAATCTTGAAAACATTATGCTAAGAAGCCAACCACAGAAAGCCCATATATTACATGATTCTATTTATATGAAATGTCCAGGATTGGCAAATCCATAGAAACACAAAACAGGTTAGTTGTTGCCAGGGGCTGGGGAGAGTGCAGAACAGGGAATGACTGCAAATGGGTATGGGGTTTCTTCTCAGTGTGAAGAAAATGTTCTGGAATTAAATAGCTAATGGTTGCATAACTCTGAATATACTAAAACTCACTGAACTTTGCATTTTAAAAGGGTGAACTTTATGATTTGTGAATTAAATTTCAGGAAAGCTTTTAAAAACAACAACAACAACCAGTCAGGTGGTGTCCTGTGCTCTGTCGCTCTGACTCCGATTATAATATTTACCATTTATTGAACACCTATTATGTACCTATTATGAAAAGAAATACAAACAGGTAGGCTAATATTTAACCAAGACTGTACTAGGTACAGCATAATCTCATTTAACTTTCAATACAACCATGTAAGGTAGGTAGTATATTATTTATATTACTTTTGAGGAAGCTTACATTCAGAAAAATTAAGTAATTGGCCAAGATAATTTAACTAGTATGTGGCCAAGACAGAATCTGAATTAAAGCTCTTAACTACTGTACCATATTATTTTTCTTATATTAAGAAAAAAACAACTTGCCATCTCTAACTCATGATTACTGAAGGGTGAAATAAAACAATAAATATTAAAGAATAAATTTACATTTGCATTTACTCCAGACATGAAGTTTGGTGGATACCGTATCACTTAGAGAATTATTAGTCACGCTATGTGTGATAGTTTGAAATTTAAAATTTTTACACAGAAATTTAGTCTAAAAAAGTCCTTTTTACATAACTATTATTTGACTTAGGATATATTTTTTTAAGATTTTATTTTTTTAAGTAATCTCTACGCCTGACGTGGGGCTTGAACTTACAACCCTGAGATCAAGATCTGCATGCTCTCCCAATTGAGCTAGGCAGGCACTCCTGACTTACAGTATTTTCTTTAAAGTCTTAATCTGAAATAGATTATGCTCTCACTCACTCATATTTTGCATAATTGTACTTTTATGTATTGTTATACCTTTAAATATTTGATTTTTAAAAGACAGAGGGTGACCCTGAAGAGTATAGTCACTATACTACCTTGTCCACTCTTCGGTCGGAATTACTACAATATTCATCTGTATTATACTCATTCTGATTTCAACTGACAAAACAATCTGATGGATACTGTCTAAGTTCCCACAGTCTGCCAAAGGTGCAGTCCTTTTTACTGCGATTTATTAAAGAGCAGTAGTGGTGAACCACCTGGCAGTCCCTGATGAGATGGGAAGGCAGGGTGATGAGTGAAAGGATGGAATCAGGAGACTTAGTTGTACCAAAAACTTGCAGAATAACTTCCCCAAATCACATCTCTTTGGGACATAGACAATTTAAAAAAGAACATGACTCATTTGTGTTATACATGTAGTAGCTAATGGGAAGCTGCAACTCAAGCAGTAATTTTTTTTTAAAGATTTTATTTTTAAGTCATTGCTATACCCAACATGGGGCTTGAACTTACAATCCCGAGATCAAGAGTCACATGCTCTACCAACCAAGCCAGCTAGGTGCCCCCCAAGCAATATTTTTGATATTTTATAATCTAATCAGACTGCTTTTTAAAGGATTAACTTTCCTCCCTTTATATTAATTAAAGGTATATATAACTGTGCTTCAGAACTTCGGAGCAGGATGAGATAATCACTAACTTAATATAATTCTAGCTAAAAGCAAATAAACGTTAGGTCTTAGTCCAAACACATTATCAAATGTAGGCTTCTTAAAACACCAAGAACAGCTTGAGAATCTCCAGTTGGAAATCGTCTAACTGAATGATTCTTGAGGTCCCTTTCCACTTCTACTATCCTAGGACTCTCAACAAGATACCTCTCTCAGCACACACACGCTCTCACTCGCTCACATACCTCTCTGTCTCTCTCTCATGTCAAACCTGGGAGCTCCCCTAAATGCAAGAAGCACAGTGTGTGTGATACCATTCCATCAGCAATTGCTACAAAGATGCTCCTGCCCCAAGGCAGGTGTCCACTGTATAAACATCACAAATTTCCAACTAATACTTCATCCATTTATCAAGTAAGCCCTGTCTGTAGGTTGCAATATACAATACGCTAACAGAAAAACATAAACAAAACAACTTGCAAATTTATTAAAATATTCTCTTGAAGAAAAATAAAAGGCAAACTACAGTAGATGTCTGTTTGCAAATGTGTCAACACAATACATGGATAGGGTTCAGAAGTGTTTAATTTCATATTTTTTATTTAAAAGGTCTTTACCCCTCTACCCCTTCTCACTGGAGCTAAATGCTTGGTACTTGAACAAAGTTACCCTTATACAGAGATACGAAAAATTTGTTTTTCACACTAACTTTTCCTCCAACTGGCATATCTTAGTGGTCAAATGACTGCCATTAATTACTGTTCTTACAGGGGCTCCTGGGTGGCTCAGTTGGTTAGGAATCGGACTCTTGATTTCAGCTCAAGTCATGATCTCACGGTTTGTGAGGTTGACCCCCACGTCGGGCTCTGCGCTTGGGACTCTCCCTCTTTCTCTGCCCTTCCCCTGCTCACCCACGCATGTGCGCGCTAGCTCTCTCTCTCTCTCAACATAATAAACTTAAAACTTATATATATTGTTCTTACACAGCTGGGCCAAGTAACAATTGCAGAAGAACTACCTAAATCCTAAATTTCAATTATAGGACCCCAGGATCACTGAAGTGGGGCTGTACTCTTCCAGGGCAAGATACAGGCCCTTTGAGGGATGGGGTGGGGGGTGCTCCTGAGGTGAATATGCCCTATGAACACATACTTCACAGTTTAGACGTGTTCTCAAAATACACTCATTAGTTTATCTGGATCATGTACACTGTTAGTGGAGCCGTGGTAATGGGCCAATCCTCTTGCCAAGAGGACCACCCTGGCTCTATTCTCAGGCTGCAGCCTCTCTATTAAGGCCCGTGGTAGCTCACTGTAATTCTGTGCAAGGGGTTCCTCACTCTAGCAAACTGACTTCTCCCTGGGCTAGATGCTACTTTCAGAGCCTCAATGCCTGCAATGAATGCTTTCTGCACTTCTAGGCAACCTAGAAGTTTGTAGGCAGGCCCTGAGGGACAAAAAGCAGTTAGGCCACGCATGAGCTATCACCTTTAAATGTGGCCAAATGAATATCAGGTACACACCAATATCACTAAAGTAATTTCACTCATGGGTAGGGTAACTACAGGGGTGGTGGCAGGGTGGAAAGAACACTCAAAACAGTGAAGACTATGAAGAGTGGGAAATAAGTGTTCTCCCCTACATTTATCAGGTTAGGAAGGCCTTTAACTCTCAAGCAGAGCATACTTGTTGAGTCAGATAAAATGGACTTGAATGCCCCCTCTTTCCCTGAAAAGCTGTAGCATTGTTGGCAAATTTCTGAATGAGGGTATTTGATGTGAATTTCTTTAAGGTACCTGTCAAATATGATTCTAGGTTATAATTACCTGAATCACTTCACATTGTGTACTAACTATGCACACGAGATGCCAAAAGTCATGTGGATATTTTAAAGACAATATGGATTACCTCTTTTTTTCTTTTTTTAAAGTTTATGTATTTTGAAAGCGAGAGCAAGCGGGGTAGGGGCAGAGAGAGAGACTGGAGAGAAAGAATCCCAAGCAGGCTCTGTACCACCAGCGCAGGGCCCTATGTGGGGCTCGAACCCAGGAACCATTCGATCATGATCTGAGCTGAAATCAGGATTTGGAAGCTTAACCCACTGGAGCCAACCAGGCGCCCCCGTAAGAACAGTAATTAACGGCAGTCATTTGACCACTAAGATATACCAGTGGGAGGAAAAGTTAGTATGAAAAACAGAAATGGCCCCAATGGACTCCCTCTTAAAGGGAAAGTTATAACACTTTATATAAATGTCATGTATTTATCAGGACAACTTCACTTTAAGTAGCTCAAAACTGGTAAATGTATTAATCTATAAAGACACACAGTACACACACATACAAGATTTTCCTATAATAGCCTCTTTTCTACCAACTCTAAAAGGTTCTTGGATGACAAGCTAGGTAACAGCCACCTCTCTGATGGCCAGCTTACCTTAAATAAATCAGCGACTATTCCGTAATCTGCCACTTGAAAAATTGGAGCTTCTGGGTCTTTGTTAATAGCCACAATTGTCTGTGAAATAAAGAGTTTGGCCTTTATCAAGAAAACATATAGATTGATGGCTGTATTTTAACATTCCCAACAACAAATTTATATGGTTAAAAATGTCTACCAAATAAGATTAATCTGATTCATTTGTGCCAATATTGTAAATTTATAAATTTCTGGGTTGGCACATAACACAATTATCTCCCACTCCCCACTAGCCCATCACAGTATTTTAAAAGATTTTAAACCATTATTTTTCTAAGTTCTTCTCTGACTTATGGAAAGAAAATATTTTAGGAAGTAATAAATCAGAGGAGAGGATTCTGGGAAGATGGCAAAGTAGGAAGCATCAGCAATCTGTCTCCCCATCTAGACTGTTAACAACTGCACTGGAAGAATCTGTCTAATGTAACCATTTTGGAACTCTTGGAGCTTGCAACTTCCAGGGCATGGCTTGCAAAGTAAACTGCAGCTCTTTAGTGCAGTAACAGTCCCCACCCCCAGTGGCAAGCAGCTGTGCACATATTCCTGGAGCAGCTTGCACACAGCCTGCAGGAACAAGAGTGGGCAAAAAGAACTCTTGTCCCCCAACTACTGGGGGACCGGTGCTTTGGTTACTGACTGCTGTTTCTGATCAAAGAGATGCATACAAAGAGGAGGATGGCCATTGCTGTTGCACTTCCCCACTGTTGCAAGTCCCTCCCTTACTCTGGCTAAAGTTACCTCCAGGGGATTTAAAGCCTTAAAGCACTTCTGCCTCCCTTCATTGTTCTCTTTTTCTCAAAAGCAACTGCTGATACAGGGAAAATTACAAATTGGCCACACATTCAGGCTGAGAAAGGACACAAAAAGACCTTAAGTTTATACCTCAGGTTAATCTTTGGCAAAGAGCCTACAACAATCAAAAAAGAACGATAAATAAAAACAAACAGCGGGGCGCCTGGGTGGCTCAGTCCGTTAAGCGTCTGACTTCAGCTCAGGTCATGATCTCATGGTCCGGTCCGTGAGGTCAAGCCCCGCTGAGTTCAAGCCCCGCATCGGGCTCTGTGCTGACAGCTCAGAGCCTGGAGCCTGTTTTGGATTCTGTGTCTCCCTCTCTCTCTGACCCTCCCCCATGCTCTGTCTCTCTCTGTCTCAAAAATAAATAAATGTTAAAAAACTTTTTTTTTTAAAAAAACAAACAGCAAACCCTAGGAAAGGAGAGAATCTGATTAACAGGAATACCATATTATCAGATTTAAATATCCAGTTTTCAACAACAACAACAACAAAATCACAAGGCATACTAAGAAACAGGAAAAAAAATCAAGAAAAATTCCATTCAAAGGCAAAAGAAATAAAATAAAATCAATAGAAATTGCCTATGAAAAAGATCCGGGGTGCCTGGGTAGCTTAGTCGTCTGGGTGTCCGACTTCAGCTTAGGTCATGATCTCATGGTTGGTTAGTTCGAGCCTGGTGTCAGGCTCTGTACTGACAGCTTAGAGCCTGGAGCCTGCTTCAGATTCTGTGTCTCCCTCTCTCTCTCTGCTCCTCCCCCGCTCATGCTCTGTCTCTCTCTCTCTCTAAAAAATAAATAAACATTAAAAAAAAATTTTTTAAAGAAAAAGATCCAAAGGCAGCCCTACCATAGCAAGACTTTAAAACAACCATTTTAAAGATGCTCAAAGAATCATAAAGATGTGGAGGAAGTCAAGCTAGCAATGTATGAACAAAATGGAAATATCAAAAAAGAGGCGAAATTTAAAGAGAAACCAAAAAGAAAATTCTGGAGATGTAAAATATAATAACTGAAACAAAAAATTCACTGGAGAGACTCAAACGCAGATCTGAACAAGCAGAAGACAGAATCAGCAAACCTGAAAGTAGGACAATGGAGGGGCGCCTGGGCGGCTCAGTCAATTAAGCATCCAACTTGGGTCAGGTCATGATCTCGCAGTTTGTGGGTTTGAGCCCTGCATCGGGCTGTGCTGACAGCTCAGAGTCTGGAGCCTGCTTTGGATTCTGTGTCTCCCTCTCTCTCTGTCCCCTCCCCCACTTGCACTCTGTCTCTCTCTCTCAAAAACAAATAAACATTTAAAAAAAATTTTTTAAAAAGAAAGTAGGAAAATGAAAATTATCAAGTCCTTAGAATAGAAAGAAAAAGATTAAAGAAAAGTGAAGGGTCCTGTGGGCCAACAAAAAGCAAACAAAAATATGTATTGTGGGAGACCCAGAAGAAAGAAAAAGAGGCAGAAAGAATTGAAGAAACAGTGGCTGAAAACTTCCTAAATTTGATGAAGGACATTAATATAAACATCCAAGATGTTCAACAAACTCCAAGAAAGATGAATTCAAAGAGACCCACACAAGACACATTATAGTCAAACTTTCAAAAGCCAAAGATAAAAACAGAATCTTGAAAACAGGGACATGAAACTCATTACATACAAGGGATCCTCAATATTGGCAGATTTCTCATCAGAAATATTGGAGACCAGAAGGCAGTGAGCTGATTGATATATTCAAAATGCTAAAAGAAAAAAATTGTTGACCCCAAATTTTATATCCATCAAAACTGTCCTTCCAATGACATTCTTTTTGCAGAAATTAAAAAAACCTATCCTAAAATTCATATGGAATCTCAAGGGACACTGAATAGCTAAAACAATCTAGAAAAAGAGCAAAGATGGAGGACCCATACTTCCTGATTTCAAAACTTACTACAAAGCTACAGTAATTAAAACAGTGTGGTACTGGCATAAAGACACACATACAGACAGACGGGATAGAATAGAGAGAGCTCTGAAATAGACGCTCACATATATGGTCAAACGATTTTTGACAAGAGTGTCAAGACCACTGAATGCAGAAGGAGAGCCTTTACAGCAAATGGTTTTGGGAAAACTCGATAAAGTTGGGACACTTAATACCAAAACAAAAAGTAACTCAAAATGGATCAAAGATTTAAGCATAAGACCTAACTAAAACTATAAAACTCTTAGAAGAAAACACAGAGGAAGGGCTGCATGACATTGTTTTTGACAATAATTTCTTGGATAGTCCATCAAACATATAAGCAATAATAGAAAAAAAGACAAACTGAACTTCATGGGAATTTTTAAATGTTGTGAATCAAAAGACACTATAAACAGAGTAAAAAATCAGCCCAGAGAAAGGGAGAAATATTTGCAAATCATACATTGGAAAAGGGATTAATATACAGAATATTTTTTAATAAAACTTCTAAGCTGAACAAAAAACCCCCAAATAAGCCTATTCAAAAAGACAACCTGAATAACCGCTTCTCCAAAGAAGATACATAAATAAGCACATGAAAAGGCGTTCCACATTACTGACCACTAGGGAAATGCAAATCAAAACTACAATGAGATATCACCTCACACTCATTAGAATGGCTACTATTAAAAAATATATATAGCCACAAGTATTGGCAAGAATGTGGAAAATTGGAGCTCTTGTACACTATTGGTGGGAATGTGAAATGTACAACCACTGTGGAAAACATTATGGCAGTTCCTTAGAAAATTAAAAGTAGAACTGCCATGTGATCCAGCAATACTACTTTCTGGGTATATGCTGAAAAGAAATTAAAACAGGGCTCAAAGACATATTTGCACACCCATGTTCACAGTAGCATTATTTGCAATACCTAAATATGGAAGCAACCCAAGTGTCCATCAACGGATAAATACATAAGCCAGATGTGTTATACAGATACAACAGAATATTATTCAGCCCAGAAAAGGAGCAAATTCTGACATATGCTACACCATGGATGAACACTAACAACATACGCTAAGTGAAGTAAGCCAGTCACAAAAAGACAAATATATGTGATGATTCCACTTATCTGAGGTACTCAGAATAGTCAAAATCATAGAGACAGAAAGTATAACAACTGTGGTTACCAGGAGGTGGGAGGTATGGGGGGAAATTAGGAACTTATTGTTTAATGGGTACAGACTTTCATTTTACAAGATGAAAAGAATTCTGGAATTGGATGGTGGTGATGGTTGCACAACATTATGAATAATTTAATATCACTGACAATGTGTACACAATTTTTAATTCTACACTTAAAAAAGGTAAAGATAGTAAATTTTATGTGTATTTTACCACAGAATTTTGTTTTAAGTAGAGTACACTTAAAAAGTTGAATTTTACTATATATAAATTATACCTCAATAATCTGACTTAAACAAAAGGTAACTGAAAAGTTCTGCAGTTTATCAAAAAACTTTAGATACACTGAATAAAACCTTTGAATGAAAAATTAAGTACCTTATATTTGGTGTGTTTTATTCAATATGATAGTTAGAAGTCTACTTTATTAAATCATTAGATATTTATTATGATTAGTCAACCTTTAGCTTATTTCACTTATAAAATGATTAATATCTTCTGTGTCCTGTTAATAATATATAAATTTAAATGCAGGTTTTTTTTTATTTTTGAAAGAGAGAGAGCATGTGCACATGTGCATGTCTGGGAAGGACAGAGAGAGAGAGAATCTCAAGCAGGCTCCACGCTCAGCACAGAGTTGGATGCAGGACTTGATCTCACAACTGTGAAATCAAACCTGAGCCGAAACCAAGAGTCAGACGCTTAACCAACTAAACCACCCAGGTGCTCCTAAACTTGTGGTTTTAAATGTTGGATTTCAACTTAAAAAAAAGACAAAAACAAAACCAGAACAAATCCACACCCTAATTCATATAGTTTGTAGCTCAAACTATTTATCTTCCATATACTGCATTCCACTTACTATTTTTAAATTATTATCCTGGGTCTTTATTACAATATAGAAGTTATCTAGTCAGCCTGTTAGTAAGGAACTTTAAAACAAAAAGGTTTAAGTCCTTAGGTATGCAGCAAATATAATATAATAAATTACTATGTCTCCTACAAGAACTACCAAAAGGTCCTCTTATCTCCTACAAGAATTTTTAACATGAAGGATTATAATGACCAATTAGTAACAGATTAAGGAGAAACAGTCACACAAAAAGGTGCTGCATTTACCAATTATCCAATTTATTAATAACAGATTTACGTATATGTTACAAAGTGTTTGGTATTCTCCATAGGTGCTTCTAACACCACTGCAATTAAAGTTTTGACTCTAGGGGCACCTGGGTGACTCGGTCGGTTAAGCGTCCAACTCTTGATACTGGCTCCAGGTCATCATCTCACAGTTTGTGAGTTCCAGCCTCACATGGGGCTCTGCAGTGGCAGCCCAGAGCCTGCTTGATTCTGTGTATCCCTCTCTCTGCACTCATGCACACGTGTACACGTGTGCACTCACTCTCAAAATAAGTAAAGTATTGACTCTAATATTAGATTCTAATGTGGTATTATTTTTGCTTTAAAAAAATGTTTGTTTTTAAAAAAAAATTTATTTAGAGAACATGTGCACGTGGGGGAGGGGAAGAGAGAGAATCCCAAGAAGCCAATATAATAAAATAAAATCAGCAAGGAGCCTGATGCAGGGCTCAATATCACAAATGGAGAGATCATGACCCGAGTGGAAATCAAGAGGTGGAGACTTAACCGACTGAGCTACCCAGGCGCCCCTAATGTGGTGTTATTTTAATAGATTATAATAATTCATTTCTCTAGAAGTAAAATTAAGTTTCTAATGCCTATTACTCTATCACATGAAAACAGCTGGAACACATTTTAGAAGAACTTTGATATATAGGCTGGCTTAAAATATAGGCTCTATGACATATGTGTAATTCCTCTAGGGTCCCTCAAAGAGATGAAAATATTCCAGAATATCTGAGATTAGAGCACAGTGCAGTCCAGGTAACTACTATTCCAGAGAAACATGTGTGGTCAAAGACAATAAATGATGGTTTCAATATGAACCTTAAATCCAAAGTCACAAGGACTAACATTTTGAATCACAAGCATTTGATTTGTATGGAGGTGTTTCTCTTCTGGGAATATGTAAGCCTGCTTCACAGCAACTAGCAGAGATTTATTTAATTAACGATGGTTAATGATTTTCCTGGAGGCCACCTAGTCAAACATCTGACAGTTTAATCATCTGAAAGCTTTTTCATTCCTACTGTATAGCAGTTATTTTTAAAGCAAGAGCATACAACTGTGGACAAGGAACCACTAAAGTATTGAAGAATGCTCCCCTTCCTTACACAACTTTTAAAGCACAGATTGTATTCAATGAAATTAATACATATATAGTTCAAAAAGTGCTTTCATTACATTGAGTCATTTGATATAATGACCAAATCTCATATTCTCTAAACTATACCATGATGCTAATTAAAACTGTAGCTTGTATGCAATGTGATTATCAGATATAAACCAATTACTCTAATATCCCATTTTTGACCTTAACCAAAATTTGTTGTGTTTCCCACATAAGGCACTGATGACAAGGGCTATGCCTTTTTCATTTAAGCATCCCCAGCATCTGGTACAAACTAAGTGCTTAATAAATATTTGTTGACTGCATAAACAGACAAACTCTTGGCTCAAATTTCTTCTTATAGATTGTTCCCGAACACTGGTCTCCTTACTTCAATTGTTCCCTTTTTGCTTTAACATATACTAGCTACTCCATCTCTCCTGCAAGCTAGTCCTGCTGGCATGGATGACAATTTTTACCAGGAACTTCTTGGCAGGAAGAATCTTTTATTTTAGAGAAGCAGAATTAGATATGTCTGAACTGGCCCAGCTAAAAGTATTTTTTAAGGTTACTGTACTAGAGTGTTTTTTTTTTCTTTAATGCAGCAATAACATTTTCCCCATTGGCACTGCTTGTTTTCATATCTCAGTAAAGAAACCTGCCATCCAACTGTGAAATCTGACTGGTTTTGGGCCAATTCATTTAGAGGTTACAAGGAGGTAGTGGATGCATTTTTTTCAAGTTAGAAGTTAAACCTGTTAAAAGTTTTATTACCTTTTACATCAAACTTCCATCTGAATGCATAAAAGCCAGAGTGTCAGAAGCATCTCTGTCTTCATGAAAGACTAAGTTCATAATTCAAACTGTACATTCGTATGCATGAATTAATGTGTCATATTCTGAAATATATGTTCACAGAGTCATTACACAGGACTTCCCGATATAGTCCAAGCAGCAATTTAAAATCAAGTGTTTCCTCTACATCCTGTATTTTTAACAATTACTCAGATATTAAGATGCTCCAACTCCAAATGTGTCCGTCACACTTTAGTAACAGCCTGAGAAGAGGAGCTGTGCTGACATATGAGGGTGGGACTTTTAGGGGACCAGGGTAAAGCAGATAGAGAAGCAGGGATGAGAAATCTCATAAACTAGTTAGATGGTCAGAACCTCATCAAGCTGTTTTCACCCTAAATTTTCTATCCACTAATTTCAGAGCTGAAAGGGACCTCAGACATCATCAACCAACACCTGTGTTAGGCAAAGAACAGAGGTGCAGACAGGACACATCATGTGGTAAGCTAGTAGCAAAGCTGGGACTCAGGGTCACACTTTTTTTTCCTGACATGGCACTGCCTCTCCTACCAATGGTACACCTTCAATCAGTGAACAGCAGCTTGTACTTCTTTCAGTTCCTGAAAGAAATGTTAATCTGAATGGCTGAATTTACATACACTGTATAACTATATGGAAACAGAGTGAAACCAAAATTTTAAAATATAAAAATCTTTCTTTTAGGATCATTATTATTGTGTAGTTACCTTGCTGTCTTTCATCCCAGCTAAATGTTGGATGGCTCCAGATATTCCTACAGCAATATAAAGCTCCTGAAACAAAAGAGACCATTATCATTAATACATAGTTATATATATTATATTGTATCTTCCACAGTATGTGCTATTAGCAATTCAGGTCTCAGACTGAAGATAGTTTAAATAGAAAAGATGCAATATGTATTACTTAAATTATGCTTACCTCCTTCCCTGATCTCCCTAATCCATAGTCTTCTTTTTCCTCTGAATAATAAACATGTGGATAATGAGAATCTATGAGCATTAAATATGTGCCAACCACTATATTAAGCATTTTACATCACCTGTTTCACTTAATCTCACAATTTCCTGTGAGGTAGCACTTTTTGTCTAGGCTATTTATTTATTCATTCATTTACAGAAAGCACGAGTAGAGGAAGGGCAAAGAGAATCCCAAGCAGGATCACACTGCCAGTGCAGAGCCAGACACAGGGCTTGAACTCCCGAAACCACGAGATCATGACCTGAGCCAAAACCAAGAGTCAGGCGCTTAACCGACTGAGCCACTCAGGCGTCCCTGGGCTACTTTTAGATAATCACACTTTAACTCATCATTCTGTATATATCCATTCACAATATACACACAATGTACATTAACATATAAACACATACTAAAATATATTTTGACTTGTCTGGCTTCTCATAAAAAGAAATTTGTTAAAAATGATAATTAGGATATATTTATTAGACTTCATATTCAGAAAAACCAAAACTACAAATCAGCCTCAAGAGGTTCTAACAGACACATATGCATGTGTACATGCACACACAGTCTCCCTAAGTAAGGAATATAAACTTCTTGAAGGCATAGGCGTAACCTTTGTATTTCTAGCACTTAATAAAAGGGCCCCACACTGTAGTTTCTAAGTAAATGTTGATGACAGTATTTGTGCCTCCTCCTAACCCTTCACCCCCAGTAATAACTGAAGTAATAAAGAAAATGATAACTGACTGCTGCTCTCTGTCCCCTTATCTAAAAAATTTAAAGTGTCCATGTTTGAAAATTAAAACTATCATGGAAAACCAATTTAATCAGTGCTTAATTAAAAGAGCTTAGCTGCTCCATTCTATCTATTGGATATAATTAAAGCTTTAACTGAAAAGCTTTTCCCCACACCTAAACTGAACTAGCAAGTCCTACCTTGGGTAGGGGGGTTCACCCACTATGTAAACAGATTGACACTACGGTTTCATCACAACTGACAGTAAAGACTCTCCTCAATATGATTAAGGTGGAAGGCACTGAAGGTGGCTTTTTATTTTTATATGTTTTATTACTGGGTAGACACTTCAAAGTCAATGACAGTGTCAGGTGGTCCCACCCTGTTTTCTGCACTGCTTATGATCTAATTTAATAACTGCTCACTCCAAAATGTGACAGCATTTCAACTAAGATCTGAGAATAAGGATTTTTCATAATACCTAAGCATGTGTGGTATGTGGCTGGATACAAGCCAATTTCTCCCTCTCTCAGTTTCCCCAATTGCAAACAGAAGGGGTACAGCCCCAACACTAGAGCTTCTTAAAAAAGCTCCACAGGATACTCTAATGTGCAGCCAGAGCTAAGAACTACTAGAATAGATGATCCATAAGCTCTTATGCAGCTTGAAATCTATTAACTCTTTCCAGCAGGACCAGGCCAGGGGATGGTATATCCCCCGGGTCTTATCTTTAAAGGCATAAATTGTCCAACTGCTTCTAGAGCAGCAAGGTACCACTGTGTACCCTGTAAAAGGAAACAACTTAATCCCCAAAGTAAGTTAAATCATCTAAAAATTATGTGGGCTTGTTTCCCAATTCAACTTGCTCTATAAAGATAAGTAAGTGCAATTTGGCCTAAAAGACTGTCTTAGGCTGCAGGAAGTAAAATGTATGGGAAAGGATAAAAAACAATCCCAATCCCAACAATCTATCTATACAGATAGATACAGATATAGATATAGATGAGATATATACATCACATATATATGAGATGTATATATCTCATCTATATATATATAATATATGATCAGGCATGGAGTGGTCAACAAGCTTCTTTTCTTTGAAAAAGCACCACTTTTTTATTTAAGATTTACAGGTAACTTCAAATGATAATTTTAACACCATTTCAGTTTATTCTGACTAGCATTTTTTTCACAAAAGATCATTCATTAAATTGTTAATCAAAATACACTTACTAATAAATCTCACATTCAGGAAAACCAGGACAATAAGATTTATAAAGCAAGTTATTTAGAAAGACAAACGTACAGATAGAAAACTGTCTCACTAACCACTCTTCCAAGTGTATTCTCAAAGCAAGCATTGTAAAGGATCAATAATTCTGTAAATGAGTCCTTCTAACATACATGTCTACATTAAAATTCAACAAGTCTTAAAAGCTTCTCCATTTGCATCATAAAATGCTAATAAAAAATGATCATCCTGGCAGTAAACATCTACATAAATATAAATGAAATTTACTTTAAACCCCATGAGATATGAATACCATTGACTTTAACCATAAATGTCACTAAGGAAATAAAAGATTCTGGGCCAAAGCAAACCAAGGGGCCATTCCTGCCTCTCTGACCAGTATAAGTGGTCCAAATAGGTTCACATGACCAACAGGATCTTATTTTACTGTCTTACAAACATGGTTCTCTGAATAAATATAAAAGCATTGAAATAATAACCAGAAAGAGTCCTGGGATTTGGGCTTCTGTTCTGAGATCTGATAGCTCTCTGAGGCAGGAAGAGAGACTTTTTTCTTCTTTTTTAAAAAACATGTACAGGCAATTAGACTATTATCTTAGGATGCTTCCTCATGGCTCAGAAAGCATTTCTGTATTTCAATAATAATAATTAGTATGTATAAAACTCTCCACAGATGCTAATTTATGGAGCACTTTAGACACTGCTTCACAACATAACAAGGCAATCCCTGCCCTGAGGCACTTTCCTTCTAAAATCAGATAGTAAGTAAGATAGTTTGGAGAGAAAATGAGAGGTGACTTGGAGGGAAGAACAGCAATTAAGGGTTCAAAAAAAGGTAGGATTAAAGAAAGGAACAGACACAGAAGTAGGGAGGGGTAGTTCTGGAGATAAAATCCTAGCAGCCTTAACAAAGGGAGAGAATCTAGAAGTGAGACTAGATCAACCTACATGAGCTGGCAGCAGTTTGGGATGGTCATTCTGCAAATGAAGAATGGGGATGGGACTGTGGGAAAAAGAAAGCCACCAGGGTGGTAAGAGGACCAGAGGTTATTCTGAAATAGAAAGAAGGGATGGCATTCACTTCAACAGAAACAAGGACCAGTAGGAGAAAGCACAAATTACTCTTCTCTTGTCAAAACCTAAAAAAGACTACAGCTACAGGCTCAACAAAAGAATTCAGGGGCAGGGCTCTAAAATACCTTACAGTGGGCTGAGATGAAAACAGGAATAGGGCTTGGAAAGTGCTGCATCCAGTGTGGTTTAACAAAGGTTTACAAGAGGAGTATATCACTATGATTAAGAACCTAGGCTCTAGAATTGCATTGCCTAGGTTTATATTCCAGTTCAGCCACCTGGTAGACCTGTGACTGTGGGCCAGCTATTTAGCCTCTATGCCTCAGCTTGCTCACCTGAAAAACTGGAATTATAAGAACCCTACTTCAAAGGGTACTGTGAGGCTTCAGTCCTTGGCATAGTATCTAGTTTCCCAAGACACTGATGTGCCTTCAGGTATGCTCAAATATTGATTTCCTCAGCCCACTCATTGGCCAGGTGGGCTCCTGAGGTAATCTCAAGGCTACTATGTACAGCTGAGCAACTATGTACTATATACTATGTACTATGTACTATGTACTATGTACTATGTACTATGTACACGGAACAGCTCTGGAGGGAGCCATCACTTATAGTCATTACAGAACTGCATATTTATTACAATAATTTTCCAACAGATGGCAGTAAAGTAACTTGAGAAAGGGGTACTTTTCTCCTAATTCATACAAAAAAGTTGTATAGACTAGAAGCACAGGGAAGCCAAAATTCTCTGTGGTACAAATACTGTAATTTTCTAAGTATGCCATAACAGGAAAAAGTTGAGAGGCTAAAAAGTTGAGAGTTAACTATGACTTCATAGTTGTTGATACTGCTGTTATACTTTATAGGGGCTATAAAGACAACTATGATTCTTTGTCCCATGTCCTCAAGAAGCTCACAGTCTAGCAACATAGGTTAAGGTAAAGTAATAAAAATCTATAATCCAAGCTAAGGGAAAAAACATCAAAGTATGACAGAGCTCTGGTCTCTTGTGCAAATGCTTTCAGTATCTGCCACTGAGAAATGAAAAGGTCAGGGGATGACACTGCTCTGTAGTCAATTCTATCTTCTGCCCAACAGGAGCCCACTTTTGCAGCTTATCCCATCTACTCTGGCTCCCTTAGTCCTTCAGACAAAATAAGCTATTAAATGCAGGTTTTACTGGTCCTAGCTTACTGATAAACCTGCATGTCTGATAAACAGAAAGATGACTACAATGCAGTCTTAAAATACTTTTACAGAAATCTAACCAACCTGTGGAATCAACATGGCCAGAATATTCTCTGGTAGATTATTTGAATTTCAGTTACTTTCTTCAGAAAGAATGTACTAACATCACTCCTGCTTAACCCAAACCTTGTGCAGGAAACCTGGAATTCAAGGGGTGTTATCTGAGTCCTACTCTCCAGAGGATTTTAGTGCAGAAGCTAAGGAGAAAGTGGTCTCTGACTTACACATTGTGATTTTTGTCTAACGCCAATTTTTGTCTAATGTTGTTAAATCCAAAAAAGATACATAGTGTGAGCCACATATTTAATTTTAAAATTTCTATTAGCCACATTAAATAAAGTAAAAAACAGGTGAAATTAATTTTAATAATAATCTCAATTCAGACTAATTTACATTTCATGTGTCCAATAGCCACATGTAGTTTAGTGGTTACCGTACTGGATAGCACAGATCCAAGATAATTTTAGAATAAGCTAAAGAACTTTCTTGTACACTCTACAAAGGTACTGTAGCACATGGTCTGAAAGGAGAGCTACAGATAAAACGACTTTAGTTTCACGTGTCTGCTTTGCTTGTATTGGCTCAGAATAAGAGCATTTATAGGTTGTTTTAAACTTTGAAAGAGAAAGAAAAGGAAAAGTCAGTAGTATAACAAAGCTGAAGACCAGCATGAGAGGCATCAAGATTAAACAAAAGAGCAGCCAATAGTGTCATAAATGATGACAAAAGTCCATCAAATTTCAGGTAGTGTGGACTATTACAGGAAAACCAAAAGCACACGAAAACTACTGGCTTAATACAGTTAATTTTTATTCTGAAAAGAAACTATCAAGTTTTGTCCTCTCATAAGTAATATATTTCTTAAAACTCTAGAAGGACCTAAAAAATCTATCCTTAAAAACTCATACTTTTCCAAAAAAAAAGTATCTAAATAATCTGAGTTTTTAAAAAAAATGTTTAAATAGAAATTTAAAAATACTTGGAACAAGGGGAGCTTGGGTGGCTCAGTCAGCTGAGCACCTGACTCTTAAAATTTTTTTTCTTTAATGCTTATTTATTTTTGAGAGACAGCACAAGTGGAGGAGGGCAGAGAGAGAGAGAGAGAGAGAGAGAGAGAGAGATTTCAAGGCAGGCTCTAGGCTATCAGCACAGAGCCGGATGCTGGGCTCAAACCCATGAACCATGAGATCATGACCTGAGCTGAAGTTGGACGCTTAACCAACTGAGCCACCCAGGTGCCCCACACCTGACTCTTCATTTCAGTTCAGGTCATGATCTCATGGTTCATGAGTTCAAGCCCTGTATCAGCCTCTGCACTGACAGCAGGGAGACTGCTTGGGATTCTCTCTCTTTCCCTTCCCTACTCTCTTTCCCTCTCAAAACAAATAAATAAAATAAACACACACACACACACACACACACACACACACACAATACTTGGAACAAAACACCAAAAAAGGGCAAAGTATATCAGCACCTGTAGGATGTAGCTAAAGTAATACAAAAAAACAAAAACAAAAAACAATTTATAACTTAAAAAATTTTTTATATTAGGAAACAAGGATAGAAAATTAACGAGCTAAGATCTCAACTCAAGAAAGTTGAAATGCGTAAGTACACAACACAAAACCACTACATTTATTCAATCACTAATATAACTAAATAAGAAAGATCAGGGAGAGATGGGTTCAGATCTTAACTCTTCCCTACCATCTGTTTTCAGGCAAATTATTTAACCTCTCAAAATCTCAATCCCCTCATGTGCAAAATGGAGATAAATAACTGCAGCTAATACAACTGTTGTGATTATTAAATAACACAGTGCATGTATAGTGTTCAAAATATGTTTGGTGTTATTATTAATGTTATTATTACTAAATGATCACTAAATCTCTAAAGTAGAAGGCAAAGGACAGCCAACTATTATCTAAATTCCACTTTACTTTTTATTATTTTTTTTATTTTGAGAGAGAGAGAGTGGGGGAGAGGGGCAGAGAGAGAGAGAGAGAGAGAGAGAGACTCAGGCAGGCTTCATGCGCAGCATGGAACCTGATGCAGGGCTCAATCCCATGACACTAGGATCATGCTCTGAGTCAAAATCAAGAGTCAATTGACTCAGCCACCCAGGCACCCCTAAATTCCACTTTAAAGTGGCAACTACCAGCATCTCAAGGAAGTTATTAATTTGATACAATTCTTCTGGGATAATGTATTGGAAAAATTTCTTTTCATTGATACCTATTAGTTTCTTTATTGCATTTAGCACTAGCTGTAAAGCTAGAAATTCGCCCAACTTCCTAGACTGGTTTAGAAAGTTGGGGTAAATTTCTTTGCAAAATTCGAACACAATCTTAATATAGAGAGATACATTCCCCAGTATCAATACCAAGACCCATATTGGCTATGTAAAACATATATATATGAAATTGAAATTACATGAGTTTTATGATATAAACTCATACATTCACTTTTTCCTGGAATTGGGCAGTATTCTGCCTATAGCAACTTCAGATCTGCTTTACTTTAAAAAAAGTAGAAAGGAAAGGTGTAAACATCTACCTTTTTGTTTATACAAAATAAGAATATATTAGTTTAATTAGAAGCTTTCAGAGCAGAGAAGCTGAGCCAACATTGCTTCATCTCTTTATTTTTTTTAAGCAAATTAAAAATAATTTTTTAAAAATCTTTATTTATTTTTGAGAGAGTCAGAGTGCCAAAGGGGGAGGAACAGAGGGAGAGGGAGACACAGAATCCAAAGCAGGCTCCAGGCTCTGAGTTGTCAGCACAGAGACCAACACGGGGCTCAGACTCACGCACTGCAAGTTCATGACGGGAGCCAAAGTCGGACGCTCAACCTATTGAGCCACAAAGGCACCCTTGCTTCATCTCTTTAAAAATCAGGTTTAAAACTTCTTTTCTACCAACAGTCTCCTTTTCCAGAGCTAGGGAAGGAACATAAAAGCAATTCTAGAGTTCAGAGATCCAATATTACGTGCTCAAAAACAATACCCCTAAGACTGTCGCAGACAGGACAACAGTTTTACAAGATAACAAATGCTTTCTCAACCTTCTTATTTAGAAGACTACAGAGGCATTACCTTAAACAGCAACTGTTACAGCTAAAACACAACACACAAACAGAGGACAAATGCCATGTTAGGAATTAAATGGAATTTATCATAGCAAATAATGAATATCTCTGAGAAGTAGATTCACCAAACTATATTTTCTAATTACTACAAGTCTCCTGTGCATTAATATTGCTGTATTTCATCCTGTTGCTCATTTAAAAGGCCAAACTATTTCCTCTGTTTGCCAAATTGTGTTAAGCTTCTTTTCTTTTTGGAAGAGGCTCCAAAACACAAGGCACAACTATCTATGGGTCTTTTCTCCAACAGTTCTCTGCCTATATTATGAAGTTCTCAGGCAGGATTATGGCTAAACTGAGTTTTAACATGAATGGAGGACATTACCCATACTCTTGGTTTAAAGCTGAAGGTATGTCCCAGCCATGAGACAATGCTCCTATACTAGGACTACCTCAGGTTTTATCAGGAGTCAAGATGGTATACTAATCATTAGAGTTCCATGGTGTACCTTACATACATTATCTCACTTAACTATAACAATAACTCTATGGGATAGAAATTATTCCTACTTTAGGGGCACCGGGGTGGCTCAGTCGGTTAAGCATCTGACTTCGGCTCAGGTCATGATCTCGTGGTTCACGAGTTCGAGCCCCACATCAGGCTCTGTGCTGACAGCTCAGAGCCTGGAGCCTGCTTCAGATTCTGTATCTCCCTCTCTCCCTCCCCTACTCACACTCTTCTTCAAAAATAAATGAACATTTAAACAAATTTTTTTAATAAAAAAATTTTTAAAAAGTATTCCCAGGGGCGCCTGGGTGGCGCAGTCGGTTAAGCGTCCGACTTCAGCCAGGTCACGATCTCGCGGTCCGTGAGTTCGAACCCCGTGTCGGGCTCTGGGCTGATGGCTCAGAGCCTGGAGCCTGTTTCTGATTCTGTGTCTCCCTCTCTCTGCCCCTCCCCCCTTCATGCTCTGTCTCTCTCTGTCCCAAAAATAAATAAATGTTGAAAAAAAAATTAAAAAAAAAAAAGTATTCCCATTTTATAGAAGAGAAAGCACAGGCTCAGGCAGGCTTGGTGTGTTGTTCAAGCTTATATATATAGTGTACCTATAAAAGGCCAGCTTCTTGACCCAAGTACTTTAATATTAAATTCAGTACATTTTCTACTACACCACAAATAACTGAATATTATGACAGTACTGGTAATATACTTCAACTGAAGCCACTAGTCTATAAAAGTGCAGTGAGCATATTTACCTTAGAGAAAAAACACTAACACAAGATGAGACGAAATGAACAGCTAACTTATATATAAACTTAAGTTATATATAAACTGAAGTTTATATATAAAAAAGTACTATCAATTTTAGCTAACAATTTGTATCCCATGTTATTAAAGATATCAGTACAACAGCTATAAGTTTCATATTCTGAGAAGGGACATAAGCTACATCTTTTATATTCCTCTCTCTACCAACCACTTGCATATCAATTGGAATTTGCAGGCCCTCCATAAACACAGACTAGCTACAAGTCCGTCAGAGACTGACTCACAGAAGAGGCAAGAGTTGGAAATTATTTCTTAATTGTTGTTGACAATGTTTATACAATATGTACTAAAAACTAGCCAATACTTTCAGATAAAAACTTTGATCCAGTTTTCAATGAAGTCAGTATCTGGTCTAAATAACCTAATGGGAAAGGCCTAGAAGCAAAGCCAGAAAGCCCATTTAGGAAAAAAAAGTAACAGTCTTCATGTAGCCTCTGAAGGTTCCTCACATGAATGTGATGGACTTGGTGTTTACCAGGCACAGAATATATAGCTTGGATTTTTTAGACAAAGATTCTTTGAAATCCTAAATTCATCTTTAGACATAAGTACATCTATATT
The DNA here is from genome assembly GCF_027475565.1 of Acinonyx jubatus. Classification (NCBI taxonomy): domain Eukaryota; kingdom Metazoa; phylum Chordata; class Mammalia; order Carnivora; family Felidae; genus Acinonyx; species Acinonyx jubatus. The sequence goes on from NC_069386.1 coordinate 28,545,234, forward strand.
CTTTCTCCGGCCCACCTTTTCTCCCCAGAAGAAGCCAAGTAAATGTCTTCTTCACAACAGCTTAGTTACAATATGTCCAAAGCAGATGACAAATTATACCACTAGCCTATACTTCATTATACACCTATTTAGTTCAAAATATAAATTTAATAACCCATTTGCTCAAATGCAAAGTTAAAAGATTTTTTTTAGAAAATAAGAACATCAACTGCATTGTGACTTGCAATGCAAGTTTAAACATAAGCCAGAAAAAGTGAATATTATTATATACTTTACTAAAATTATTCAGGTGATTAATTTACATTGAAATATTTGGGTATATGCCATCAAAACACTTAGATATACAATCAGTCTATTACAGACCTTTGCATTTTAGCAGGTCAAGTAAGAAATCTGACTATAAAATTTTTTGTCAGCAAGGTTTTAGTTGATCTAAGTCAGAACATGCTAAATTATATATACATACATAGAATTTTGGAGTAGTAAGGCATCTCTAAGATTATCTATGTAATCACTTTATTGTATCAATGAAAAAATTGAGGTCCACAAAACAGAGATGGCACCAGAACCTGACCTCCAGGCAGTATTCTTTTCACTTACCAAGCTGCCGCTTTCCTAAAACTACTAAGAAGAGTTAGGCCACTGCTTCTGCACAGCATTTCTTGATCTTTACTCTAAAATTCTTAAGGTAACTTCTATGCCCAGGACCTCATGAGAGCTATAAAGTAACCAGAGGAAAACAGTTTGAAGGTTCCTCAAAAAGCTAAACACAGAATTACCATATGACCCAGCAATCCTACAATTAGATGTATACTCAAAACAACTAAAAACAGACTCAAACAGATACTTGTATGTGTATGTTCATAGCAGCATTATTCACAATAGGCAAAAGGTGAAAACAAACCAACCTAATACCCACCAGCAGATAAATGGATAAACAAAATGTTCATGGAAGATTACTGGAATATTTTTCAGCCATAGAAAGAAATGAAGTTCTAATACATGCTACAACATAAATGAAATCTGAAATCATGCTAAATGAAATAAGACACAAAAGGGCAAATATTATATGATTCCACCTCCTTGAAATACCTAGCATAGGCAAGAATCACAGAGACATAAAGTACACAGAGATTACCAGAAACAGGGGTGGGGGTTAGGCAATGGAGAGTTACCACTTAATGGGTATACAGTTTCAGTTTGGGGTGATGAAAATTTTGGACAATAGATAGTGGTGATGGTTGCATGACACTGTAAATGTAATTAATACCACTGAATTGTACCCTCAAAAATGGTTGAAATGGCAGATTTTATTAGATTTTATACCATAATAAAAAAGTTATTAGAAAGTTATCACCTTGACAGAAGCCTTCACATAATTCTCCATCTTCAAAAAACTTAAGTTCTAGAATCTTGTGGTCTTGACAATTATAAAAAATAAATAGTTCACATAATGTTAAAGAAATATAATAGGGGAAACCAAGTACAAGATTTATAGGAATTCTCTGTAGTTTCTTTGCAAATTTTCTGTAAAGCTAAAACTGTTCTAAAAAGTAAGAGTTAGGGGCGCCTGGGTGGCTCAGTTGGTTAAGTGCCTGACTTCAGCTCAGGTCATGATCTTGTGGTTTGTGGGTTTGAAACCCACATCAGGCTCTGTGTTGACAGCTCTGAGCCTGGTGCCTACTTCAGATTCTGTGTCTCCCTCTCTCTCTCTGTCCCTCCCCTGCTCACACTGTCTCTCTCTCAAAAATAAGTAAACGTTAAAAAAATTTTTTTTAAGATAAAAAAAAAAGCAACCAGAGTTGTAAAGTTCAGCCCAAGTTACACAAAGACTCTTTGAAGTACTTTCTAAAGTTATAAGACTTTTAGTGGCACTAATAATATGGAAAAAGAAAGTACCTGTAAGAAAATAATAAATTTACTATTCATCCAACCTAACCAGAGACCCTCTAAGTAACCTCACTTCAAGGAAATGGAGGGGACGCCTGAGTGGTTCAGTCGGTTACACAACTGACTCTTGGTTTTCGGCTCAGGTCATGATCTCACTGAGATTGAGCCCCATGTTGGGCTCTGCACTGACAGCTCAGAGCCTGCTTGGGATTCTCTCTCTCTCTGCCCCTCCCCAGCTCATCCACATGCTCTCTCTAAAATAAACTTTAAAAAAACAAAAAAGGAAATGAAATACATTCTTCTGTCCCAAACACCATTTCCCAAATTCCTTTTCAGACTAAGTTCAGTTAATATTAATATAGAATGATATTAGATTAAGTCATTCAAATGTTCTTTTGTACAAGATTTTAGTGCTCAATTATCTTCGGCCCTAAAGTGAACACAAGGACAGAAGTATGTATGCTAAATGATCAATTCTCCATTTTATTTAATTTACAATGTCTTATGTTCTCTGACATTTGTGTGCATGTTTATCACATCTGAAACTATACGTGAGAAAATAAATTAGCTTTTACATGAAAGAACCAAAAATACAATTAGAATAAAAATAGAAATTTAGAATAGTTTTCTCTTTCCAAGTTAGCACACAAAGATAGCTACAACAAAGCAACAAAGATCTGTCTACTCTTATTGATTTTCATGCCAGTTGTTAAATTAGATTGACTGCCTACAAGACATGTCAGTTTATCATAACAGTGGCATGCTTTTAAACAGTTACACATGTAAAAAGAGCTCAAGACTCTCCAAAAGTTAAAAATTTCAACCTCATATATAAAATAGTAATGAATAAAAAACTTCACTGATCTTGGTCTTTGGGAATAAATGTTTAAAGAAATCAGTCTAATAAAAATCAGAAAATAAGCTAAGAAAATAAATCAAAGCTATAATTTGAACTCAAAGATGTAATTAGAACTAATTTTTACCAATTAAGTTTTTAATTGTTGCACAACTGAACAATTTATACATATTAACCTCAGTTTATAAATTCTACAACTTCTCCTTTGTCATTTTAAGCTTCACTGTAAGGACTCTGATCATCCTGGCCACGTAATTACCTTTAAGAAGCATGCTTAGGGTGTTTTCTGGACTGCAGGTCCATACAGCATTTCTCTTTGCCCTCTTGGGAATAGAACATCAATTGCTTTCAGCTAAATGCACTCACATATGAATATTTTAGTACAATTTAATGCTTCTATACCAACCCCAAAGGAATAGAGCATCAATTTGTGAACACAGTTCTCTCGGAGTTAAAAGCCAAGCTGGATAATGCAGTATGAAAGGGCTTGTCAATCTTTAGCTTTTTAGCAAGTCAGAAAAGCAGTCCATAAATTCAGTCCCAGCTGTATACAAATAACTCTATATAAAGTTTGCTCCTACACAGACTTTTTCAGCATAAGTGAATTTTCAAAACAGAAGCCCCAAAACAAAATTTCTTGTTTTGGTAAATTCCCCCAAACTGCTTCTTCACTTAGTAACTATTCCCCTACTCTCAGAGTTATAAACAGACCACTGATCTGTTAGTAAAATACCAAAATACAAAGTAATCTACTTCCACTAAGAAGTTGCACTAAGTGTAAAAACATATTTCCCTGGCAGTAGATAACAGATTCTTTAATGATTGCAATAAGCCTATATGTTTGGATGGATAGGACGTAAAGTCAAACAGAGCTTCTAAAAGGCAATTCAGAGAAAAACGTAAAACGGGAAGTACCAATAAATATGCCAAGCCTTAAAAAGCCAAATTAAATTCTAGTCATAGTTTAAGTCTGACACTCTACTAAGCTCAACAAATATTAATTAATGTCCTAACAAAATCCAATGAGACTGCCAAATATGAGTTATAGAAATAAGATTTCAAAATCTGTTCATGATTTCAAAACAAAAAATCTCTTAGCAAACAAGGATTTATAATTATAAAAATAGCCAACACATAGCACTTGTACTATATGTGAGGTATGGTTTTAAGTGTTTTACATATTACTTATTCTATCTTTACTATTTACCATGAGATAGAGACTATTATCACCATTATACAGTTGAGAAAACTGTGGTACACAGAAGTGATTTGTCCAAGGTTATACAAGCAAGCAAGCAAGTAAGCAATAATTATATGACACTATTATAGAAAACTTCTGTTTCTTGTTTTTCTTAATCTGATAAAACAGATTGCAAACATCATACCTAGTGGTGAAACCTAGAAGAAATTCCTGGAAAATAAGGGACAGGGTATTTACTATCACCACTTCTATTAATAATGTCCAGGTTAATAGCTGACACAGCACCAAAAAAAAAAAAAAAAAAAAAAAAAAAAATCAAACAAAAGGATAAGACAAAATTTCATTATTTCCAGAAGAGAAGACATGACTATGCATGTACAACACCCAAGAATCTACAGATAAGTTAATGAAAGCAATATATAAACATCAATAGCATTCCTTATTTATCTGTATACATTTATAAAGAAATTATAAAACTATTTGAATGGAGAAATAAAATCATGGTGTTGTATAGAAGACAAAATATTGCAAAGATGTCAACTCACCCCAATTAAATCTATGCATCCATAAGTTCACTTGAATTTTTGCTGCCTGAATATTTGTTACAACTTGTACTTTTTAAATCCAGAACTCACTAAATTTTTTTACAGAATAATAATGAATTTGCATGAGTGCACATGTAAAGTGCTTATGAATCTCATAGAGACTTTTGTGTCCACTCAACAGTTGTATCTCAGCTATTTGACAGGATCGTATCTTATGTTCACACTGTATAACTACAATTAATGGGAACACAAAGAGATATCCATTTGGAGATTTTTTTAATCTTGTTGCTTACCTGGCTTTGGACAATGATTCACAGCATCTATTTCTGGAGTCTTAGGAGACAAGAAAACTGTCCATCACCTCTCAGCATCTGAATGTGAGCCCCTTTACCAACTCCTCCCATGCACCCTGACTCACCACTGAATTCTCCTAATTCTCATAACCAAATCTCACCTGGGCAAGTCCTCAATCAGTATATTATATGGCGTTGGTTATTAACTAAGAATTATCTGCCTTTAGCAAATCTTTCATTATTTATTCATATAACAATTCATACATGTTTGGAGCAATGCAGAAGAAATATTTGATACCATCCAGTATCACTGTCTTCTGTCCAGAAACATTCTAAATAATGAGTTTAGTAAGTGTGAAACAACTAAGTAATTGGTGTTTTAAATATTTTATATTATGTCGAAAACCTTGGTGAATTCTTATCATTTAAGGTTCTCTGAATTTTCAATAACTACACAATAGCAAGAATCACACTAAATTTGGGCAAAACAACCTACATTTCCAATCAAAACTTCAACTGTGGAGTTTGACAAACTAATTCTAAAACTGCAAGAGAAAGGCAGAGAGCCAAGAACAGCTAAGACCATTCTGGAGAAGAATGGGGAAAAAGGGATACTGCCCAACTACATAATTTTATTACTAAAGCTTTAGATACAGTACAGGTACAATGATAAACCACTGACTGACAGAACAGAACAGAGAGCCCAGAAATAGACTTGTGTGCTATATAAACTTGTAAGAGGTAACACTAGAGATCAGTGGAGGAGGAGATTAGTCATACAAGGAAAAAACTGAACACCTACTTCACACCAAACATCAAAATAAAACCAAGTAGAGGCGCCTAGGTGGCTCTGTCAGCTGGGCGTCCGACTTCAGCTCAGGTCACAATCTCAAAGTCCGTGAATTCAAGCCCCGTGTTGGGCTCTGTGCTGCCCACTCAGAGCCTGGAGCCTGCTTTGGATTCTATGTCTCCCTCTCTCTCTGCCCCTCCCCTGATCATGCTCTGTCTCTCTCTGTCTCAAAAATAAATAAAAACATTAAAATTTTTTTTTAATAAAAAATAAAATAAAACCAAGTAGATTATAAACTAAAATGTGAAAAGCAAATTTTAAAAGTTTTCAAAACACATACAGGTGAGTATCATAAGACCTTGTCTTAGGAAATATATTTTTTTAATGTTTATTTACTTTTGAGAGAGACAGACAGAGAATGAGCAGGGGAGGGGCAGAGAGAGAGGAAGACACACAATCCAAAGCAGGCTCCAAGCTCCGAGCTGTCAGCACAGAGCCCCATGCGGGGCTTGAACCCATGAACTGTGAGATCATGACCTGAGCCAAAGTTGAAAGCTTAACCGACTGAGCCACCCAGCCCCTCCAGGAAATACTTCTTTTTAAAAAAAATCTTTTTTTTAACATTTATTTATTTTTGAGACAGAAAGAGACAGAGCATGAACGGGGGAGGGTCAGAGAGAGAGGAAGACACAGAATCTGAAACAGGCTCCAGGCTCTGAGCTGTCAGCAGAGCCCAACGCGGGGCTTGAACTCATGGACTGCGAGATCATGACCTGAGCTGAAGTCAGATGCTTAACTGACTGAGCCACCCAGGCGCCCCAAAATAGTTCTTAAACACAATACAGACAGTTGATACCAAAAAAGAAAACAGTAAGTTGAACCACATTAAAATTAAAAGCTTCTGTTTATCAAAAGATATAAAGAAAAAGACGGCTAAAAACTAAGAACATGTATGCGGCACACATAACCAAAAGATTAGTATCCAAAAGATATTAAAAACTTCCAAGAGTTGATAAGAACAATTCAATAGAAAAATGGGCAAAAAGATAGGAACAGGAAATTCAGAGAGAAAAAAAAAATTAATGGAATTTAGAATATAAAGATACCTCACTAGTATCAGGGAAAAGCGAATAAAAAACTGAGATTCATGCCCATTAGACTAGCAAAGCTTTTTTTAAAACAATTGTGGCAAAGTATACATAACATAAAATTTACCATTTTAATCACTGCTAAGCATAGTTCTGTGGCATTAAGTATACTTGCCTTGTCGTGCAAACCATCACTGCTATCTCCAGAACTACCATCTATCTCCAGAACCACAAAACTTTAAAAAACCAAAAATACCAAAGTTCAAAGAGGATGGGAGAAGGTAAGTTTTATAAACTGCTGGTAAGTGTAAACAGCCACTTTGGTGAACACTTCATTTCCGGTAATCGAGCAGTTTCACTCTCAGGCACACTTCTCTGGGGAAACATTAACATACAAGGAGCCAGAAGAATCTTCAAGGAACAGTATTTATAACAACAGAAATTATAGACTACCTAAATAAGCATCCATTAGTAGGAAAATGGGTGAAGTGTGATATATTTATATAACAGAATACCATACATCAATGAAACACAAATGAAAAACCTTCACCTGAATTAAAATGGAAGAATCTCAAACACGAGACTTAAAAACATAAAGAACACATACAGTATGCTGTTGATAGAATGTTTTCAAAATGTATACAAAACGATATTACCTATCAGTGTTTCTCAACTTTTTTACAACATGGCACACAGAAAATGGTACCATTTGTATGGTGCACTGGGCTACAAAACCAGCTAGTCATGTCTCCTGTTCCAAAGGCTGAGAGGATCAACATCTCATCACACTTGTAAATCATTCATAGTACTCAAGTTGAAAAGTTCAGCTACAGACTGTTTAGGGAACTGTAGATACACAGTAAAAGTGAGATGTATGAAATCACCATCACCAAATTTAAGGTAATGGTTACTTTTTGAGAGAAGGGAAGCATATATATTAAAGAAAGAGTACACAGGGGTTTCAACTGTATTATAATATTTTTTAATTTAGTAGTAAAAAACAAAGGTGTTTACTATATTATTTTTATATATGCATATTTTAAAAATGAATAGAAAAGAATGGGAAGCAAAGTGGATTTAGCAAATGTAAGCTACTTTTTTAAGCTTAGCCTGACAAGAGAGATGAAATGGGTGATAGCTTAGTGGGGAAAAGAGGCTGTTGGGAAGACAAAGGATTTTTTTTTTTTTTAACTTTTTAAAAAAATTTCTGAGAGACAGAGAGAGACAGAGCGTGAGCAGGGGAGGGGCAGACAGAGAGGGAGACACAGAATACAAAGCAGGCTCCAGGCTCTGAGCTGTAAGCACAGAACCCAATGCAGGGCTCAAACTCACGAATGTAAGATCATGGGCTGAACCAAAGTCTGATGGTCAGCCGACTGCACCACCCAGGAGCCCTGAAGTTTCTTTTTTAAGATTATAAAAAGGAGGGGCGCCTGGGTGGCTCAGTCTATTAAGCATCCAACTCATGATTTCAGCTCGTCATGATCTCACATTTTGTGGGTTCGAGCACCACATGGGGCTCTGAGCTGACAGGCAGAGACTGTTTGGGATTCTCTTTCTTGCTCTCTCTGCCCCTTCTGACCCCCTCTCTCAAAAATGAATAAAAATTTAAAAAAAAAAGATTATGAAAATGAGCCAGTAGAGACAGAGAGGTTCTGAATCCAGACCATGGGAGTAAATAATGGACTATCCTGAAGGAGGTAGGAATTTATGGAATCCAAGGACAGGTTAGAGAGATTAGCATTAAATTAGAAAGGGTTCACCTCTTTCTTTGATGTATAAAGGTAAGTTGTATTGTTTTGCTTTTATAGCGAGAACAACTTGACTTCTGAAGTAGAAGGAGAAAGATCAGTGCCTGAGAATAGGGGAAATAATACTAAATAAAGAGCTTGAAAAATTGGTACAACATAATATTGATATACACTAACAGAGGGCAAAATCAAAATTCATTTCAGGTAGATCTATTTGTGGAAAACTATATGAGGCTATGCAATCCAGTTTTTCATGGACAAGTGATTTTTTAAAATGTGCTCAGGGCTTTAGTTATTCTGCAGAGGGGCCATAGAGACCTTTTCAGGAAAAAGAAAAAGGAAAGGGCTATGTTAGCAGCCCTCTTGGTTATACCACCCCACTTCATTTCCACTTGCCCTGCTACTCATGGGGCTTCCTGAGAAGATTTCATCTGAAGAAGAGTTCTACAACTAAATCACTACTCTGAAATTTTATCCTGGGAAAACCACACCAGCAAGCCCCAAACCAAATAATTCTGGCTCCTTACAGAACTGTACCTAAAATATTAGGCAACTGGCTGACAATGAGGGACATTATTAAAAAAACACCCTATGAAACCACTGTCCTATTTATAGTAAAAGTATTGTTGAGGATGTTAATCAATAGTGTCCTCTTTATGAGGGCTCAAGGGATAAATATCTCTCTCTGATCTTGATAACAGGCCAAATTATGCTTCCCATGTGCAATTAGTTTATTTTTACCTTAGGGACACTGTAAATCAGGACACTGATCTTGTTTCCCAATATGAACCGGCTCCTAGAAAGCCTAGTGCCAAACTTACAGACTAGCTCTAGCAAATGGACAGAATAAAATTTATTTTCTTACGTATCTCCAAACTCTGTCTTCCACCTAAGTTATCTCAAGACCAAAATGCCACCCAGCACCTCCCTGCAAGAGACAAAAGGCAGAGTTTGGCTACATGTAGAGGGGTGGGGAACAGGAGTAAGAAAGCCCCAGCCCTGAGGTCTGGGTACAGAGGGCCTGCCTAAGACTGAGGCTAAATAAGAAGTGAGAGTTACTCCTTACTACAACCATGAGACTAAAGGCTAAAGAGCTATAGCAACTAAATGCAATACTTGACCCTAAACTGGATTCCATATGGAGATGGGACAGTAGTATAATGAAGGTTACTAAGCTAAATGATAAAGTTGGAATATCCCATTATAATATAGAAACTTGGAATTAGAATTTAAGCTGACAAAATCCAAATATATTTTATACTTTGGTTATATAAAAAATATTTCTTTCTTAGGAAATACACACTGAAATATTTAGGGGTCATGATGTTACTGTCGCATGTTCAGGGAAAATTTGTGTATATATGTGTATATACATATGTACTGTACTATTCTTTTTATTTTTTTAATGTTTATTCATTTTTGAGAGACAGAGCATGAGTGGGAGAGGAGCAGAGAGAAGAGAGGGAGACACAGAATCCGAAGCAGGCTTCAGGCTCTGAGCTGTCAACACAGAGCCCGATGCAGGGCTCAAACCCACCAACTGTGAGATCACGACCTGAGCCAAAGTCGGACGCTTAACCAACTGAACCACCCAGGCACCCCTATACTGTACTATTTTTAATTTTCAACTTTTTCTAAGTTTGAAATTACTTCCAAATATAAAGTTAATTAAAAAAATAAAGAGGAATATGGAAGTCTTAGTTGCAACAGTAAGCTGAACCAGTGGTTCCCTATCCCTCGGTCTAAATTCTTAATTCTTGCAGGAAGCATGAATCCATAAACATGCGAGACACACACACACACACACACACACACACACTCAATAATCTTCCATATCTATATGGTATAAACTGCTGTGAATGATAAAATAAAAATGTATTTAATAGTATAACTAAATTCATGGCATTTTCTGGGCATTTTACATTTTCTCAAATAATCAAAAACAAAAGTAAAAGTGTTTTGTGAGGATAACAAAATTTGACTTTGTGTCCCCTTACCTGAATAGGGAACTTCTTACTATTTTCATCAGAGAAAACTGTGGTGATGCTTTCCATAGCTATACAAAATGGCAACAAAATAGAACACAGGATCTTCAAAGAATATAAAGTTGACTGGAATGTGAATAGAAAAAAACAAGCTTTAAAAGATTCAAGAGGCTTCGGGGCGCCTGGGTGGCTCAGTTGGTTAAGTGTCCAACTTTAGCTCAGGTCATGATCTCATGGTTTGTGGGTTCCAGCCCTGTGTCAGGCTCTGTGCTGACAGCTGGGAGCCTGGAGCCTGCTTCAGATTCTGTGTCTCCCTCTCTTTCTGTCCGTCCCCCGCTCAGGCTCTGTTGTGTGTGTGTGTCTCTCTCTCAAAAATAAGAAACATTAAAAAAAAAAGAATTAAAAAAAAAGATTCAAGAGGATTCCAATGGTTGAGAACAAAAACCCAAATTTAATAAAGTAACAGTTCAGCTTTAAACACAAAGGAATACTTTATTATTATTAGATAAGGGAGACATGGTTGGCAATAAAATACGGGCGAAGGAGAAGACTAAAATTTTGGATGTCCACAAGTGTAATACATGCCAACAGTGGGATATGGCTGCCAAAAACCTAATGTAATATTAAGTAGCATTTATTAAAATATTATTCAGGAAGATAATAATCCAACTCTGTACTCATCAGAGCACATGTGAAATAATGCATTCAATTCTGGGCCTTAGAACTCCTGCTTATGGCCCTGAGGGAATGAATACCTTGTATCAGACTAATCCTCCTGCAGAGAAAAACTCTAAAACCTCCTGAAAATACAGACAGCAACTGTTTAAGTGCACTGGAGACAAGACAGGCAGCACTGGAGAAGGCAGAATTCTGTAGGGGAGGGAGGCATAATAAGATGGGCTTACCTTATACATCTATATTCTCCCTTGGGGCATTTCCAGATTTCCCACAGGGGATAAAGGCTAGTCAGAAAGCAGTCACTTTGGATGGAAACCTGCAGTCTTACCAGTTAAGGAAACACAGAAACAGAATTTGTGGCTGCCACATTAGCTGAGAAGGAAGGAAAAAAATCCAGACAGAGAATCACAGACTGCATATATACCATGCTCAAAACTCTGGTGATGCCTGCATTCGACATGTGTGAGATGGCTTTTAAGTAACCTGGCTGGCAACTGAAAGAGAAGACAGAGTTTGGAGTTTGAGTTTTGTGTTTAGTTCTGTTTGTCCAGAATCAATAACAACTAATCATCAAAGAATTCCTTTATGTGAATGGTTGGCAACAAAAATGGTGCTAAATTAAATAATCAGTGTTAAATAACTTTTTGAATCTCATTATTTATCCTGGAAAAACTGTATTGACTTTTGTACTGATGATGCAAAAAACAATAGTGGGTCAAAATGCTGCTGCCTTAGCATTAATCAAGATAGCTGCACCAAACTGAACTAGTTGCCACTGCATTCTTCATGGCCACATACTCAGTTTAAAAAAACTTTAAAAATAAAAAAGCTGGTTTCACTTAAGATTGTTCATGATGAAGCAAATTATTAGTTTTTTAAATCGTGGCCTTTGAGTACACATCTTTTTAGTATTCTGTGTGATAAACATTCACCGATTAAATTCACTGCCTTATATGGGTGAGGTGATGGTACCCCAAAACAATTACAATAATAACATCAAAGATCTCTGATCACAGATTGGCATAACAAATACAAAAATAATGAAAAACTTGGAAATATCGCAAGAATAATCAAAATGTGACACAGACACAAAGTGAGCAAATGTTGTTGAAAAAATAGTGTTCATAGACTTCCTCAATGCAGGGTTGCCAAAAACCATTAATTTATTTAAAAAAAAAAAAACATAATATATGTGAAGCACAATAAAGCAAAATACAATAAAACAAGATATGCCTGTATTTTCTAAATGAACCATGCATGATGTTACAAGATGGTAAAACATCTATTCAAAGTGCAATACAGACCAATGGATTTTAATATAAAAATATGAAAAGTTCATCAATATGGTTTTGTATTCCACATTGCAAATAACCTTTAAGAAATTACTACTTGTCAAATTTTGGTGTAGTATAAAAGAAGAATAGCCACAATTTTCTGAAAAGGCTATTAAAATATTCCCTTCTTTTCCAACTTTATATATCTGTGTGATGGTGGATTTTCTTCATATACTTCAATCAGACTAATATAAAAAAAACATACTGGAAGCAGAAAGGAGAATCTAGTAATTTTCTATTAAACCAAATATAAAGCCAAAAATGTAAAGCAATGCAACTATTCCCATTAAATTTATTTTTGTTTTGGAAGATTTGGTTTTTTTAACCCAAATGTTATTTATATTATAAAAAATGATTTTATTATTTTCAAACAAATTTTTAAAAATTTTGTTTGAATTTCTAATACCATAAGTATCAACAGGTATGACCCAAATAAACAAAAGCTCTTTGAGAGCTCTCAATTTTTAAAAGGAATCCTAAGACAAAAATTTTGAGAACCATTGTACCACACATATAATGAAACAGGAAAATGCGAAAATACAATCAAAGGGCAACCTTGAAATAACCTAAATTTTAGAACTAGCACACAAAGATTTTAAAGCAGCTATTTTAAGTATGATCAAGGATGTAAAGGAAAAGATATCTGCAATGATTACACAGATAAGAAATCTCAGCTGAGAAATTAAAATTATAGAAAGAACCAAATGTAAATCTAGAACTGAAACATATAAAATCAAAAATAAGAAATTCTCTAGATGGTTTTAACAGCAAATTAAAAATTATAAAGGAGTCAGTGACCTGATGGTAGACCAACAGAAATTACCCAATCTGAAGAACAGAGGGAAAAATGATGAAAAAGAATGAACAGAACTTCCATAACCTGTGGAAGAATATAAAGATATTTAAAATATGTGTAACTGGAGTCCCAGCATAAAAGTACTGAAAGATATGTGGCTCACTATTCTGTAAATGTTGAATATGTGGACTGCTGTCTGTTTCCGTACATAAAGTTTTACTGAAATACAGCCACATTCATTCATTTACTGATCTGTCTATGGCTAAGTTTGCTATACAACAGTAGAGTTAAATAGTTACAAGAGACATTCTATGACCCACAAAACAAAAAGTATTTGCTTTATTACTCTTTACAGATAAAGTTTGCTGACCCCTGGTCTAAATACTCTTCATGCCCTTACTGAATTTCTTGGTCTAGTTATTCTATCAATTACTAGGATTGCCATAGATGAGGTCTTGCTTTTTATACATTCTGACTGTCTCTGCTCTTTGATTAGAGCATTTAAATCACATTTGTCTCTTTACTGCTTTTAAGAACTTTTTTATCAATCCTTAATCGATTTGATTATGATGTGCCTTGCAGTTTCTGTCATGTTTACTGTTCTTGGGGTTTGCTGAGCTTCTGAGATCTGTGGGTTTACAGACTTCATCAAATTTAAAACTTTTATGGTCATTATTTCCTCAAAGAGTTTTGCTGTTCCAATCATACATATAGCAGGCCTGTTAAAGTTGTCCCACAGCTCAACAATGCTCTATTTTTTTTTCCTGTGTGTGTATGTGTGTTTTTCTCTCTGTCACTTCAGATAGTTTTGCTATCATATCCTCAAAGTTCACTAACATTTATTCTTGCAGTGTCTAATGGCAAAATATACACTCTTTTCAAGTGCATATGTTCACCAAGATAGGGCATTTGTTAGGCCATTAAAATAAATCTCAATAAAGTTTAAGACTGAAATATTAAGGAGATATTCTCCAAAATTAAATTAGAAATCAATAATTGAAAGCTTTCTAGGGAAAAAACCCCACAAATATTTAGAAATTAAATATTTCTAATTTTATAAATTAGAAAATATTTTTTACATAAAAGATAAAAATACAATATATCAAAATTTGTGGGATGCAGCTTAAGTAGTGCTTAAGAGGGAAATTTATATATTTAATATTTATATTTAAAAATAAACAATACATGGGGTGCCTGGGTGGCTCAGTCAGTTAAGCATCCGACTTCAGCTCAGGCCATGATCTCACAGTTCATGGGTTCGAGCCCCATATCGGGCTCTGCAGCCTATTTCGGATTCTGTGTCTCCCTCTTTCTCTGCACTTCCCCCACTCATGCTCTGCCTCTCTCTCCTTCAAAAATAAATACACATCAAATTTAAAAAAATTTAAAAATAAACAATAGAGGGGCACTTGGCTGACCTAGTCAAAAAAGCACGTAAGCCCTACGCTGGGTATAGAGATTACATACATACATACGTACGTAAATAAGTAAACAAACAAACTTTTTACAAAATTTTAAAAATAAACAATACAAAGTTGATGAAGTAAAGTTCTACTTTAGGAGCAAGGTAAACCCAAAGTAATCACAAGGGAGAAAATTAAGAGAGAAAAAAATCGATTAAAAATAAAAAAAAAAGAAAATGAAAACAATTAACAAAGCCAAAATTTGGTTCATAAAAATTGGTATAGCTGCTATGGAAAACAATTTGGCAGATCCTCCAAAGGTTAAACATAGAGTTACCATATGATCCAGCAATTCCAGCCCTAGATACACATTCAAGAAAAATTAAAATACAGGTCCACACAAAAACTTACACATGAATGTTCATATCTGCACTATTCATAATAGTCAAAATGTAAAAACAACCCAAATGTCCATCAAATTATGAATGGATAAATAAAAGGTGGCATATCCACATAATGGAATACTATTAACAATAAAAAGTAATACTATGACATAGATAAACCTTAAAAACATTATGCTAAATGAAAATAAAAAACATAAAAGACCACATATTATATAATTCTATTAACAAGAAATATCCAGAATAGGCAAATAAATCTACATAGACAGAAAGTAGAATGTTAGTTGCCTTGGCCTGGGGGAGTTGGAGAAAAAAACAAAAACAAAAACAAAACACCTATGCAGTTTCTTTTGGGGGCGATGAAAATGTTCCAAAACTAACTGAGGTAATGGTTGTATAACTGTGACTGTACTAAAAGCCACTGAATTAAACATTTAATCAAATGAATTGTATGATATATGAATTATACCTCAATAAAGCTGTTATTCTAAAATAGTTGGATCAATGAGATTTAAAAAAACATTTTTTTTAATGTTTATTTATTTATTTTGAGAGGGAGAGCATGCTCATGGGTTAGCAGGGGAGGGGCAGAGAGAAAGGGAGAGAAACAATCCTAAGCAGGCTCCACACTGTCAGCAGAGAGCACTACGTGGAGCTTGATCTCACAAACTGAGAGATCATGACCTGAGCTGAAATCAAGGGTTGGATACTTAACCAACTGAGTCACCTACACAACCCTTAAAAATTTTTTAGAAACTTTTCACTAGACTGATGAAGAGAAGGTGAACAAAAAAGAGAAGACACAAATTACAACTGCAGAAATTAAAGAGGACCTATCACTCCAGAAGATCTTATAGACAATAAAAAGCAATTAGAGCAGTATCATAAACACCTTTATCTAATACATTTGACCACTTAGAAGAATAGGGCCAATTCCTTGAAACATATCACTTAGTCAAACAGATTCAAAATAAAATCGAAAATCTCAATAGCCCTAAAACCATTAAAGAAATTGAGTCAACTCTCAAATACTCCACCAAAGAAAACTCCGGGCCAAAATGACATCACTACTGAATTCTATCACATTTAAGACAAAACAAAGCAAATACAATCTTACACAAACTCATTCAGAAAATAGAGCAGGAGGGAACATCTTTCAACTCATTTTATGAAGCCAGCATCACGATGATACCAAAATTAGACAAGTATTTTCATTTTTTTTAGACAAGTATTTTTAAAAAAGAAAGTTGCAGATTATTTTGATCAAGACAGACCCCAAAATCCTCAACAAAATACTGGTCAATCAAAACCAGCAATATATTAAAAAGATAACCTATCACAGGGCACCTGGGTGGCTCAGTCAGTTGAGCGTCTGACTTCAGCTCAGGTCATGATCTCACTGTTTGTGAGTTCGAGACCCGCATTGGGCTCTGTGCTGACAGCTCGGAGCCTGGAGCCTGCTTTGGATTCTGTGTCTCCCTCTCTCTCTGCCCCTCCCCGGCTCGCGCACATGCTCTCTCGCTCTCTCTCGCTCTCATAAACATTAAAAAAAATTTTTTTAAAAAGATAACCTATCATGATCAAATAGGGTTTACCACTATAATTCAAAGTGATTTAACTTTCAGATTTAACTTTCAAAAATCAAAAATGTAACTCATCATATTAACAAAATAAAGTAGGAAAAAACATGATCATTTCAGTAAGTGTAGAAAAACGTTTGACAAAATTCAACCACCATTCATGGTAACAACTCTCAACAAATTGGGAATAGTAGGGAAGTTCCTCAACTTGATACCATTAAGAAAATAAACAGGCAAGCCACACTTTGGGAGAAAATATTTGCAAAATATACCTGACAAGAAGGTTATACAATTACATAATATAACTATATATATAAATATATATAATATCAACATCTCAGTAACAAAAGACAAGCAATTCAATAAAAAAGGGCCAAAGAGTTAAATGGACACTTCTTAAGGAAGACATGTGAATCCCCAAAACACAACAATGTTCATCATGATTAGATATCAGGCAAATGCAAATTAAAACCACAATAAGGTACCACTGCACATGCACTTGAACAGCTAAAACACCAAATGTTGGTAGGTAAAAATGAAGAGCAACTGGAACCCAAATACATTGTTGGTAGGAATGTAAAACTGCACTTTGGGAAGAAATGATCCAGAAAGGGGTGTCAGAGTCCAAGCAAAGTGGGAAGAGTATCTATATAGAAGGACTGTTCAGTGCAGAGTGTCAGAGCCTGAGCAGGGCAAGGAGGGCATCTGTGCAGGGCAGGATATTGGGAGGGTCCAGGTTTTTTACAGTGGGGTAAGGGCATTACAAAAGATAAAGGGAGAGAACTGGAATTGACTCTGGTATTAGACTGGAATTGGCAGTATCAAAGTGAACTACAGTTTTCTTTTTTTTAATTCATTTTGAGAGAGACAGAGCTCCCAAGTAGCAGGGGAGGGGCAGAGAGAGAGGGAGAGAGAGAATCGCAAGCAGCCTCCACACTGTCAGCACACAGCCCAATGTGGGGCTTGAACTCACAAACCATGAGATCATGACCTGAGCCAAAATCAATGCTTAACTGACTGAGCCACCCAGTTGCCCTTACACTTTTCAATATATAGAGACTGATTCAGAAATACAGATGTAAATGTGTACTGTATGTAATTATGAATGTGTGTTTGCCTACACATACACAGTTATATACATTCCCTAGATTTTTTCACTGAGAGGTCTTGGGAATAACAACATCCCAATAGCAATGAATGCAACTAGCATCCAGATGTTGCCTACAAAATACTATTCTTCGCTAAAGGGCACCAAGACTCTTTGGAGAAAAGACGAATTCCAGGCTGGGATAGGAAAAGTACAAAATGAGCCTGGAACATATTGTTCTGTTAGAAAGTAAGAAAGGGCTCAAGGAATGATGGGAACAGGTCAAAAAAGACACAGGAGCCACCATCTCAAAGAGGCTCTCACTGGCCAAATGTGGGTCAATGTATACAATAATGACAGAGGTGGGGCTCGAACTCACACACCATGAGATCATGACCTAAGGTGAAACCAAGAGTTGGACACTTAACTGACTGAACTACTCAGGTACCCCATGAAAGACACTGGAATTTGAATAAAAACTTAAGAAAATATCTGAAAGACAATGCTGGATTTAAGAACTGCAAAGCACATTACTGAGACCAAGAAATCCACAGACCTTGTGAGGAGGACACGTTCACCATGGTAATAGCTAACTGCCTAGATACACTGAATAGAACATAAATCACTGACATAGTTATTCAGTAAATTATACATATATATAAAGTGGACAAATATAAACACACACACATACACACACTTTTTATCTCCATAGAATTTTGGATGGCATATTTTATTGCAATACTTACTGGTGCTACTATTTTTCCCGTCTGTCCAACTTGCATATCATTGGGAACAAAGCCAGCATCAACAGCAGCACGAGAAGCACCAACTAAATGGGGAAAAACATATTTGTCATTTTTTTAAGCTCCTATTCCACTGGTTGGGATATTCACTAATCAGTGTATTAGAAAGACACCGACAAGTACAATCAGAATTTCATTTTATAAAGGCCTTGTTTAAAAAAAAATCCTCCTGTCACTGGTCAAAAATTCTAAAATGAAGTGCTAGTGCATTTTACACACAAAACTTCAAGAAATGCCTTCTACTTATACCCAAGGATTTAAGATTTTAAATTTGGCTAAAGTCCTCTGCTTGCTTTATCAAAAAGACATTCAGGCATTCATAAAACATACATTATAATCTGTTTGGCATGCCATTATATAATGGTCCTTTATGCAATAAGTTCAAATTTTTTTTTAAGATTTTTAAAGTTTATTTATTTTTTGAGAGAGAGTGAGCATGTGCACACACGAGTTGGGGAGGGAGGAGGGGGAATCCCAAGCAGGCTCCATGCTGTCAGACACATAACCAACTGAGCCACCCAAATGCCTCAATAACTTCACAACTTTTCCTTTTCTTTAAAAATTTTTTTTTAATGTTTATCCATTTTCAAGAGAGAGACAGAGACAGAGCACGAGTGGGAGAGGGGCAGAGAGAGAGGGAGAGGCACAGAATCCGAAGCAGGCTCCAGGCTCTGAGCTGTCAGCACAGAGCCCGATGCGGTGCTCGAACTCGTGAACCGCAAGATCATGACCTGAGCCGAAGTCTGACGCCCAACCTACCGAGCCACCCAGGCACCCTGACAACTTCACAACTTTTGAAGAAAGGTACTATATCATTATTTCCTATGATCAGAAAAAGACAAGTTACGTATAACACAAGTTTTAACCAATATCTGCTATCTAAAAAAAAAATGAGAAGTTAACTAGCCTTCTATCCTCCTTCATCAGGAGTCAATAAGGAGCCCTGTACTTGGGAATAAGGTCACCCCTCCCACAGTAGGGGTTGAATGACCCTCCGATCCTCTTCATCTTCATCTACAGAGGACAAGAGGAAGTCACAAATAGTACTCTTCACTACCTCCTAATGCTCAGTCTCAACAACACTACCTAGATCAGTGATGACTGATCACATCCTGCCCTTTACTTGCATCGGTCACTACAACAAGCCCCAGACTCAAAGGTTATCCTTCATAATCCACACACTAATCTCCATAATGCCCTAAATACGTCCTAATCTTCACCCATTTTCCTATTTGTCTAGATGCTCCCTGAGGACAATGATTCCCCTGCAATCCTCTCCAGCAGAGTTATCTGCCACCAACTTCATACCACTGGGCCTATAGGCGGGCACCTCACTGACACCCTCAGAAAGTTTTCCCTCCTTCCTCCTTAAAAGCCTTCAGCTTTGAATCTCATGTCATCATAATCACCCACGTATTGCTGTGTCATCTATCAACCACTAGGTCAATCTCCTTCATTTCTCAATGATTTTTAGCTTCTGGGTCATTGTCACTTTCTCCAATACTAGTCTTAATTCTCGAAGATTTTAATACCTGGCTTCTTGGTTCCTTAAACAACTCTCCTGCAGTCATCTCTGTCCTCAGCCACACCCATGGTCATATCCCCCAAACTTTCAATTACCAATCCCCTGACAATTTCCAATGTCTCTCTGTGACCTACTCTTTCCAGCTGACTCACTTCATACCCAACTCCAACAATCCTCTGACCTCACTGGGATCTACATTTCTATTCACTGTCCCTCTCTCCCACTGTGTTTGCTCTTCTTTACCCTAGCTTAAATTCTACGATCAATGACTCTAATCACTTAGTTGCATACGCCTGCAATTTCCTTGCCTTCCTCTTAAATCATCACACCCAACTGGAAAAAGCTCCATCTCTGGTTAATTGATTAAACAACCTCCCTTACCTTTTCCATACCTGTCCCCCTGTAGTTCAGCATAACTGGAGAAAAAACACCAACACCAAGCTGTGCTAACTGGCTTTTACTTTAAATAAATAGGCCTTAATTCTCTCACTCTTTCCTAAACTATAATTTCATAGTTTTCCTTCTCTCATTAAACTTCCAATACTCTTTAACATCATCACTCTCAGCTGATGAGCTTGCTTCTTATTTCACTGAAAAAACTGAAATAATCACAAGCAAACTTTCACATGCTCCAACTAACATACACCCATAAACTTGAAGCTGTGACCAATATTTTTTGTGGCCTACTTAAGGACATCACTGCAGCAACTCTCCCCTCCCTCTGCTATATGATTAATTTTTCCCTCTCAACTGGAGCATTCCCATCAGCACAGAAGCATGCTATTATTTGTCCCCTCTTTATAACACCCTTGTTGGCCCCATCCCCCCCCCCCCCCCCCCCCGCAAATAATGTTCATTTTGCTGTTCTCCTATACAGCAAAATTTCTCTAAAGAGCTGTCTGTACTCAGGGCTCCTGGGTGGCATAGTTGATTGGGCATCTGACTTTAGCTGAGGTCATGATCTCACAGTTTGTGAGTTCAAGCCCTGCATCAGGCTCTGTGCTGACAGCTCGGAACCTGGAGCCTGCTTCAGATTCTGTGTCTCCGTCTCTCTCTGTCCCTCCCCCACTCTTACTTTGTCTCACTGTCTCTCAAAAATAAATAAATGTAAACAAAAAATTAAAAGAAAACCTCTCTCTCATAATATATATCCAATCTGTCAGGAAATCCCAGTGGTTCTTTACCTTCAACTATATATTCCAAAACTATTTCTCCCCACATCCATTGCTACTAACCTTATCCAAACCACACGTCTCTCACCTGATTGAAACAGCCTAATTGATCTCCCTGTTAATGCACTTATTTCCCTATACTCTGTGCTCAAAACTGTAGCTAGATGTGACTCAAAACAGATCATGTGACTCTTCTCAAATCTTTCAATGGTTTCCCATTTCATCCAGAGAAAAACAATCTCTTTACCAAGGCATGGTCTGGTCTATTACCCCCAATCTTGTCTCTTAACTACTCCTTTTTGCACTTCCCATTCCAGCCACACTGGCCTCCCTACTATTCATCACACAGACCAGACATGCTTCTGCCTTAGTCAGGCCCTTTGTTACTTTACTGGTCCCTCTACCTGAAACACTCTCTCTTTCAGATCTCATGGCTTGCTTCCTCACATCCATCAAACCTTTGTTCAGATGTCTCCTTCTTAAGGCTTCCTCTGACCACCTTATTTAAAACTGAAACCCTCCCTCTCCAAACTCCTCCTCCTCATCCTTTTCATAGCGTTTACTACCTTAATTTAATATACTATTTACTAATTTATTTTGTTTAGTGTCTGTGGTAGGCAGAAAAACAGCCCCTCCAAAGATATATTCACTTTCTAATCCCCAGAATCTGTGAGTATTAACAAACAGGGCAGCAGATATGATATAAAGTTAAGGATCTTAGGAGAGGGTGCCTACCCTGAATTATCTAGGTGGTCTCTAAATGTCTTCACATGTATCCCTCATTAGAGAGATACAGAAGGAGATGTGAGACAGATACACAGAGGAGAAGGTGATATAAAGACTCAGGCAGAGATTGGAGTGATGCAGCCACATGCCTAGAAATGTCAGGGAAACCTCTAGACACAGAGGAGAAGGTGATATAAAGACTCAGGCAGAGATTGGAGTGATGCAGCCACATGCCTAGAAATGTCAGGGAAACCTCTAGACACAGAAATAAACAGATTGCTCCCAGAGTGTGGTCCTGCCAACACCATGATTTCAACACACTTCACACTTCTGGCCTCTAGAACTGTGAGAGCACAATTTTCTGTTGTTTTAAGCCACCAAGTTTACAGCAATTTGTTACAGCAGCCACAGGAACCTAATACAAAGTCCAGTCTCACCCAATACAAACATAACTTTGCTTATTTTACTCACTGTTATTTCCCTAGCTCCTAAAATCATGCCTGACATATGGCAGACACTCAATAAATATTTCTTCAATTAAAGAATGAAACACCCTCAAATAACACCATCTGATCATAAAGAGTCAATATCATGCCTTTATTCAGACAAAGCCATTACGGTTTCTGTGAGTACATATATAAATATATACTCATATAAAAGCATAGGGAAAACCTAGAAAGTTATACACAAAACCCTTAAATAAGGAAAGACAGAATGGAGACTTTTTATAAAAAAGAATATATTCATGTAATAGTTCTATAATTAAAAACTAAAATATTGTCAATTTTCTGACTTTTCAAAAGACATTCCACTCTGATCAGTACATTTTTAATATGTACTAGCTTTTCTATAAATGGTTAACTACAATTCTTTTTTAGATGTTTATTTTTGAGAAAGAGAGAGAAACAGAGTGAGAGCAGGGGAGGGATAGAGAGAGGGGAAACACAGAATCTGAAGCAGGCTCCAGGCTCCATGCTGTTAGCACAGAGCCTGATGTGGCACCCAAACCCACAAACTGCAAGATCATGACCTGAGCCAAATTCGGACTCTCAACCGACTGAGCCACCCAGGCGCCCCTGGTTAACTACAATTTTTAGATAATGTTAACTTCTATTTTTAGGAGAGGTTTGTATTAGACGACCAATAAAGAGAAAAACAAGGACATTCCTGAATCAGAAGTAGACACTAAAGCTGACATTAAAAAAAAATTTTTTTAATAGAAAAAATACAAAGATTTGGCAAATATAAGAGTGTGACATAAATAATTAAAAAGCATAAGGATACCATCTCCACAATGAATGCTACTTGGAGACTAAGAAAAACCATTTCAGAGAGAAAAGTCAAAACCAGAGAAAGCAAAATAATTTGCAGCCTTGAATGACCTCTGTATAAATGAAATAATAAGGAAAAAATATATCCAACAAAAAAAGAATATTTTTCTACCAAAGAAAATAACCTTACCTGCAGCATGTAGTTGATCTGCCAAATCATACAACAACTTAAAGTTCTCTCCATTCTTCAAACCCCGGCCTTGTTGAAAACAGATGGGGGAAAAAAATTTAACTAAACCTAAACTCCATTCCATAAAGAATACACAAACTCCATTCTATACAGCTACAGAGATGACTTGTGCCATGCTCCCCCTGGTGCCAGAGATACAGATGTGCAATAAAGAGCCCAAAGTGGGTTATCAAGCTCATGATTTCATTTTAATTGCTAAAATGGGAATAATACTTGCAACTTACCAACTTGTTACATTTGGAAAAAAAAAAAAACAAACCCTATGCTCCTCTAAAATGAATACTAATAAAATCAAAGTATTTTAAAATCAAAGTATCTTTTAAAATTAATAAATTACAATAATCTACTTACCACCAGATATCACTACTCTGGCCCCAGTTAGCTCTGGTCGATCACTTTTTGTTAATTTCTGGTCAAGCCATTCTGATATCCCTACTGGGGAAGTACTTGATGCTGTATATATTGATACAGATAACAAAACAATGACCACGAGTTAAAGTTCAATAATAGTAATTTTTAAGATAAACAAAGAATTAATTCCATGAAATTGAAGTTTGTTAGTTACTGTGAATTTTTTGTGTTCATTTCATTCTCTGGGATTTTTGGAAAGAATTAAAGGGACTGGGTTCTAGCTTTTACCTTATCAGCTACACAACTTTTGAAAAGTCATTTACTTCGCTGAGTCTACTACAGAACTGGAATAACCCTCTCTTTATGGGGTTCAAATTAGATACTGTATACAGTAAAGAGTAACACCCTCTAAGCATTTACTTTTTTTTTTATTTTTTTTTTAATGTTTATTTATTTTTGAGGCAGAGACACAGAGTGTACAGGGGAGGAGCACAGAGAGAGGGAGACAGAGAATCTGAAACAGGCTCCAGCCTCTGAGCTGTCAGCACAAAGCCCAACACGGGGCTCGAACCCATGGACCGTGAGATCATGACCTGAGCTGAAGTCGGAAGCCTAACTGAATGAGCCACCCAAGCGCCCCTAAACATTTACTTTTAATTACATCCTTCCATTACACTGAACCTCTCAAGTACTATAATAGGAAATGGAGAGAAAAGTAAAAAATCCTAACATCAACATAACAGATTAATCTTAATGGACCTTTTTCTCTCACCCCTCTGATCTACAAAAACAACTATACTAGTACCAAAAATGATATGAAAAAGGCAAGTTACTTTTGCATAAGCTTGGGAATATTACTTAGACTGAGCTCTCAGACACTGTGTATTAGAAATCTAACCAGAGGCATCTCTTACTCTAATATAATCCATGAACTAAAAGAAAAACAAGAAACAAAACAAATACAAACTTCAAATGAACACTCACCCTTTTCTGAACTGGCACTACCTCCACTTGTTGCTGCAGCTTCAAAAGATGTTCCTCGGACAGAAAACACCTTCACTTTTTCATCACACTTCACTGTACATAAAGCATTTCCTGAAATACACAATTTATTTTTAAAAAAACACTCATGAAAGACATGTATTCCTTAGAGGTTAAGAATCTACTTCATGAAAACAGGGAAGAAATAACTGTGGACCAATTGTTTTCTACCTCTACTAAGTGCAGGGAAAAGGATCATAACACTGAAAAACTGATCAGTGGATATTTGTATAACCTTGGATGTTTTTAAAAGAAGGACAAGTTCTGACCTGCCTGGAAGTAAGGAACTGGAATAGACTAGGCAGCCACCCTAATAAGGCATGGTCTTCCTAAAAGAAATATAAACAAAAGCTTCCTTCTCCAAAAACAATCTGTAACTCAACAACATTAGCTGCAACAACTTAAGACTGAAGCCACTATGCATGCTAAGAGAGGAAAATAAATGAAAATATGATAGGGTATTAAAGAACAAGAGGTGTGATATGCCAGGATTTTAAAAGAATTTAAGACATTTCTTATGGATTAGCAATCACGTAAGAGTGACCTAAACTTGACCAATATTTCCCCTCAAACTACTAAAGACGAAAGATCTAATTTGAGAACTGACCATTAAATTGAAACACAGAACTTCAATCAGAAAGAACAAAGAGTTCATTGCTTTCTCTAGCCCCACTAGAGACCAGAGTGCTTAGAAGATCAATCAACGAGAGACACTGAAATGAATTTCTTAATGCAGATGGAAATGGAATAGAAGCAGCAAAGATTAAGAATACTATTTTTTTTTTAAATGGAAAAGTTTTGCTTCTCCAGGTGCCACTTACAAAATGTACTGAACAGTGAATCTAATCTTTATTGATGATTGGAAAAATCTCATCACTCTGTAAACTGAATAACCAGGCAGGAAAGAAAAGTGCTCTGGATCTATCAAACAGAATGACATGTCATGGTCTAGTATCAATTCTAAGATTAAGGTTTTTCTCAGAAACCTTTAAGATGGTCCATTTAAAGCAAAGGTATGGCTTGTTTTAAATCCTATCTTCATGCTGGAGAGGATGTGTAGAAACAGGAACCCTCTTGCACTCTTGGTGGGAATGCAAACTGGTGCAACCATTCTGGAAAACAGTGTGGAAGTTCCTTAAAAAATTAAAAATAGAACTACCCTATGACCCAGCAATAACACTGCTGGGAATTTACCCAAGGGATACAAGAGTGCTGATGCATAGGGGCACATGTACCCCAATGTTTATAGCAGCACTTTCAACAATAGCCAAAGTATGGTAAGAACCTAAATGTCCATCAACTGATGAATGGATACAGAAGACGTGGTTTATACATACAATGGACTACTACTTGACAATGAGAAAGAATGAAATATGGCCATTTGCAGCAACATGGATGAAACTGGAGGGTATTATGCTAAGTGAAGTAAGTAAGTCAGAGAAAGACAGATACCTTACGTTTTCACTCATATGCGGATCTTGAGAAACTTAACAGAAGACCATGGGGGAGGGGAAGGGGGAAAAAGTTACAAACAGAGAGGGAGGGAAGCAAACCATAAAAGACTCTTAAATACAGATAACAAACTGAGGGTTGATGGGGGTAGGGGAGGGGGCAAGTGGGTGATGGGCATTGACGAGGGCACTTGTTGGGATGAGCACTGGGTGTTGCATGGAAACCAATTGAACAATAAATAATATTTTTAAAAAATCAAATAAATAAATAACTAAATAAAATCCTATCTTCAAATTAATTTCTTCTTTTAAAATTCATCAAAAGTTATTATGTTGATTAATTATTTTCCTTGGGTACTCACCTGCATAAATAGTTCTCACAAATGTGTCAGGTGATTTGATTGCAATGATATCAGAAATTGGAGCAACATCAAGTTTGGCTGCTATTCTGGGCAAAAGGTTCTAAAAGCAAAATAAGCAGTGAATTACACACATACATACTTATGGATGGCTATCAACTATCAACAATAACATTCTCTAAATGCATATTCTGTAGAAGTTTTAATTCAAGTATTTTATATTTCATATGCATCTTTAGACATACTACAACTTCAAGTACAACTTTTTGGATAGTCTTTATGATTAAGTAAGAGTCTTCCTCAAAAAATTAAAAATAGATCTACCCTGTGACCCAGGAATAGCACTGCTAGGAATTTATCCAAGGGATACAGGAGTGCTGATGCATAGGGGCACTTGTGCCCCAATGTTTACAGCAGCACTCTCAACAATAGCCAAATTATGGAAAGAGCCTAAATGTCCATCAACTGATGAATGGATAAAGAAATTGTAGTTTATATACTACAATGGAATACTACTTGGCAATGAGAAAGAATGAAATATGGCCTTTTGTAGCAATGTGGATGGAACTGGAGAGTGTTATGCTAAGTGAAATAAGTCATACAGAGAAAGACAGATACCATATGTTTTCACTCTTATGTGGATCCTGAGAAATTTAACAGAAGACCATGGGGAAGGGGAAGAGAAAAAAAAGTTAGAGAGGGAGGGAGCCAAACCATAAGAGACTTAAAAAAACTGAGAATAAACTGAGGGTTGATGGAGGGGTGGGAGGGAGGGGCAAGTGGGTGATGGGCATTGAGGAAGGCACCTGTTGGGATGAGCACTGGGTGTTGTATGGAAACCAATTTGACAATAAATTTCATATTAAAAAAAAAGATTAAGTAAGAGTCTACCATTACTCTAACTACATTAAGAGTTTTATGAGTTTTACAGTAATAAACCACCTTAACTCAGTAAGTTGAATTGTAAGATATGATATTCACTTTAATGAACATTACTCACAAAGTGTGACCCTTGTGGATTACTTAATTTAGATAAGATAGAAAAATATTTAGAGGAGTAATAAAATTCTCAAATACTGAAAAAGATTAGACATGTATATATTTAATGTATATGAAAGAAAAAGTATCAAAGCAGACATTTTCACCTTTTTAAAAATCAATATTGCAATAAAAAAGATCAAAACTCACCTAAATACCCATCAACAAGGGATAGGTTTATAAATTATAGCTCATCCATATAATGGAATCCTATGTAACGATATGAGAAAGGTGAAGCACAGCTGTATAATATGTACAGAAGCAATAAAAGTAATGTATATTCTTTTCCTTGTATATGCACAGAACATCTCTGGAATAGATATGTGTGATAACTTTGCCCTCACTAACAGGGATCACTGGGAAAGCCATGATTTCCCCAAAGTCTCAGTTACGTCACCTCACAAATAACAGGAAGGTAATTCCTAGCTTCTAGTCT
This sequence comes from Acinonyx jubatus, assembly GCF_027475565.1. Taxonomy (NCBI): domain Eukaryota; kingdom Metazoa; phylum Chordata; class Mammalia; order Carnivora; family Felidae; genus Acinonyx; species Acinonyx jubatus. The sequence goes on from NC_069386.1 coordinate 28,573,335, forward strand.
AAAATTCTATGACTCTAGGGCTCTAAAACAGAGTTAGTTAGTGAAGACTGAATGTCCATACTTTCTAGACTCAAAGGTTTTCTTAGATGATAACATCATCTAAGTGTAATGAAAAAAGTGAAGCGCTGCTTTTATCACACAAATAGAAAGCTGAATTCTACACTGCTTTCTACACAGAGCTTATTCCAGGGCATCTCCTGAACTTGGTACATGAAACCATCTCCAGGAGGCAAACTCTCACTATAACAGTATTCAACTTTCTCTCAATTCCATCCCCAAACCGTCTTTGTTCTTTAAGAATTCTCCTGGGATTACCCACTTGCATGTAAAATTACACTACTTAATTGGCACTAACATGTGGTTAGTTTTAAAATAATTTTAATATACATACTATAATGATTCACGACTAAACTCAGAAGCACCCCCAGGGTAGAGGTTTTGTGTCTTCTATTCCTCTTGGGTCCCTACCCTACATCTGATAAGCAAGCAGTTCTATATATATTGATGCTAACAAGGGTTGACAGCCTGAGTCAATTTTCCTCCTGTCATATCTCCCAACAGGAAAGATTTTCTAACTTTCAGTTTATTTTTACCTTCATTACATAGCAGTTCTCCTTCAACCATGACAGAAGAGCCACTGAAAAGTACCACAGTTTATAAAACCACAATTAGAAAAATTAAGATCTCTTAGAAAATGAAGCATTTGGGAAAACAATTAAAATGCCATTAAATATACTTCTAACTTGGTAGATAAGTTTAGAAGATGCCTACTTTTAAAATAAATCAAGTTTGACAATATTTAAAGCCTGCTTCAGTAAGTAACTCTTCTTGAAATCACCTTCTTGGGGCACCTGGGTGGCTCAGTCAGTTAAGCGGCCGACTTCGGCTCAGGTCATGATCTCACGGTTCGTGAGTTCAAGCCCCGCGTCGGGCTCCGTGCTGACAGCTCGGAGCCTGGAGCCTGCTTCGGATTCTGTGTCTCCCTCTCTCTCTGCCCCTCCCCTGCTCACGCTCTGTCTCTCTCTGTCTCAAAAATAAATTTAAAAAAACATTAAAAAAAAATTAAAAAAAAAAAAGAAATCACCTTCTTTAACTGTTCAGGAAATACTATTGGAATACTGTTATCTGGTCGAGCAAATTCTATTACAAATGTTAGGCTGTGCAGACTGTATCTCTTTTTACAGTTTTAAACTTTCTGAATTGCTTGCATTTTAATACCTTTTGTACCTTCTTATCCCTGTTTTATTTAGCACATCTTGAAAAAAAATTTATCATGGTGCTTAAAGGCTTTATGTTTCTCCAGATCTGATCTTTCATTTAAATGTCCTGACAGGGTAGATGTAAACAGATCTATCTCTACACTGTCCAAACAGGCTTGACCACATGATTTCAGGGAAAGAGACGAAACAACTGTCAGTGTTTTTTCATGTACAAAAGGATGACAGATTTTTAAATTCTAGCATACCAGTATGAAGTATGCAATCTCAAACCACAGTTGGTAAAGGACTATTACAGAGCAGACTGCTCAGCTTCATCTAATGGACTCTTTTTCATTCCAAACCCATTCAGAGGCTATACAGCACCAGCTACTATTATGTGACCCTTGTTCTCAAAACTCTCATATGTCGCAACACCACAATTAAGCTCAGACTATTAAAATCTAGCTAATTAGATGCAACGAATGCCCTTTTTTTGGTTTAACAATATTTTAGATGAACCGTCAACACAGAAACTCAAGACTCAGGAAATCTGTTTAAATCATCTAGTACCAAATCAAAATCCTCAGATAGAATGGTCCACAAAGATCTTTTACTTCAATGCTCATCTGTAACAGTGGTGAGATGTCGATCCTGACTTAATCTTTTCCAGAGAAAGGGCAACCTACCACAGAGGAAACCCATTCTTTTTTTTTTAACATCTCTACTTGATAGATCTTAGACATCACTTGATCAAACTACACCATTTTACGTACAAGAAAAACAGACGTCAGGAAGGTAAAATGACTAGCCCAAGGTCATATATGTCTGTGGACTCATCTTACCTATCAATCACTAAACTCTATAAAAAAAAACCCTGAAAAATGTATGATAGTCTGCAATGTGATAACCTAATAAAAGAATAATTGTTTGTTAAACTTGTGTTTACATTGTAGGTGGAACATTGTTACTGCCTAGAAATTCTGTTAACCTTAAAAGAAAAAAATTAGTGAGTTCAAATTGATAATTCTAGAGGTTAAAAACAAACTACACCAATTTACATCAACAAGGGATAGGCTTATAAATTATAGCTCATCAAGGGATAGGTTTATAAATTATAGCTTATTCTGCAAGTTCTCTACATGGTTTGCAGTGATTCATGCCTAGAAGCAATACTATACCACAGATTAATATTCACAAACACTATTCATTTCACAAGAAACAAGATCAGTATGTTGGGAGCTCACTGTTAATCACTCAACATGGTTATTTGATATAAGAGATTATATCTTATTCCTCAAACTAATATTTTAAAATCAATTACAACAGGGGCGCCTGGGTGGCTCAGGCAGTTAAGCGTCCAACTCTTGATTTCGGCTCAGGTCATGATCTCATGGTTCATGGGTTCGAGCCCCATGTTGGGCTCTGCTCTGGTGGTGTGGAGCCTGCTTGGAATTCTCTCTCTCTCTGCCCCTCCTGTGCTTTCTCTTTCTCTCTCTCAAAATAAATAAACTTTAAAATCAATTACACCAAAATTATGATAGTAAAAGAAAAAAAAGTCAAATCAAGACAGTTCAAAAAAGGAAATAAAAACAACCAATAACTATATGAAAAGATGTTTGATCTTACTATCAGAGAAATGCAAAAGTTACAAAATATAATTTTCACCCATAAGATTGGGGGAAAATGTTAAAATGTATAATACCAAGTGCTGGCAAGACATCCTCTTAAGACAGCAATTTAGCAATATAGGTCAAAATTTTAAAAGCACACAGTCTTTGACCCAGCTATTTCACTTCTAAGCTCTATTCTAAATAAATAGCAGCACATGTATACAAAGATGTATGTACAGGGACATTTATTTACAGTAAGGCTTATAAATGCAAAAAATTAGAAGCAACCTAACTGTCCATCCTTAGCTAAATATTGAATATTATGCAGCCACAAAAAAATGAGACAGACATGAGCAAATATTTTCAGGACACATTCTTAAGTAAAAACCACCAGTCTCAAAATAATTCATGTTATATTATCTTAGGAGTAAAAGAAAAAAATTTGTACAGGTATTAAAATTTCAAAATCCATAGCAGCAGGACTAAAAGAATGTACAATTGTTAACACCTGTACCTCTGAAGCGGGAAGAGGGAGTTGGGAAGAAAGGGAGACTTTGATACCTTGCTCTGCTCTGCATACTGCTCAGTACTACATGCACCCTCTATAATAAAAATGTATTTGTGTACAACTAATTTATAATCTTTAAAAGTAAAACAAAAACTAAAAACAGCAGCTTATTAAGAATGGGATAAAAGGGAGCTAGAATACCCATGGCCACAGAGAGAGCAAGAACAACCCACTGACAAATTCTCTTGGGCTCCCACTTAGTTTCCCCCTTTTTTAAAACTTCATGCAGATAACTAACTGCCCGACAGCACATTCTTTCTTCAGACATATCACAATGCACATGATCAGATTATAGCTTTCTTTACCCTAAGGATGTTTTCAACTACCACACAGCCATTACCAAATCCCCCAAGTAGACAGAATTTGGCCTTTGTAAATATCTATCAGCCACCCAAATAAACCATTGCTTAAGATCGGTTACGACTACAATGACATTCACACACACACAGAGACAGTTCAACATTGTTTTTAAAGAAAAATAATTTTTAAAAATATCCTTGAGTTTTGTCCATGACAAAATTTGAAACTCTGGAAGTAGCATTCTAATAAATTATGACAAAATCTTGAAAGCACAGAGTTGTCTCTATGACAAAATTTGAAAAGGTGGAGGTGGCATTTTTATAGAAATTGCAACAAAGTCTTAAAAGAATACATTTTAGCAAAACTATTACCATATTAATTCAGAAAGCCAGGATTAGCTACCTAAACACAGTCTGTTGTACATTTCAAGCACAATGAAATCTAATAACCCTTCCAAATAATGACATCAGATTCCACATTCTCAATCTTCTCACCTTTCCAAAGGCAGATGCTCCAGCACAGATGTGTGTGTAATTGAACTGCTTCTGAGTTGCCAAAATTAACGGTGTCAGTTCCTCTAAGAATTAAACACATTTGATAAATACACTTCCTAATGTTTTCATATTCTTATATTCAAGTATAATTTAGACATTGCACTTTTTCCAATGGAAAAATCTCACCTGGAAGGAGGCCTTTGTATGCATCATGCTGAGCAATCAGAACTTTTGCTACACCTGCTACTTTGCAGAGATCCTGTGCCACCTATAATTAAAAGAGTTTTTAATTATCCATCTAACAGAAAGATACAAATAGAGCCACCACTACAAATACCAACAGAGCATAAAATCTTAAGGGTCAACTATAGAAATTGTTCTTATTAGAAAAAGGGCGACTAGGGGCATCTGGGTGGCTCAGTCGGTTAAGCATCCGACCTCAGCTCAGGTCATGATCTCGCAGTCTATGAATTCGAGCCCTGCGTCAGGCTCTATGCTGACAGCTCAGAGCCTGGAGCCTGTTTCGGATTCTGTGTCTCCCTCACTCTCTACCTCTCCCCTGCACTCACTTGCTCTCTCTCTCTCAAAAATAAACAGTAAAAAAAAAAAATTTTTTTTTAATAGAGAAAGGGCAACTTAGGGGGAAAAAAGAAAACCCTTTAACAAAAAACAAAAACAAAAACAAAAACAAAACTTAGGCCAACTGATCTTACTACCAACTGACCTTAAATAAAAATTCTTACTTTGAATAAGTATTATCTGGTAAGCCAAAATCAGCACAGCTCTCTATTCAAATTTAATTGTAGATTGTGCCCTTTACCTTTCACTCAATGTAAGTGTAAATTCATCATTTTAGAAATGGTGAAAATGAGGCAGTGCTTAGGTTCTCGGTCTGACACATACAGTAATAACACAGCCAATATATTTCAGACTCAGGGTTTCCTAGAGGTAAAGAACAGGACCTAGCCACATTTGTTTACAGGACACTGTACTTTATTTGATAATAATAATTTCTGCTGTTAAAATTAGTGAATCTAGGCAATAGAAGAAGTCTTATATAATAGTCCATTGTCAACTACTGAGCTCCTGCCCACCTACATCTATTTATCTATGATGAAGCTAAATAATTTTTATTTTATTTCCTCATTTTTCCTGTGTGGAATCATAATTAAATTCTGGGAAAGCATAAAATTTTAACCACTCAGATTTCTTATATATAGAAGATAATTAGAATTCCCCCTTTTAATTATCTAATTACAGCCAAGACTGATTTCTGCTTTAGCAGAGACATAACAATCATATTATGGTCTTGTCTTCTTGTTTACTGATTCACTGATGAGTAGGCATAAAGAGCTATTCCTCTTGCCCCCATCAATGGAAGGTTAAGATTGCAACAATATTCACTGTTTTCAAGTTTGCAAGAGTACCTCTGCTGAGCCAAGAATTCACTGGCAGATCACTGGCAGACTATCTTGTACTATCAAAATTATCTTTTTTACCAGCAAAAACTTCTGGCACTACACAGAAGAATCACTTGCTGCTTTTGATAGATAGCTACAAAAAACTGAAATCTGCCTAGCCGTTAATGGAGTCTCTTTATGCAAATACTGATTATTTTTCTTTCAGATTAGAATGTGACAAAACAATAAGAATGTAACTAAAGAGAAGATTATTTCTGCTTTTTCTCAAAATAGTACAAATAAAATAGCATTTCAAATATTTAAAAAATAATATTAGAATAATTATTTAAAATCACAGCCAAAGAATCAAACCCAGAACTTGTATATCTAAAAGCAGGGTGGGGTGTCTGAGTGGCTCAGTCAGTTGAGCATCCAACTCTTGATTTCAGTGCAGGTCATGATCAGGTCATGGGATTGAGCCCTACATCGGGCTCCGGGGTCCGCACTGAGCGTGGAGCCTGCTTAAGATTCTTTCCCGTCTCCCAGTCCCTCTCCCCAGTTTGCGCTCTCTATAAAAAAAATAAACGAGTGAATGAATGAATGAATGAATGAATGAATGAATGAATACAGGGCAACCAAAAAAGACAGCTTAGCCATTTTATCATACATTGTGGTCACTATCAAATAAATAAGATTCAACAGTTGTTAGCAGGATTTAGGCAAAGTAATCCACACAACTTAACCCTAAACCCACAAGAATACATTCTTTCAAGATACTAATTTCATGTAGGAAATTAGACAAAAGTGACAGTAGTATGCTGAGCCTGCACTATATTACATGCTCTTTATCAATGTCATTTAATAAAAAAATAAATTAAATCCTCTAAAAAGAAACATGCTTTTTCCAGATTTCTTCCTCTGAGGTCCAAGTCCCCAACTGCACACTTAGTAACTTCTATACAGGATGGGAGTGAATTGGTGGCTCAACTTAAGTGAAGCATGATTTCAACTACACAGCTGCCCAGTGGTACAGAGCCTGCAAACCCTGTTACAGTACCTTTCCAGGGGTTAGTTTACAAAGCTATTATCTTATTTCAACAACAACAAAAACTAAGAACATCTTTTAGTCAGAGCTACAGTTTGAAAAGCATAGTAGTTCTATCTGAATTCTTATACCAATTAAAAATTAACACCTATGATACTTTGTCCAGATTTCCCACTTTCAGGAATTAAAAGCAATTAGCTAGTATATTCATCAATACAAAAAAGAGATCGGCTATTAACCTCTAAGGGGACTTAAATATTATCATTCTACTTGGTACCTGATGGCATATGATGGTGCCAGGAGAACTAAATCAAGTATTTTACCTCATTTCAAAAGACAAAATGCTTAGTGAGCAAACCTTTTAGTTCCTTTTTCACACGTAGTAATGATTGTGACATTGGCCATTTAATGAGGATTAGAGCCCAGTTTGGGTTACAGTCTTCAGCATAATTCTCTGTTGCCATCTTTCCCTGTCTCTTGATGGAGATTATATTTGCTATGGTTGACCTTAAAAATTTCTCACCTTGTCACATTTGGTTCCAGCTACTAAGCAAGACACTTCACCTCCAAGACGTTTGGCTGCAGTGATGGTATTTAATGTAACGGGTGCTAGAGTATCATTTGCATGCTCGGCTATCACCAGGGTACTCTGAAATCGTAACAATGAGGCCTAAAAGGAAAAAAAAAGGTGAAAAAGAATATTGTAATGCAAACAGGGTTTTCAAAATTCTAATTATTAAGTATGTGTGCCTCAAAGAAAACTGTACACAAAACTCAGTTCTATAAATATATTCATAAAATACTTGCTCAATGGCAAAAATTAAGCTATTTGTGTCTTTCTATTACTAATATTCTTAATTAAAACAGAAAATGCATTTGTATTCTACTGTTAGAAAAATTTAATTATTTCAAAACAACTTTCCCATTAATATATGTTCCTCAATACTGTATGTTCAATGAGAAACTGCTAAATACATCTAAATTTAAAATTCTTAAGTTGTACCAATTAATTATCAAACCAGGAATCAAACTACTACCAATTACACTCACTTGCAGCAAACTCCTAAAGATACAGTATATCTAGAAATAACGGGTTAGAACACTTACTAAAGCTGATTTCTACTGCTTCACGTAAAATGCATTCAATACCCAAATAACTAATAATGTAATGTCTTTAAATGCTACACAGTAATTCTGCTCAGGTTTCAACTGCTTGAACATGCTTCTGAACTCAAAAAAGAAGCTTGCAGACAGCATCTTGGAACCAACCAGTATCCACTTATATCTACTGTGGACTATCAAGAGATCAAGCTCATGGTCATCTGGAATAAATTCAAACACCAGGAACACAAAAATGAATAAGAATGCTCACTGTGCTCAAAGATTTTAAGGGAAATAAAACCTGTTACATACAATTATTAGACAGTTTTTCAGTTAATGAAGTGATCCAAACTGCTGGAGGTTGCAGATCATGAAGCACAGAATCAAGGGTAAGAAAGGAACAAGCTTAGGTGTTCCTGTCTTGTGAAAACATAAGGGTACCACAGGTGTGACGAAGTCTAAGAAAACTGTGGAATTATCCTTGTGAAAAATTGCAATGAGAAATGAGAAAAATAGGCACTGAAAATCAAATGGCATGGTTATATGGCTTAATTCAGCAATAATCTTTAATATGGAGTTGGAGTGAAGGAAGCATGGTATAAAATTTACATCCAGAGCTGGAAATTTACACAGGAGGGTATGAATGAAAGGCAGGGAGGCATAGGACTTACAATGCTCATTACACAATTAAATTTGGAAAATACTTATGTTTTCATTTACTATACTATAAATACCTATTGCCATATTTTAATACTTTTCCTTTTTATTGGTGTTAAGTATATGAGCATACCAGTTTAACCAGTTCTGTAATCTGTAAAAACAATGCAGGGGCGCCTGGCTGGCTCACTCAATGGAGTGTGCAAATCTTGATCTCAGGCCTGTGAGTTTGAATTCTACGTTGGGTGCAGAGATTACTTTAAATAAATAAATAAATAACACATTTTTTTTTTAAATGCAGGGAAGACCATCCTCATAGCTAAATCTTTGCACTCATCCTCAACAAATGAGAGTTTGTTTCAGTCTGTAAAGACTCTTCAGATCAGAATCTGGCCAGACATGGGGCGCCTGGGTGGTTCAGTCAGTGAAGCATCTGACTTCGGCTCAGGTCATGATCTTGTGGTCGGTGGGTTCAAGCCCCACATCAGGCTCTGTGCTGACAGTTCAGAGCCTGGAGTCTGCTTCAGATTCTGTGTCTCCCTCTCTCTGATCCTCCCCTGCTCATGCTCTCTCTCTCAAAAACAAATAAAAACATTTAAAAAATTAAAAAAAAAAAAAAAAAAAAAAGAACCTGGCCAGACTTTAGCTTCTCTGCTTGCATAGAAGAAGACTAAGCCAGATTCTGTGCAACTTTCCAACAGGGACCCTTCCTCCCCTAAGCTTTCTACCTTTACCAGTTCATCCTCAACCTTCTCCTCAGTCCTCTAACCCCCTCTATCCTTGATGAACCAATCCCAGAGCTGGGGACCAGAGACTCTAGGGACATGACAGAGGAAGAAATCACTGCATTATGTATCATGGATGGCATTTCTTGTTTTTTTTCCCTCCCTTTTTTTTTTACTCAATGGAAGCAAGTAAAAGAGGGAAAATGAGACTTTTGTTGTTGCCAGATCGAGTACCTGCTTGTATAACGATAAAAAAAATTGCCTTCTTATAGGAAGTGGTTAAAGGTTAGAAATATTTATGCAGATCTTATGATTCTTTTCTTATGACAAATTCCTAGAAGTGTTAGATCAAGAGATAGGCACATTTTTAAGGCTTTTAATACTGGCACAAACTGTTCTCCAGAAAGTTGTGGCAATTCACAACAGTTCACAATTCTTGGGAGGGAATGAAGTTCTTAGAAGGCAAATACCAGGCCTATTCAAAGAGTCTGCTACAATGTTTTTTGGTTTTTTTTTAATACACATCTGTAGAAATATATAGTACTTTTTCTTTTTTAATCAGAAGAGCACAGTATCTTGCAAAGAACTCTAATTAGAACTCAATGGCATAATTTATGATTTAAATCACATTTCACAAGAATTGCCAGTAACAAGCTACTTATTACCAATATATATCAGACACCATATTTTTGATTATGTTTCACACATCATTTACTATAAAAATTATGAGATTTCCATCACCATTTGAAGAATAAATCCAAGATTTAGTGGCAGAAGGCCCATAATTGCTATAAATTATAGTCCTATCATAAGATAAAGTAGGCCATCCTCCCAAGGAATCCTCAAGCTTTTTAGAACTCCTAGGGGGACACAGTATATTCTTTTAAAAAGACTATTCAAGGGGCGGCTGAGTGGCTCAGTCAGTTAAGCATCTGACTTCAGCTCAGGTCATGATCTCGCGATCCATGAGTTCAAGCCCTGCATCGGGCTCTGTGCTGATAGCTCAAAGCCTAGAACCTGCTTCGGATTCTGTGTCTCCCTCTCTCTGCTCCTCCCCTGCTCAGACTCTGTCTCTGTCTCTCTCTCTCTCAAAAATAAAAAAAAATTTAAAAAGACTATTCAAAATTATAAGAGTAAACAACAACAAAAGAATATATGTAAGAACACACTCAGTTCATTTGCCTTATCAATCTTTACTAAGTACTATATACATCACAAAGGCACTCTATATTACTTTTTTTTTTTAAGAGAGAGAGAGAGAGAGAGAAAGCAGGGGAGACAGAGAGAATCTTAAGCAGGCTCCATGCTCAGTGTTGAGCCCAACATGGGGCTCAATCCCACAATCATGATCTGAGCCAAAATCGAGTCAGACACTCAACTGACTGAGCCACCCAGAGCCCCAACACTCTATGTTACATTATCAATTGACTCCTTGTTATTATTTTTAATACTAAGCTTCCTTCTAACTCAGTGTTCTACCTTCTATTCCTCAGATACCATGTAAAGAAAACCTACAGCACCTAAACATGGTTATATGGCTTAATACAGCAATAATAGTTGTGTTTAGCAGGAGAAATTGGCCTGTAGCCTTTAATATGTTACGCTGTAAGGGTGCCTAGGGGGCTCATTTGGTTAAGTGTCTGACTCTTGATTTCAGCTCAGGTCATAATCTCCTGGTTTGTGAGATCGAGCCCCACGTCAAGCTCTGCACTGACAGTGTGGAGCCTGCTAGGGATTCTCTTTCCCTTTCTCTGCTCCTTCCCTACTCACACTCTCTCTTTCTTAAAATAAATAGACTTAAAAAATCAGATTGTTTAAAAAATAAAAATAAAATGATATGCCTCAATCTAGAGCCCAGTTTCTTCACATGCAAATTGAGGGAGATGAACTAGATCAGAAGGTTTCAAACTACACTCCATATAAAGAAGCTAAGAGTTCCAGGGAGGCATCTCAGGAACCACCACATAGGATGAAGTGAGAACTAGGCAAGCAGGGTTCCCAGAATGGCTCCTCGGCTTTGCTTTAACTAAATTAACTAAACCAAAATATATAGAGTTGACCCTTGAACAACATAGGGGTTAGGGCACTGACCCTGGTGCAAAGATCTACATGTAACTTTTGACTCCCCCAAAACTAACAGCCTACTGTTGGACCAGAGCCTCCCCAATTACGTTAACAGTTGGTTAACCCGTATTTAGTATGTTATATGTATTACACACTGTATTCTTACACTAAAGCTAAAGAAAATATTAAGAAAATCATTAGAAAAGAAAATACACTTACAGTACTATACAGTTATTTATCAAAAATTTTCACATACAAGTAGACCAGTGCGGTTCAAACCCATATTGTTCAAGGGTCAACTGTATATCTTAATTAAAACACATAACTCTATGATGTAGGTACTGCATTACCCTGACTTTACAGACAAGGAAAATGAAGCTTAGTGGCTACATAACTAAGAAAACAAAGCCAGCTTAAAAGTGCAAGTAGTCAGACTCCAGAATCTGAGTTTTTAATTACTAGCTCACATCAAAGTACCATCATTTTAAGCTGTCATATATAGGTATTCCCCACTTTTCAAAAGTTCACATTATACCACTTCACTTTTATAAAACATCTTCCTGTTTCCACTAACCAAAAGAAATCCGAAGAGGATTTTCACTTTTATGAAAAAAAGGTGACAAGCAAAAATAGCCGTCAGCATTGGTTTTGCAGCAAGCTGTAACCCAAAGCATCACCCATCCCAAAGCAGCAAGAATGGAACCATAAAGCTCCTTCCCTGGATTTACACTCAGCATCAAGCCACCATAGCTTTGAACTGTGTGAGCATCTGTGATTCGTCTCAACTTTCTCTGTGCATCCATTAGCAAGATGTGTCCTATGGTATCAGAAAAGCCTAAGAGATGGGGCGCCTGGGTGGCTCAGTCAGTTAAGCATCTGACTTCGGCTCAGGTCACAATCATGGGCTCAAGCCCTGCTTTGGGCTCTGTGCTGACAGCTCAGAGCCTGGAACCTGCCTCGGATTCTGTGTCTCCCTCTCTCTCTCTGCCCCTCCCCAACTCGAGCTCTGTCTGTCTCTCTCTGTCTCAAAAATAAATACACATTAAAAAAAAATTTTTTAAGCCTAAGAGAGATTATTTTTGGGGTCTGAAAATGCTTAAACATTTTTCTGTATAAATTAATGGCAATTGCTTCTTCACTTTATACCATTTCAGCTTATGAAAGGTTTCATAGGAAAGCTCTATTCTGCATAACAGGGAAACATGTATATGGGTCATTCCTATAAGATTTCATTCAGCAAATACTTCCCTGCTTTTTTAAAAACAGCACTGATCAAAAAGAAACAAACAAACAAATGATGTCAAAGCCCTCTTTTCCAGCTCTAAAAATTCCATAGCCCTAAAATCCAATTTTATATAGAAGAGTTGGATAGATACCACTAAAGATTCAAAAGGTACAGGTCCATTACCAAAAAGGTTTTTAAACAAAAGTTACATTTTATTATCTTATGATCCATTGCATCTGCATACTTAGGGCCCTATTTTTTTTTTTTTAACTTTTTTAACGTTTATTTATTATTGAGAGACAGAGAGACACAGAGCATGAGCAGGGGAGGGGTAGAGAGAGGGAAGACACAGAATCTGAAGTAGGCTCCAGGCTCTGAGCTGTCAGCACGGAGTCCTGTGTGGGGTTGGAACTCACGAACTGTGAGATCATGTCCTGAGCCGAAGTCGGTTGCCTAACCAACTGAGCCACCCAGGTGCCCCAAAGGGCCCTATTTTTTATGGGGGAAAAGAAACCAAGTCCTTAAACATTGAAGATAAACTACCGAAATATTTAATTAGGTAACAGCCAAAAAAGGAATCTCAATCTCTTCAAAACACTGAAATTATAATTATTTAATGCACACTGCAGTCACGATAAATTCTGGGTCATTAACCTTATCTGGGCGCTCAAAACTGCCTGACAATGTTACTATGATATCCATGTTGGCACTCTCACTGTCCATACAACCATTTCAAAGATTCCCCTCTGATGTTCTCAACTGCCAACAGTCTGCTCCCTACTCTCAGAAAAGCACCTCACTTCCTTATTCACAATGAAAACTGAAGCCATCAGAGGGGACCTGCTGCATTTTCCTGATATCCAACAAAAATTCCTGCCCCTGCCCTGTCAAAATAGAAGCTGCTACAGGTCCTAGATCTGGTATCTTCATCTGGGCTTTAGATTCTGTCCTCTCAAATCTAGTCAAAGACTTTTTCTATAATCTCCTCTCAGTCATGTCTCCAACCTCTTTCATTTTCCAGGGCTCCTTCCCATCAACATGTAACATGTTCGACGCTCTCCCAATTTTAAACAAGCCCAAAATTAAAAACCCACTAGCCCCACCTTCCACTCCAATTCTCTAATTCCTCAGCTCCCATTCATGCCTCAACTACATGCATTCTGGTTTATGTCCTCACTAAAATTACCAACAGATATGCTTCAGGCTTTACCTTACTTGTTCTCTCAGCATTATTTGAAATTATGGACTATTCCACTCTCATTTCCATGGCTTAATTTATAATTTACCACCTGTACATGAATCACATATATATTGGGGGAAGGAGGGAGAAAGAGATAACAAACCTTGCTAAGCGCCAGACCTACAATTAGGCTACATCTGCATATCCAACTGCTTAACGTGCCTGTCTCATCACTCTCCAACTCAGCAATTCAAATCTTAACTCATCTTTCCCCTGATATTCTAGCCTCTCACCATACTCCTTCTCCAGAGTTCTTCAGGGGATGCACCACTCTCTAACAAGCTGCACAAACCATGATCTGAAACTCAGATCTTCGTTTTTTCTCAACCCTCACATCCAATAAACTGCCAATCATAACAATTCTGCCTTCTAAATACAGTATCTCCTAAATCTATTCACTTCTCCATCATTGGTGCCACCACCTAGTTAATGCAGGCCATTATCCCTCTCCTATATCACCCCAACCATCTCCCAACCTAACTTTCTCCCCTTCAATCCATTCCTCTCAGTGAGCTTTCCATGACATAAATCTAGCCTGTTATTCCTCTGCTTAAAACACATTAATTGCTTCCTGCCTCCTTAGGATATGGTAAACTAGACTCTATGTTGGCTTATCAGGCATTTATTTTATGGTGTGATCTACCTCTCTAGCCATATATCCTCTCTCCGTTTATACCTTATTTTCAGATACTTGAACTTGCCTGCTCTCTCTGACCTCCAGCCTTCCCTCACATTGTTCCCTCTACCTAGAGGACCTCTTCCCTTCTTACCTGGTTAGCTTCCAATCATCCTTAAGTTTTCTGCTTAAATGCCAATCCTTCCAAGAAGCCTTAGTACAGAGCAGTGGTAAACATACAGGCTCTGGAGCCACCCTGCCTGGGTTTGAATTCCACCTCCACCATAACTTCTCTGTGTCTCAATTCCCTGATCATAAAATGGAGATGATAATAATAATAACCTCACAGAGTTGTTGTGAGGATTGAATTATTTGGAATAGTGGCTGGAACATAATAAATGCTCAATGAATGTTAGCTATACACAAAAGCTTTCTTTGGTTCTCCTTGGACTAGTTAACTTTGTTAGCACCAACACAGTACACTGAATTGCCTCCCTTATAGCACTTATCACACTTGATTATACTAACTAGATTATTTTGTCTTCCCCACTTGATTTTGAGTACAGGGGCCATGTCTGATTTTCTTATCACTATAACCCTAGCTTCTACTTCAGTATCTAGCACAAAGGAAATATCCAATAAATGAACCGAACATTGATTTTAAAAACCTCTTCATCAGGGCACCTGGGTGGCTTAGTCAGTTAAGCATCTGACTCTTAATTTCTGGTCAGGTCATGATCTCACAGTTGTGAGATCAATCCCTGCATGGGGTGTGTGCTAGACTTGAAGCCTGCTTAAGATTTTCTCTCTCCCTCTCCCTCTGTCCCTCCCCCACTCATGTTCTCCCTGTCTCTTAAAACAAAAAATGAGATGACAACCCAAAGACTGGGAGAAAAATATTTGCAAATGACATATCTGATAAAAAGATATCTAAAAGAACACAAAGAGCTCTTAAAAATCCAACAATAAGAAACAAATTGGTTTTGGGGTGCCTGGGTGGCTCAGTCGGTTAGGCGGCTGACTTCGGCTCAGGTCATGATCTCGCAGTCTGTGAGTTCAAGCCCCGTGTCGGGCTCTGTGCTGACAGCTCAGAGCCTGGAGCCTGTTTCAGATTCTGTGTCTCCCTCTCTCTGACCCTCCCCAGTTCATGCTCTGTCTCTCTCTGTCTCAAAAATCAATAAATATTTAAAAAAAACAAAACAAAACAAAAACAAATTGGTTTTTATACATGGGCAAAATATCTGAACAGACACCTCACCAAGAAGATATATAAATGGTAAATAAGCACATATAAAGATGTTCAACATCATGTCTCACTAGGGAACTGCAAATTAAAACAAAAATGAGATACTACTGCATATACTATTAGAATAATGAAAATCCAGGGGTGCCTGGGTGGCTCAGTCAAGTTGGGCATCCGACTTCAGCTCAGGTCATGATCTCACGGTTCATGCGTTCGGGCCCCATGTCAAATTCGATGCTGACAGCTCAGAGCCTGGAGCCTGCTTCAGATTCTGTTTCTCCCTCTCTCTCTCTGCCCCTTCCCTGATCGTGATCTGGCTCTCTTTCTCTCTCTCAAAAATAAACATTAAAAAAAAAAATTAGAATAGCAAAAATCCAAAACACTGACAATACCAAATGCTGGTGAGGATGTGGAGCAACAGGAACTCTGGGAGAAATTAAAAACTGTACAGCCACTTTGGAATATGGCAGTTTTTCACAAAACTAATATATTCTTGTCATACAATCCAACAGTCACATTCCTTAGTATTTACCCAAATGAGCTAAAAAATTACTTACACACAAAAACCTAAACATGGATGTCTATAGCAGCTTTATTCATAATTGCCAAAACTTGACAGCAACCAAAATGTCCTTCAGTAGGTGAATGGATAAATAAACTGTAATTCATCCAGAAAACAGAATATTCAGCACTTAAAAAAAAAAGTGCTATCAGGCCAAAAAAAGGCTATATACTGTACAGTTTCACTCAGATGACATGCTGGAAAGGCAAAGCTATGGAGACAGTGAAAAGATCAGTAGTTGCCAGGGGGTGGGGGCAGGGAGGTAAGAGGGAAATAAGCAGAGCACAGTAGATTTTAGGGCATTGAAACCATTCTTTACAATACTATAATGATGTATACATGCCACTGTACATTTGTCAAATGAATGTATAGAATCAATTGGAACAAAAGTACCACTCTGGTGTAAGATGCTAATAGTGAGAGGCTAGGGAGGGGGTAGGGATGGGTGGGGAGTCATATATAGGAACTTTCTGTAGTTTCTCCTCAATTTTGCTGTGAATCTAAAACTGCTCCCCCATATAGTCTTTTTTTTCCAAATAAGTCTATTTTTTTTAAAAAATCTTCTGTTGCTTTAAAAACATCCTTTAAATACTTCTACTGTATACACTGAGCTACAGAAAGCAATTTTAAGACCTTTCTCCAAAGTTGCTCATCTGAGCCAGAGAAAATCTAAATGACTGTTGTCTTAATTCTCCCAAGAATGAACACAGACAGTTAGGACCATTCTAGATACATAGGTGAGTAAGTTAATTCACTGCATACAGTGGATGCTTTAGATGCTTGGTGCCACCTTACAATCATATCTTCCTTCTGTGTGTGTAAGTGTGGAAGAAGTTTTCCGGGGGGTACTCCTGGAAACAACATCTATGAGACATCAAGGAAACAGGACTGAGCAGTGGAAGAAGCTAAACCGAAACACTGTGATGCAGTCACAACAAAGATCTCAGTTGATCTCACAAGGAGGCCTGAAGCTATGCAGGCCCTTCAGGGTCATACAGAATTGAAGCCAGGGTGCTACAGATATTCCTTTTCACGTGGTGTCATTACTCCAGATTATTTTTTCTTAATTTCCAGGGTTCCTTCAGCATGTTCCACCTTACCTTAGACAAAATTCACATGGACTTTCAATTTTGTTTTGTTTTGTTTTGAACGATCAAACTGTTTCTAGTTTCTGTTTCTGTTTCTAGTTCAAGCCTGGAAACAATCCATATTAAAAACCAAGATATCTAATAAGAACACATACAATACAAACAGAATTAAAATACAAAATAAGTGATCTAAGATAGACGAAACTCAAAAATGACGTTTTTTGTCTAAAGAAAATCTTTTCCTCTTACTATTAATTCATCACTCAATAACAACTGTAAAGCACCTCAGTTTACAAAGTAATTTCAGATATCCTTTCAGAATTTCTCCAGCCCCCCAACTAGATTAATCCTGCCATTTTGTTCCCCAAATACCCTATACAACTTTCTGTTACAATGATTATACTTAAAATAATGTGTTCAATGTCTTTCTTCCCTTATCTATTCATACCATGTGGGCAAGAATTAGGTCTGTCTTGTTCTCCACTGTGAATTTAGTATCTACCTTTGTGCCTGGCACACAGCAGATATTCAATGAATGTTTAGTGACTAAATGAAGTTTCCCCAAAATGATAAAAAAACTAAAAAGCAACTCTTTGTATCTCACTGGTAACATAATTACCTAAGAACTTACATGTGTACCTACCAAGAACAGTATATAAACTTGTTAAATCACTACCCATCATGCTCTTAGAAAACTTACCAAGATTACTGACTAAAATTAGTTTAAGTAATAAAATGTGAGAAGTTTTCTTCTGTATACCAACTACATATCCTCATAGAGTTGACTGGCCTTTATGAGAGAGTATAATTTTTTAGGGCAGGGCTTAAAAGGGTTCCACCCTTTCAGAGACAAACTTCTTGAAAATGATATCTGTAAGCACCAACTACTGCCTCATCTCTCTGTCTCCTTTACTCACAGCAAACCGACTTTCATTTCCACCACAACACTGAATCCAATCTCTTCAAAGTCACTGACAACCTCGTTATGAGTAAGTCCAATGGAAATATTTTGGTCCTTCTCTTATTCAACCTTAACAATTATGACACTGCTTTTGATTTTCTCAGTCTTTTAGGAGCAACCAAGGAGATTTACTGCTTAAGAGTTCCTGCTGAACATAGACAAACTCTATGTTCATGTAGTAAACTACCACAAGTCTTAGAAGAAAAAAAAGGTAGAATCTAACTCCCTTACAAACCCACTCAAAACCTAAAGTAGTAAGAATAATTTAGCCTAGGGGCACCTGGGTGGCTCAGTCAGTTGAGCGTCCAACTTCGGCTCAGGTCATGATATCACGGTCTGTGGGTTCAAGCCCGGCATCAGGTTCTGTGCTGACAGCTCAGAGCCTGGAGCCTGTTTCTGATCCTGTGTCTCCGTCTCTCTCTGTCCCTCCCCCACTCTTACTTTGTCTCACTCTGTCTCTCAAAAATAAATAAATGTAAAAAAAAAAAATGTTTTTAAATAATAACTTAGCCTACTACCCCCCCCCCCATCTTTGCAAACTAAGTGGGATATGGGTAAGGGGAAGGAGAATGTGAGGGTCTTTTTACTTCTTAACTCAAAAATAAAAAGGCATGAGGGGCGCCTGGGTGGCTCAGTCGGTTACATGTCCAACTTCAGCTCAGGGTGTGATCTCGTGGCCCGTGAGTTCGGGCCCTGCGTCGGGCTCTGTGCTGACAGCGCAGAGCCTGGAACCTGTTTCAGATTCTGTGTCTCCCTCTCTCTCTCTGACCCTCCCCCATTCATGCTCTGTCTCTCTCTGTCTCAAAAATAAATAAACGTTAAAAAAAATAATAAATTAAAAAAAGGCATGAATAATCTATAAAATCTTTACAAGTTCTAATGCAAAAGATAAATAATATATAATTAAAGTCAACTATCCCTATTTTAACATACATTTTGTAATAATAAAATGTATATTACATTTCTGTACTTAAATAACTTACTTTAACCTCTTTAGTAATAAAATATGATAGCTTTTAATCATGACTAGAAATGTCATATGACATTGATTATAATATTAAAAACACACTCAATTTACTTCACTTTTAAAACAGACAAGACCCTTGGTAGACACATTGGCAAGCAGCATAATTTTATGAATTCACCTTATACAATAAATCTTTTAGAACTCCATCAACATTGGCTCTCTTTCTTCTTTCAAAAGAAATTAAAATTTGCATGCAAATTATAGAGTTCAATCTCATTTGTCAATGCTAGGCCATGGACTCTGAAAAATGTCATGTTCCTTCATACCAGTTTCATAGCTTCTGAATCATGATTGTTATGCCTTCCATCTAGTAATGAATACAAAAACAGGACACTCAATTGACCTTGAGAAGTGTTGCTTCACTCTCCACATAAAGTATTTCTCTGGTATCTTATTAGTCAACAAATCAATTTCAAATGCAAATGAATATAAAATAATACTCATAATTCAGATTAACTTCCTTGCAAGAATGTTAATTGCAAATGCCTACCTATTCCCCTCTTTTTTTTCCCTACCTATTTCTCTCTTAATGTGTTCTCTAAGCTCCTTATTGCAGATGTAAAATACCACCTTCATTAAACAGATGACATTGAGGAGCCCCCGAAAGATGAAGGAATTTGCTCAAGGGCACAAATCAGGTCAACACTGGAAAGAGAACTTGAATACCAAATGCAAGTCATTTGACTTACATTCTAACAGTTTAAGGCATTCCCCCCCCCCCCCCCGCCCCTTTTTTAATTCCAGTAACAAACAGGGTCATCTGGGTGGCTCAGTTGGTTAAGCTTTCAGCTCTTGATTTAGGCTTAGGTCATGATCCCATGGTCATGGGATCGCACCCCATATCAGGCTCCACACTGAGTGTAGAGCCTGCTTGAAGTTTCATTCTTTGTCCCTCCCTCTCTGTCCCTCCCCACCTCTCTCTCAAAATAAATAAACATTAAAAAAATTTTAATTGCAGTAAAAAAAACATAACATTTATCATATTAATCATTTTTAAGGGTATAGTTAGCTTTATACACATTGTTAACAGTTTAAGATAATCTTTTAATAGATTAACTTTATTAGTAAAAATATAGTTTTGTGGAAAAATATCTTCCAAAATAACTCATGGTTGGCTACAGAACTATTTTTTTTTTTTAATTCCAGGAGTACAGATTTCACAAAAGCTATCTGACTTTATGACATTGTAAGTAAACAGAAGCATAAGTAAACAGAAGTCCCATGAAGGGAGTCCCACTTTAGAAATACAAGGCAACTTAAAAGCATCAAAAAGTGTAAGAGTAGTAATGGATTATAACCTACTAAATAAAGGATCCATGATAAATACAAAAATAAGCAAGAAGAAAATATTCTTTCTTATAACAGAATATAATAAATGTAGAAGGAATCATGGAATTAGAAAAATTACCATTTTACATCATAGTAATATCTCAACATCAACAGGTGATGAGAAACAGGAGACTCACATAATCTCAACGTATCTAATTTTAACAAATTGTTAAAAATCACAAAGGGAGAAGTAGTAACTTGAGAGTGGAAAAACTTGGTGAACAACACTTTATGCAAGTAATTAAAGTCAACGTCACCAATAATGAGATAAATTAACATTATGAGCCGCCCCGACACGATGCACTGAAAACACAGTATCACTTCTGTGATACTCCTGCCAAAATCTAATCATGAGGAAACACCAGACAAACCTAAATAGAGACAGTCAACAACAACAAAAAAGGCCTGTACTCTTCAAAAATGTCAATGCCATCAAAGCCAAAGAAAGGCTGAGGAGCTTTTCTAACAAAGACTAAAGATACAAGAAAACTAAATGTAAGGCATGATTCTCAAGGACCCTAGACCAAATTGCCAGAAAAACTGTTAAAAATGATATTAATATGACAATTGGCAATGTTTGCATGTCTGCAGATTAGACAACAGTATTTTATCGTTGTTAAAACTGCCTGACATTGCCAATTTTACCATGGAAATGAAAGGTGAACCTCCTTGTTTTTAGAAAATACACACTGACTTACTTGGGAATAAGTGGTATATCTGCAACATATTCTCAAGTAGTCCAGAAAAATAATAGTAAGTATATATGAAAAGAGATAAAGCAAATATGTCAAACTGTTAATGCTGGTGAAACTGAAAGGATTTTGAGAATTATGTGCACTATTCTTATAACTTTTCTCTAAGTCTTAAGTTATTTCAAAATTTAAAAAGTTAAATATGTATGTGTATGTATGGATCCATTTTAGAAGTGTTCCCACCACTTCCTTAGATTCTTGAAATTCAACTCTGAAGCATTCTTATGACTTTAGAGCAACTACTCTATTTAGCTTGACTTCAAATTCTCAAAATAAGGCAAGGTCAAACTCTCTGGCAAACCACAATAAAGATTTGGAAATACCATGTACGCACACTGGCAAACTGTGTTGACAAGAAGAATCACTTAAGCTAATCATTCCATTTTTTCCATGAGATCTACAAAACATCTGAGTCCTAAATTGCCCCCACTAAAATTATTTCACTTATGCCAGACTCCTAACTTGTCCACAAAACTACCTTCTAATTACTGCATAGCTATTTTTCTGCCAGTCTGGCTCTGATACCTGGAGTTTTCCCAAATTCACAACTGTAACTTGTTTATGTCTAGATCTTCTGAGGAAAAAAAAATCTCCTGGGAGAAAACTGAACAGCGACCTGAAGGATGGGTATTTGAACTTTTTCACAGAGTAGAGGGGCATGCAGGATTTTTCTTTTCTTTTCTTTTTCTTTTTCTTTTTTTTTTTTTAAATGAAACAAAGAATACACAAGAAAAGAGCCTACAGACATCTAGGAATATTGCCAACTATGTCTCAGGGAGAAAAATCCCAGTGGTGGATGTGAAAATATGCATGCATAAAACAAACTATAGAAAAAGTAAAAAAACGTCCATAAAGTTTCTGACCCAATTTAGCAATCTTGTTTTTCACTTAACCTAACTGTAACTTAGAAAACTTACAGAACCCACAATATAAATTGTTACTTGACTTGTAATCAGTCAACCTCCAAATACGGTTGTCCCCATAGCATAAAGACAAAAATATATTTTCTGTCAGTGTTTCTCACGAGAGAAGAGAAAAATGTGGTAAACTCTTGATTTGTCACTAAGGAAAGCACCAAAAACTTACCATTACCAATAGTTCCCTGGCTATTTAACCAACAATCTACTGTATAAAAAGACGCCTGCCTTATAAAATTGGCTAAAGCTGTGAAACTGGATGACTGACTTTACACTACAATCCCCTAAACTCAGCACTGCCCCATAAATCAGAGAGCAGAGCAAGTTCTTAAAACACCGCCCTTACCCCGGAGCCCCCCAGCACTTGGCTGTGAGTGGGTTCCAGCAGCCCCTACGCGCCCAGAGAAAATGTCTTAATTCTTCCAGAAATGTTGGCTTCCAGGTGAATTCAGGTTTTAAACTCTTTCCAAGAGGCCATCATCCCAGCAGCGACATTTTCCTTCCTCAGGTAAAGATTCCCGGGACGCAGCTGCCCACTCCCCGCCAAACTGGAGAACCTGGCGGCCTGGCAGAATGCGGAGTAAATCCGGAAGGTTCAAGAGGGGCTGGGAAACAGAAGCGCGGCTTCATACTCTGGGTCACCCTGACCTCTGACATCGGCCACCCCGCGGTCCACCGGGAAGGAGTCAAGGGCAGACCCTAGAACTTCGGGCCTGAGCCACAGACCGTGCTGGGCCTGCCTGCGTTAAGGCTGGTCAGGTCTGTGGAAGACTATGACCTTCGCCAAGGCACTCACAGGGGCAGTACACTGAGGATGGGCCGTCATCGGGCTCTGCCTTTCCCTCCAGGACTCACCGCCCGCCGGAGCTGGCCTGGAGCCGCCGCTCGGAACATGGTCTCTATTCCCGTCCGCCTAGAAGCACCGTCAGTCTCACGGCCTCCGGTAGCCTAACCAAGCAGCTCCGCCTCTGCGAGTCACTGTAACGCTCGCGAGACGCGCTAACGAGAGCGGAAACGGCTCAAGGGAAGAGCGAGAGCTCACGGTTTCTGTCTGCCCATTGGGCAGTCGCGCAACCAACGGGGTTGGCGGAAAGTTAGGGACTGGGCTTGGAAGTAGGGCAAAGGTGAGGCTCGGGTGAAGTGCAGCGGCTGAATGGCTGGCGGAGCTGGTGAACTACCAGTGACAGTGGTGGCCCAGAATGCCTCTCAGCCCCACAGTGGGCAACGTTCTGAAAGTGAACTTTCACCCTGAGCTGATGACGTCGGTCTCCTGGCTGCCAGCCCTCTGGATGAAGCCCCCCCCCACCCAGTTATTCTTTTGTTTGCTTTTTTATTCACGCATGTCAACGCTCCACCTGTAACGTGCTAAACACATTTTCCAGGTCAGGGGAATATAATAAAAGGATGCATAAGAAGTTGACCTCACCAGACTCTGAAAGAAACATACAAATTTCTTATTACGGAAAGAGGGATTCACCGAAGTGATGATGTTTGAGCTAGGTTCTGGAGGAAAGAACCGTGTGGGCAAAAACCAGGAAGGAATGTGAGGTGAAGACCCAAGGACAGGGGCAGAACTTTGTGTGCTGGCTGTAAAAGGAGGCAGGATGGCTGGAGATACAACTGGAACAGTAGTTGGGGAAAGCCTTGAATTTGGGGAATTGGGGCTGACCCTGGCCTTCTCCCCTTCCCTGGCCTTATCCTCTTCCTCTCCTCTTCTCCTCTACCTGTCCCTGGGCACCCTACCCACATCCTGGCTTCAGTGCTGTTGGTGCCAAATCTCTCCTGACCTTTGGATCCACATATCCCCCAACCTACTTGGACATCTCCACAGGATGTCCCTCAACATCTCAAGCCCACATGTACACAATTGACAGGATCCCCCTCCAGATTTGATTCTCCTGTACTCCCCTTTTCAGCAAATGCTTTCCACCTCCACCCAACTGCTCAAGCAAGAAACCTAGGGACCATACTTGACTCCTTTCTCCCCTTTATCCACTTACCCTATCAGTCATTAAGTTCTAGTGATTCCACTCCCACATAGCTCCCAAATCCATCTAGGACTCTTTTCTACCCCTCTCCGTGTTTGGATGGTTACAGTTGCCTTCTCACTGTTCTCCCACCTTCTAGTCTTCTCCACCCTCCAATCCATCTCCCATTGCAACCAAAAGACTCTTTCAAAAAGGTAAATTGGTGATATTACTCCCTTGTTGAATATACTTCAGTGACTCCCCATTGGCTTTTAGGATAAAATGCAAACCCCTTAATATAACTTACGAGCCCTTTGTGAGCTCATCCTTCCCTTTCTCTTGAGCCTTGTCTTTCCCCTCCCTCTCATCCCCCATGGCCATAAAGAACTATCCTCCATGCCCTACCCCCTCTGCCTCCCCACTCTTCTTCCTCACTCTCCCTTTACTCCTTTAACTGTTTAATACCTATTCATTCTTGAAATTTCAGCTTGGAAACTCCTCTCCCCACCAACTCTGAATTGGATACCTCTCCCATGTGCCCCTATTTTCCCCTTTATTGACAGTTGTCACATGGGTTGTAATGACCTGGTTACTTGTCTGTCTCATCCATCTGACTGTATGTCCTACCTTTTTTTAATTATTGTGTCTTCAACAGTGTCTGGCTCATAGTAAGCATTCAGTCAGTATTTGTTGGATGAATCAACAAACCAATCAATGACTCACTAAAAAGGTCTGAACTTTACCATGACACTTTTAAGCAGGGGAGTCATATGTTCAGAAATGGTCTCAATTCCCAATTTATCAACAACCTTTCCATCCTGGTGAAATCTAACTAATACATCCCATTGGCTCTACCTTCAGATGATGCCTAGAATCCAACAACTTCTACCAACACCTCTTTATTTATTCCTCTACCACTACACCGTCCCTATTTCTATCACCAGGATCATTCAGGAGCCTCCTAACTGTTCTTTCTGTTTATCCCCTTGCCTCCTGAAGTCTCTTCTCCAAATAGCAAACTGATTGTGTCCTCTGCTCAAAACCCTGTTCTATCACCGTGCCCCAGACATAGGCCTTGCTGCTCTTGAATTCACCAAGAGGCTCTCATCTCAGGGCTTTGCACTTCGGTTGTTCCTTCTGCCTGAAATCTCTTTCCTGGGGATCCAGAGGGCTCTTTTCATCACTTCGCTGAGGTCTGTGCCCAAAAGCTACATTTCCAGAAAGGCCAGCCTTGGCCACTCTAGATAAAATAGCCTCCTTCCCTCATGTTTGATTTTTCTGTTTGGCATTTGTCACCACCTAACAGGATGCACGTTTTTGTTCATTTGTTTATTGTTGATCTGCTTCCATGGGAATGTAAGTTCCCTGGGCAAGAACACTGAGTCAACAAACATTCTAAGGGGCCTGTGCTCAGTTTTTGCTCTGCCTCTTCCCCACCTCTACTCCACCTTTAACACTCAGCTCAAGTGACATTTCTTCTGTAAGGTCTTCCCTGATCTTCCAGGATAAATGAATCCTTCCCTCTCCTTCATCCTCCTGGTTCTGCAAACAAGGACTCAGCTTGACCATACGTTGCAACCACTGAAACCATGTCTGTGCCCATGAGTAGACTCGGGCCATTGGATGCCCCCAGTGAATCTATATGTGGGAAGGACAATGCAGTATTCCATTTAGCACTGCATTTGCTTCCCAATCTGGTCCCCCACTGGACTCATGTCTGAGTTCTGTGGAAGTGTAAGGAAAAGTGAAGAGTACTTTAAGTAAAAACTAAAAGGGACTAAATGCAATGTTTAAAAAATGGTACCCAAATTAACCTCCTTCATGCCCTCCCCCCATGAGAAAGCAAAACAGAAAAGGAGGAAGAACATTCCCTAGCCCCACACCACAGGACAGCTTTGTCACCTCCCAGGCTCCAGTGAATCAGCAGCATCTGTGCCAGCAGAAGGGCAATACCCATGGATCAGGATGATTTCTGGAAGAGCAGAGCCAGAAGAGAGGTAAAGGCAGAAAACTGCCAAAGTCTGCGATAACTGACCAGACCTGCTCATGAGCACACATGAGATGCTCCCTGAGGGGTTTCGGGGGGAGTGTGGAGGAGTTCCATATTTACATGGAGGTCAAGTACTACCAAAATGTGAACACTAAAACATTTATATTAGCGCAATTTCTGTATACATGTTTGGGTGTCTGTTTTTCCCACTAATTTATGAGCTGCTTTGGTGGTAAGACCCATGGTTTTTATTATCTGGTTCATGTATGTGGATGTTTAGTGAGTGTTAATAGAAATGTTTGTCCAAAGAGAAAAGGAAGGAAGAAATGGGTGGGGGAAAGGAGGGTGGATTTGCCACAGTCAACCCTAGAAGACAACACTCCAGTCTATTTTGGAAACCACCTCACTGTCTTTTTTCTTCTCCACAGGCCAGTTTCAGGAGAGCTCCTCCAGAATTCCTGATGGAAACTTAGAAGATGAGCGTTAGTGGGACGAACTACAGCCCCAATTACTGTTCCTGTCCAGGGGCCACAACTAGTACTCATTGCCTCCTTCATTGTTTTCAATCCTAAATTCTCCTCACCCTCAGTTAGCATCTCCTCTGGTCTCAGTGGCTTACCTGAGGATATGAGCCCCTGACCACCATGCCTTCTCAGGCCAAGGTCACTGCACTTGTCCCCTTATTGTCAAAATCGAGCAAGAGAGTACTGAGAAGCATTGAAACTGGCCAAGATGATGATTCTCCTTCTTGCCTGTTGGTCTCTGCAAACAAGGTGCCCAAAGTGCTCAGGTAGTAGCTATAGCTTATAGATCAATAGTACTCTTGCTGTATCCTCTGGTGGAAGATTCCCCCTTGGGGGACAAATATCTCTAACCCTGCAGAGTCCAGAGTTGTGAGAGTTGGAAGCTCAAATTCCACAGGTGCCCACTGAGAGTGATGGTAGTAGGTCCCTCCTGATTCTACCCCTTGGTTCCTGGGTCCATGAATTCTTCTGAGTGGGGACACGGCACCATATGAAAGTCTTTGATTCAAGATGTACATGGTATCCTGGAAGATGAACCCCATCCTCATAAAGTATTGCCTCCAAGCTGGTGCTTCAAGAGGGCCATTCTGATGCCCTATCAGGGAAGTAGCTTCTGGGTGGTCCCGTATATGACTAGATGAGCAAACCCTGTGATTATGGACTCATTCCTGAACCTCCACTTCAGTGAGTTGGGTCCCTGATCTGACATGATGTTATGTAAGATCACTTGTGGTGGTGAATGAAATATTCAAAAAGACCTCAGACAATGGTGCTGGTTAAGATCTTGCGGGCAGGGAAAGTAAACAGCATCCAGAATATATGTTAATTCCTGTTAGGATGAATCATGGCTCCTCCAGAATGGAAGGGGTTCAATGTAGTCAACTTGCCACTATATTGCCGATTAGTCTCCTGAATAGTTGTTATTATATTGGGGGTGTATTCAATAGCAACAGTAGCTAAAATTAGTTTTTGTAAGTGGGAGCCTATGCTATTACTCATACTAGCCTCTGTCTCTGCTGCTGTAACCTCTTTATTCACGTGTCCTTAGTGCCAGCACTGGGTGGCTGATGACAGAGACTAGCTGAAGTCATCTGGCCAAGTGAATTTTGCTTTTCTTAGTTATTTAGTGCCTCTTTCATGGTGGATGCTTTCTGGTGGGTGTCAACATGTGATACAAAGATCTTCATACTAGTGGCCTCAGTGGCTCAGTCAATAAAGCATTGATCTTGATCGTGATCTTGGAGTCATGATTTCAAGCCCCACATTGGGTGTGAAGCCTACTTAAAAAAATATCTTCATACTTTGTGGTGATGCACCTATACACCTATCCGTCCTTGTGCTTCTATCCCACAATCCTTGTCCCTAATCTTCCTAAATTTCTTCTTCCAGGCCCTTACTAGCCATAGAGTCTTTACCATTGCCCCTGAGTTCATATATATTCCAACCTTGGGGGCACTTGTCTATCCACAAAGTGGATGCCCAGGTGCACCTCCTGAAGTTCTGCACACTGAGATCTTTCACCACTGTTTCTCAAGGCCACCGCTAATTCAGGCTGTATTGTAACTGCCATCCATTCTCAGCTTGAGGTCACAAACTGAGACAACTTTACACTAGCCAAATACAGGATTTTTCCTCTTTTCAGCTGGTTGTAAGGGATCCTACATACAGCCATCAGTGTGAGCTGAGGAGGTGCTATTATAATGGTGGTGTGATGGCCTGGCATCTGGGCTGCCTGCTCAAGCAAAACCTGTGTAAACCATCTGTAAGCCTACATGTGTTCAATCCCAGATGTGCCACTTCCACCATAGGATGGATTGTTGCTGGCTGCCTGATATTATGTCTTAGTAGGTTTGATAGAACCTGGCTCATAAGGTAGTTCCTGACATGTGTTCACTTGGCATCTCAAAATCAGACCCAGTAGTACACCAGCAGTTTGGTTTTTTTTTCAAAAGGCACATAAATCTCTCCTATAGATGGCATGGCATTGCTCCAACACCCCAAGGACTTATGTTGTGATTCCCAGTGGAAATTGCCATAAATTACACACAGCCTCTTTTTCTACCACTGAAAACACTAATATCATGCATACCATCTATATGATATATAGAAGCATATGGCCAAGTAGCAAGACTGCTTGCACCAAAGCCTGAACCTGCTGTATAACCTTTTCCTTTCCGGAGTTCCAATTAAAGCCTGTAGCTTTTTGCATCACCTGGTATATGCGCCAGAGCAATATTCTTAGTGTGCAATATACTATATCCAGAACCCAAAGAGAACTACCAGCCATTATGCTTCCTTCTTCATTGTAGGAGGTGCAATAATTTATCTTTTTCTTTGGACAGGATATGTGGCATGTCCTTGACACTGGACCCCTAAACATCTTTCTGATAGGACAGGCTCCTGAACTTTATGCAGCTTATCTCCCACCTCTGGAGTACATGTGTCAGACCAAGGCTTCTAATGTGCTGGCTGCATTTTGTACATCTGGCTGAATTAGTATGATGCAATCGGTGTAATAGATCAGTGTGATGTTCTGTGGGGTGTCCAAACGGTCCTGATCTCTGTGGCCGCATTATGAGAGAGGCTGAAAGTTAACATAGCTCTGGGGGAACACCATAGATGTACACATACTGGTTTATGTCCCATGTGAATGCATACTGTTTCTCAGCCATTCTTCTCATAGGGATTAAAAAGAACCCATTCATCAAATCAATGTCCACATAAAATGTATCTAAGACTGTGTTGATTTTTCTAGCAAAGATACGAAGCCTGGTGTGGGGGCTGCAATAGGGCTCCTCCTTGGGTGACTTCTCTGGCCATCTACTTCCACTCTCTAGGTTTCGTCTGATTTGTGTGGGAACAATACTGGTGAGTTAAATAGAAAAATGATGGGGAAGGACACCTAGTTGGCTCAGTTAGTTGAGGGTGCAATTCTAGATCTTGGGGTTGTGAGTTCAAGCCCCACTTTGGGTGTAAAGATTACTTAAAAAAATTAATAACTTTTTTAAAAAAAGAAAAACAGTATGGATTCTTTAGATCCTTGAAGGTCGCTTTTCTGTATGCTGCCAGAAAGGCCCTCTAGCTTTTATACATGGTTTCCAATTGCCTGTTAATTACTCCTAGTCTTTAAAAAAGATTTTCCCTAAGACCTCAGTGAAGCTTAGTAATTGCCACCCAGTGCCATTGTGCTGTTAGTTTCCCCCCTCCATGTTTCTCAGGTGCCTGGTACATTCCCTTCCGTAGGCATACCATCTCAATTCACCACCAGTGAACATTTTCACAACTGGACCATCACTTTATGTTAAGAGCTATCTGTGTTCCAGGTACTGGCAGTGAGGGGGTCCTCAGTGTGAGGCTAGCAAAGGGCAATACAGCTCCAAAACCCCCATCTGATCACCAGCTTTCTCAGGCCACTCCTACACTTCTACTCCTCTCAGAAGCAGGCTTTTCTCTTGGAACAAGAAACATGATGGCTAGTAGGAGGGCGCTCTTAGGACGCACACATGTGGAAGGTGAGACAGTAGCAGAATTAGGCAGAAGGAGAAGCTGGGCTGAGGTGTAGGCCTGAACAATAATCCAAAGGAATGTGAATTTTCTGTTATTGAATTAGATGGCAATGCATTGTGTTTATTATGCGATAAAATGATAGCCAAAAAAATATGATATCTATTGACTAAAAACAACACAACATTCTTGACTCATAGAACACCCATCAGAAAAAACTAGAAAATTTAAGAGAGAATATATCTTCTACGTGAGATATTTAAAACAGACTATTTCATTACATCAGAACTTCTTCAAAAATGTAGAGAAGGAAAATGAAGCTGCAGCTGAAGTTACTGAGTCATTCGTTAGCCGAACAACAAATGCCATTTACTGATGGTGAATTAATTAAATTGGGTTTGATTGCATCAGCTGACAAAATGTGTGCAGAAAAAATTAACTTGTTTACTACTATGAAATTTGGGGGCAGAAGAGAACGTGGGAAGCAAGTCAGCAATCAATTGAAAGTCAAAGCAGATTATTCCCTTGGCTTTGATGAGTTAATAGATGTTACTGATACTGCTCAGTCATTATTGTTTATTCAAGGAGTCAATGCCATATTTGAAATGATGGTAGGATTAGTCTCCATCAATACTCTGAATGAACAGAATATTTTCAAAGAAGTTGAGGAAACACTAATTCAATACAACCTGAAGTGGAATCTGCAAAGATGTATTACAACTGATGGTGGTAAAAATATGTGTGAAGCAGAAAGGACTTAGACAAATGTAAAAGTTTGCAAAAATGCAAGGTGTGCAAAGCCTATAGGTATTCACTGTGTTGTGCATCAGCAGTTACTTCATTGAAAAAAATATTTTTAAGTTTATTTATTTATTTTGAGGGAGAGAGAGAGCACGCATGCGCACTTGTGCACGCGAGTGCGGGAGGGGCAGAGAGAGGGGAGAGAGAGAAAATCCCAAGCAGGCTCCATCTGTCAGCACAGAGGCCACCTCACTAACTGAGATGATGACCTGAGCCAAAATCAAAAGTCACATGTTTAACCAACAGAGCCACCCAGGCGCCCCTCATTGAAAATATTTTTAAAAATTTCTTTAATGTTTTATTTTTGAGAGAGAGAGATTGAGAGTCAGAGTGCAAACAGGGGAGGGACAGAGAGAGTGGGAGACACAGAATCTGAAGCAGGCTCCAGGCTTTGAGTTGTCAGCACAGGGCCCATCGTGGGGCTAAAACCCATGGACCCTGAGATTGCGACCTGAGTCAAAGTCGGACACTTAACCAACTGAGCCACCCCTGAAAATATTTTTAATCTATCACATGTTATTTTCTCACAGTGTCAATAGTGAATTTCATTCACTCTAGTAGACTATTGTCAGTTCCAAGATTTTTGGTGTGTCAGAAATGCTGAATATCGTGACTTACCCTATCATATAGCAGTTTGACAACTTAACAGTAGTAAAGTTTTATTGGGTTGTTTTAGCCCAAGACCTACGTTGAAATTGTCCTCAAATGTTTATAACAGCTTAATTTGCCATAGCCCCAAACTGGAAATAATCTAAATGCCTATTAATTAGCAAATGAATTAACAAATTGTGGTCTAGTATAGTCAGTGGTGCTGTGGACTGAACGTGTCACCCAAAACTCATATGTTAAAGCCTTATCCCCCTCCCCCAATTTGATATTTGAAGATGGGCTTTTGATGATTAGGTGTAGAGGAGGCCATGAGGATGGAGCTCTCATAATGGGATTAATGTGCCCTTCTTCTCTCCCGCATGTAATGACCCAAAGAGAAGGTGGCCATCTGCAAGCCTGGAAGAGAGTCCTCACAAGAACCTGATCATGCTGACACCCTGATCTCAGACTTCTGGAACTGTAAGAAAACACATCTCTGTTGTTTAAGTTATCCAGTCTATGGTATTTTGTTAGGGCTTCCCCAAATGACTAAGTATGGTCTATTGCATTCATTGTAAAACAATTAAAAAAGTACACACTACTCACACATGCAACAACATGGATGAATCTCAAAATCACGATACTAAGTGAAAGAAGCCAAACACAAAAGACATTGGATTCTATTTATATGACTGTCTGCAAAAGGCAAAACTATAGGAAAAGAAAGCAGGTCAGTCGTTTCTAGGAGTTAAGCCTGGCAAATGGGCATGAGGGAACTTTCCAGGGAGATTAAAATGCTCTATATCATGATTGTAGTCTGTTTACAATGACAGTATATACATTTATCAAAACTAAAAAAACTATACATTTAAAATTGGTGAATTTTACCATATATAAATTTCACCTCTGTAAAGTTGATTAGAACACATATCCACACAAACACGCCCAGCTGGTCGCCAGCTTTATAGAAACATAACTGAAACATTTCATTTTGAAATCTGACCCACATCCTCCATTCAGTGCATCAGCAACTCTTGTTGGTTTTAGCTTTCTGCTTCCACTCTGGTCCAAGCCATGTTCTCTCTCACTGGCATAATTGCAGAAGCCTCCCAACTAGTCTCTGAGCCTCTGCTCTTGCCTTCACAGGCTGTACTCCTCAACACAAATAGAGATGCTCTTAAACTATAAACCATATTATACCATCTTTGTTCAAAACCCTCCCTTATAAAACTGAGGGAAAAAAATCCAAAGCTCTCATGGTGTCTTCAAATCATTCCTTGACCTTCCCCTACTCAGCTCTCTGCTTTATCTCTTTTCTTCCACTTTAGGTACCCTTTTATTCTATCTCCAATGCATAGGCATGCTCCTGCCTTGAGGCCTTTGTACATGCTGTTCCTTCTGTCTGGAAAGCTTTTCCTGCAGAGCTTATACTCTGGCTTGCTCCCACTCTTCAGTCAGGTCTTAGCTTTCTTCAACCACTGATATGTAGCCCCTTCTCCATTTTATTCTTCTTCTAACTATGTTTTGTTTTTCAGGGCAAGGGCTTTGTTCTGTTCACTGCTGTATCCCTTGTATCTAGAACAATATCTGGTACATGTAAATGCTCAATGCATACTTCATGGATGAACAAATGAATAGATGGATGAAGAGTTGAGCCCTTTGCTATGAAGCCTTTTTAGACCTCCCAACCTGCACTTATCTCTCCCTTTTCCTCATCCCTCTGGCTTTGGTTGTCTTTGCTTCTTTGTTTGTTTTTTGTTTGTTTGCTTAAGTAGGCTTTGTGCCCAGTGAGGAACCAAAGGTGGGGCTTGACCTCAAGACCCTGACATCAAGACCTGAGCTGAGATCAAGAGCCAGATGTTTAACCACTGAGCCACCAAGGAGCCCTTGTTTGTTTTGTTTTGTTTTTTTATAACAACTTTATTGAGATATAATTCATGCATCATATAATTCACCCACTAAATTTTTACAAATAAATTATTTTGGTAAGTTCAGAGTTGTGCAACCATCACCACAGTCAATTTTAGAATGTTTTCATCACCTCAAAAGGAAATCTCACACTCCAGCTGTCACATCCTTATCACCCTGCCCCTCAAGCCTGAAGCAGCTACTCATCTACTTTCTGATTATGCATTTGCCTATTATGAACATTTTTTAAGTAAATGGAATCATATAATCTGTGGTCCTTTGTGACTAGCTTCTTTCAATTAGCATAACCATTCCAAGGTTCATTGTGTTGTAACATGTATTTTGAAATGGCTGAATAATATTCTTTTATATGGACATACTGCATTTTATTTATTCATTCATCAGTTAATGGATGTTTTGGGGTTTTTTCCCACTTTTTGGCTCTTATGAATAATGCTGCTATAAACATTTGTGTACAAGTTTTTGTCTGGATATGTTTTCACTTCTATAGGATTAGAATTGGCAACTTTATGCCTAGCCATTTAAGGAACTACCAATCTGTTTTCCAAAGTGGTTACACCATGTTACATTTCCACCAGCAGTGTTTGAGTGCTCTCATATCCACATCTCTTTGATTGTACTCCATTGATCTATATCTGACTTTGTCATTTTGCCACAATACAAATATTTCACTGTGTTCCTGGGACCAGTTTTGTTTTGTTTTGTTATTGGTTCCTGGGACCAATAACAACCAGCCTTAGGTTGTTATTGACCTTAGGGATTAATGTTTTTTTTATTTTAGTTTTTTTTTATCTATTTTGAGAGAGGGAGAGAGAGATAGAGCTAGTAGGGGAGAGACAAAGAGACAGAGGGAGAGAGAATCCCATGCAGTCTCTGCATTGTCAAATGTGGGGCCTCGAGCTAAAGAACCACAAGAACATGACCTGAGCCAAACTCTGACACTTAACTCACCCAGGTCCCCTGAGTTAATATTTGGTATATGTGACACTCACTACCTCAACTGAATTGTAAACTCCTTTATGGCAGAGTCTATGTCTTGTACATATTCCCCTTCATTACATGGTGAAGTAACAGGTGTACAGCAGGTGTTGCTTAGGGGAATAAGAACAGAAGTTGACAACAACTATAAAAAGAGGAAGAAAGAAAGAAAGAAAGAAAGAAAGAAAGAAAGAAAGAAAGAAAGAAGAAAGGAAGAAAGGAAGAAAGAAAGAGAAAAGAAAGAGGAAGGAAGGTTAAAAAGAAAGGAGGGAGGAAGGGAGGGAGGGAGGAAGGAAATAAAAGGGAATTCAGGGCCACAGCAAAAGCTAGAAGCTAATCATTTGAATTTTAAATGCAATAATGAGAGGCCAAGCATCAAGAAGCTCATTCTTTTGCTTCTTCTTGAAAAAGTAACTCGTTGTGAGGTTTCTTCATGCAAAGCTGGGTACCTTCTTTACAGCATACATGAGAATTAATTCAAAATAAGCCATAGACCTAAATGTAAGAGCTAAAACTATAAACTTCTTAGAACAAACTATAAGAGTAAATCATCTTGACCTCAGGTTAGGTAAAGCCTTCTAGATATGACACTGAAAGCATGAACAATGAAAGAAAACATTGAAAAATTAGACATTATCAGTAGACTTTGTACTTCAAAGGACACCATCAGGAAAGTGAAAAGACATTCCACAGAATGGGAGAAAATATTTGTAAATCACATATTTGGTAAGGGATTATATCCAAAATATATATAAAGAACACTTCCAACCCAATAATAAAAAAGAATGCATTTTTTATAAATGGGCAAAGAATCTGAATAGACTTTTTTCCAAAGAATATATACAAGTGTCTTCATGTACCAAAAAGCATATGAAAAAATACTTGGCATCATTAATATCAAGGAGATGTAAATGAAAACCACAATAGAAGACAGCAGAGAATCCCTTTCTGTGGAGATAAAAGAAATAAAATGTAGTCAGGATAAAATTAAAAATGCTATAACCGAGATGTAATCTAAAATGGATGCCATGATGGCAAGGTTGAACAAAGCAGAGCAGCAAATCAGCGATATAGACAATAAAATTATGGAGAATAATGAAGAGGAAAAAAGAGGTAAACAAAAGCAAAAGATCACAATACAAAACTTAGAGAACTCAGTGATTTATTAAAAAGGAATAACATCTGAATCATAGGAGTCCCAGAAGATGAAGAGAAAGAAAAGGTGTCTGAAGGTTTATGTGAGCAAATTATAGTGGAAAACTATAGTGGAAAACTTTCTTGTCTGGGGAAGGACACAGACCTCAAAATCCAAGAAGCACAGAGAACTTCCATTAGATCCAACAAAAACCAACCATTACCATGGCATATCATAGTCAAATTCACAAAATGCACAGACAAGGAGAGAATTATGAAAGTAGCAAGGGAAAAATTCCTTAACCTATGAGAGAAGACAGAAAAGGTTCACAGACGACCTATCCACAGAAACTTGGCAGGCCAGAAAGGAGTGTGGCAGGATATATTCAACATCCTGAATTGGAAAAATATGCAGCGGAGAATTCTTTATTCAGCAAAGCTGTCATTCAAAACAGAAGGAATGATAAAGAGTTTCCCAGACACACGAAAACGAAAGGAGTTTGTGACCAGTGAACCAGCCCTGCAAGAAATTTTAAGGGGGATTCTTTGAGTGGAGAAAAGATGAAAAAACCAAAAAAGAACAAAAACAACAAAGACTAGAAAGGACCACAGAATGTCACCAGAAGCACCAACTCTACTGGCAACACAATTGCATTAAATTCATATCTTTCAGTACTCGCTCTAAATGCCAATGGACTAAATGCTCCAATCAAAAGACATAGGGTATCAGAATGGATAAGAAAACAAGACCCATCTATAGCTGCTTCAAGAGACTCACTGTAGACCTAAAGATACCTGCAGGTTGAAAGTAAGGGGATGGAGAACCATCAGTCATGAAAATGGTCATCAAAAGAAAGCTGGAGTAGTCATACTTATATCAGACAAACTCGATTTTAAAACAAAGACTGTGAAAGGAGATAAATGGGGCATTATATCATAATTAAGGGATCTATCCACCAAGAAGATCTAACAATTATAAATATTTATGCCCCCAATGTGGAGTAGCAAAATATATAAATCAATTAATGACAAGCATAAAGAAACTCATTGATAATAATACCATAATAGTAGGGGACTTCAGCACCCCACTTACAACAATGGACAGATCATCTAAGCAGAAAATCGACAAGGAAACAATGGTGTTGAGTAACACCCTGGACCAGATGGACTTAACAGATATATTCAGAATATTTCATTCTAAAGCAGCAGAATACACATTCTTCTCAAGTGCACATGGAACATTCTCCAAAATAGATCACATACTGGGTCACAAATCAGCTCTCAACAAGTACAGAAAGATCGGGATCATACCATGCATATTTTCAGACCAGAATGCTATGAAACTCGAAATCAACCACAAGAAAAAATTTGGAAAGACCACGAATACTTGGACATTAAAGAACATCCTACTAAAGAATGAATGGGTTAATCAAGAAATTAAAGATGAAATTAAAAAGTACATGGAAGCTAATGAAAAAGAAAACACGACAGTCCAAAACCTCTGGGAGGCAGCAAAGGTGGTCATAAGAGGGAAGTATATAGCAATCCAGGCCACCCTAAAGAAGGAAGAAAGGTTCAAATACACAACCTAACCTTACACCTAACAGAGCTGGAAACAGAGCAGCAAATAAAGCCCAAAACCTGCAGAAGAAGGGAAATAATAAAGTTACAGAAGAAATCAAATGATATTGAAATTAAAAAAAAAAACAGAACAACAACAACAACAAAAACCAAGGAGTTGGTTCTTTGAAAGCATTAACAAAATTCATAAACCCCTAGCCAGATTGATAAAAAAGAAAAAGAAAAGGACCCAAACAAATAAAATCATGAATGAAAGAGGAGAGATCACAACTAATGCTACAGAAATGCAAACAGTAAGAGAATAGTATGAACAATTATATGCCAACAAATTGGGAAGAAATGGACAAATTCCTAGAAACATATAAACCACCAAAACTGAAGAAATAGAAATAGAAAATTTGAACAGACCCATAAACAATAAAGAAACTTAATCAGAAATCAAATATCTCCCCAGAAAAAGAGTACAGAGCTAGATGACTTTCTAGAGGAATTCTACCAAACATTTAAAGAAGAGTTAACCCCTATTCTTCTGAAACTGTTCCAAAAACATAGAAATGGAAGGAGAACTTCCAAACTCATTCTACATGGCCAATATTACCTTGATTCCAAAACCTGACAAAGTGTCCACTAAAAAGGAGAATTTCAGACCAATTTCCCTGATGAACACAGATGCAAAAATTTTCAAGATACTGGCAAATTGGATCCAACAATACATTAAAAAAATTATTTACCATGACAAGTGGGATTTATTCCTGGGATGCAAGGCTGGTGCAATATCCACAAATCAATCAATGTGATACATCACATTAATAAAAGAAAGGATAAAAACCACATGATCCTTTCAATAGATGCAGAAAAAACATTTGACAAAATATAGCATAGTTTTTTTTTTATAAAAACCCTCAAGAAAGTAGAGATAGAAGAAACATACCTCAAGATCATACAGGCCACATATGAAAGACCCACAACTGATATCATCCTCAATGGGGAAAAACTGAGAGCTTTCCCCCTACAGCCAGGAACATGACAAGGATATCCACTCTCACCACTGTTGTTCAACATAGTATTGGAAGTCCTAGCCTCAGCACTCAGACAACCAAAAGAAATAAGTATCCAAATCAGCAAGGAGGAAGCCAAACTTTCACTCCTTGCAGATGACGTGATACCCTAGGTGGAAAACCCAAAAGACCACCAAAAAACTGCTAGAACTGCCACAAATTCAGCAAAAGCACAGGATATAAATTCAATGTACAGAAATTGGTTGCATTTCTATACAGCAATAATGAAGCAGCAGAAAGAGAAATCAAGGAATCGGCCCTCTTCACAATTGTGCCAAAAACCATAAAATACTTAGGAATAAACCTAACCAAAGAGGTGAAAGAGCTATACACTGAGTTACGAGAGAAATTGAAGAAAGTTAGGAGAGAAATTAAAGAAGACACAAAGAAATAGAAAAAGATTCCATGTTCCTGGATAGGAAGAACAAATATTGTTAAAATGTCGATACTACCCAAAGCAATCTACATATTCAATTCAATCCCTATCAAAATAACACCAGCATTTTTCACAGAGCTAGAACAAACCATTCTAAAATGTGTATGGAACCAGAAAAGACCCCAAATAGCCAAAGTAAAGTTGAAAAAGAAAATCAAATCTGGAGGCATCACAATTCCAGACTTCAAGCTGTATTTCAAAGCTGGAATCAAGACATTATGGTACTGGCACAAAAACAGAGTAGAGAACTCAGAATGGAACAGAGTAGAGAACTCGGAAATGGATCCACAGCTGTATGGCCAACTAATCTTTGACAAAGCAGGAAAGAATATCCAATAGAAAAAAGGCAGTCTCTTCAGCAAATGGTGTTGGGAAAACTGAACAGCGACATGAAGAAGAATGAACCTGAACCACTTTCTTACACCATACACAAAAATAAACTCAAAATGGTTAAAAGACCTAAATGTAAGACAGGAGGCCATCAAGATCCTAGAGGAGAAAACAGGTAACAACCTCTTTGACCTCGGCCACAGCAACTTCTTACTCAACATGTCTCCAGAGGCAAGGGAAACAAAAGCAAAAATGAACTATTGGGACCTCATCAAGATAAAAAGCTTCTACACAGCAAAGGAAAAATCAGCAAAATTAAAAGGCAACCGACAGAATGGGAGAAGATATTGCAAATGACATATCAGATAAAGCGTTAGTATCCAAAATCTCAACACTCAACACCCAAAAAACAACTTGAGTATCAAACTCAACACCCAAAAAACAACTAATCCAGTGAAGAAATGGACAAAAGGCATGAATAGACACTTTTCCAAAGAAGACATCCAGATGGCCAACCAACACATGAAAAAAATGCTCAACTTCACTCATCATCAGGGAAATACAAATCAAAACCACGAGTTATCACCTCACACCTGTCAGAATGGCTAACATTAATACCTCAGGCAACAACAGATGTTGGCGAGGATGAGGAGAAGAAGGAATCCTTTTGCACTGCAGGTGGGAATGCAAACTGGTGCAACCACACTCTGGGAAACAGTATGGAAGTTCCTCAAAAAATTAAAAATAGAACTATCCTATGACCCAGCAATTGCACTACTATGGAACAAAAAATACTGATTCAAACGGGCACATGCACCCCAATGTTTACAGCAGCACTATCGTCGATAGCAAAAGTATGGAAAGGGCCCAAATATCCCACGGCCAAAGAATGGATAAAAAAAGATGTGGTACACACAATGGAATATTACTCAGAGATCAGAAAGAATGAAATCTTGCCATTTGCAGCAACACGGTTGGAATTAGAGTATATTATGCTAAGTGAAATAAGTCAGTCAGAAAAAGACAAATATCATATGATTTCACTCATGTGGAATTTAAAAACAAAACAGATGAACATTGGGCAAGGGAAGCAAAAATAAGATAAAAACAGAGAAGGATACAAACCTCTAGAATCACTATAATTTAAAAGGCAGATAATAACAATAGTTGAGGAGGATGTGGAAAAACCAGAACCCTCATCCATTGCTGATGAGAACCCTCCTAAATGGTACAGATGGTTTGGGAAACCACCTGACAGTTCCTCAAAATGTTAGACAGAGTTACCAGATGACCTAGCAATTCCACTCCTAGGTGTATGCCCAAGAGCAATGAAAATGTGTGTTTACACAATACCTGTACACAAATATTCATAGCAGCATTATTCATAATAGCCAAAAAGTGCAGACAAAGCATATGGCCATCAACTGATGAAGGGATAAATAAAATGTGATATATTCACACAATAGACCATTATTCATTCATAAGAAAGGATGAAGTAGTGATACATGCTACAGCATGGATGAACCTTGAAAAAGATTATGCTAAGTAAAAAAAGCTAGTCACAAAACACCACATTTGTATGATCTATTTATGGAAATGTCCAGAGTAGGCAAATCTGTAGAGATAAAAAGTAGATGAGTAGGTTGCCTAAGGCTGAGAGGGGAATGAGGAATGGGGAGTGACTGCTAATGGGTATGGACTTCTTTGGGGGGGGTAATAAAAATATCTAAGATTGGCTGTGGTGATGGTCCCACAACTCTGAGTACATGAAAACCCATCGAACTGTACACTTTAAGTGTGTAAATTGCATAAGCTATAGATACACAACATAGTTACACACACATCACACACACACATCACACATGAGGGTAAAAGATGTTATGATAAGTTCTCCTGTTTGTTTTCTGTTTTAAAAAATCATTTGAAAAAGCCAGTAATTTAATCAATAATTGCATAGGTCTTGTACACACCTCACACACCAACCTCGACCCACCAGTGTTTCAGGATTCCATGAATGAGAATCATTGCTTCACATCTTAATTTAATATGCTTAACACCCCTCAGTCCTCTCTGTATCCATCTATATGGCTCAAATTTGATGCTCCCCAAAGCTTCCCCAGAACTTCTGTACAGGAGTATTTTAGGGGCAGCGGTCTGGCTAGAAGAAAAAGACATCCAAGGATTTGTCGTGAAGCTGTGTTTGCACAGCAGACCCACTTTTTCACTTAAAATTGGAGGCTGATGGAGATTGGACCCCAGAGTTCTGCTTCTCAGTGGTCCCCTCCTCTGCTTCAATAAGGGCCACATAGAAATGGGCCTATGTTCTTAAAATCTCCTTCATTTTTTCAAGGCTCATCTGTGTTCTCAACAAGCAATCATTTTGCTATGACATTAGCTGATTGTCTAAATACAGCACCTGAAAATGGCCCTATGTTTTAGCAGTGTCTGCCAAAACAGGACTTCTTTCTTTGTGCTAAAAATACCTACACATGATTTTAACTATGCCACTTTCAGATTCTCCTTTCAACTCATCTGTTCCTTCCAATGTGTTGTCATTTCTCTACTTGGAAATCACGACCATGAAACCTTGAACGTTAATGGGTTATGCAAACAGGTTCCCTTGGTATATTTTTAATAATCACTGCCCTTATTATTACCAGATGTCAAAAATCCCAAATGATAACAGAGTGATGGACTTTAAAGGTAAGATTATTTGGGCTAGGGAAATGTGATATTTTTGTTCTCTGAGAGATAGCAGGTGTCTGACCTGGGTTTATATTCACGACATCTTAGACAAGTTCCTTGATTTCACTGACTCTGTATCTTCATTGATCAGAAGGTGCTGTCGTTACCTTCATCATAGGGTTTTGGTGAGAAATGTGTGGGATTTCATGCTGTAGTAGTTATCTACTGCTGTGTAGCAAGTTACCCTCCACAGTTAGCAGCTTGAAACAACATTTATTATCTTACAGTTTCTGAGGGGTAGGGAATCACCGAATGGCTCAGTTGGGTGGTTCTGGCTCAGACTTTCTCACAAGATTACAAACTATTGGCCATGCCCGTAGTCTCTGAAGAATTATGTAGGGTCGGGGAATCACTTCCAAGTTCACCTGTGTAGCTGTTGGCAGGAGGCTTCATTTCCGCACCACAGGGATCTATCCATGTGGCTTTTTCCTAAAGGCAGGGAGCAGTGAGATAGAGATACCAAGATGTAAGCTGAAGTCCTTTATAACCTAAGCTTGGTAGTAACACACCATCATGACTGCCATATTCCACTGGTAAGACTAACCAACCCTGCTACAGTGTGAAAGAGGACTATGCCAGGGTGAAATAACAGGAGGCAGGTGTCACTGGAGGCCACCGTGGAAGCTGGCTACCACCTAAGAAGGGACACCTGGACACCACGACTTCAACAACCATTTATTGAGCAGTTATATGCAGGCTCTATTATGGGCCCAGGAGGCATAAAATAGGCATAGTCCTCACCCTCAAGAGCTTCCAATTTAGAAGCTCATAGTAAGTGCTTAAGACATATGTTTTCTCCTCATAAGAAACACAAATACTTTATAAAAAGAGATCTTGTTGGGGAGCCTGGATGGTTCAGTCAGTTAAGCATCTGACTCTTGATCTCAGCTCAGGTCTTCGTCTCAGGGTCATGAGTTCAGAGATCTTGCTAATCTTGCTAATATAGACACAATCCAAGTAATTCCCACTTGGGAAAGTTGAGAAACTCTCCCCAAATGTGACAATTACAAGCTGGAAGACTCTGCAAATTTCAGTTTAGAGGCTGAGAATTTATAATAAGAATCCTAGCTGAAGTAAAGACATTATAATCATATGTGAGAAAAAGGTGTAATAAGCAAACTGATGGTATTTATCATCGTTTAAAGGTGGTTATTTTCCAAAATTATTCTTTCAGACATTAGCTGCATCTATAGGCACACTAATAAAAAAGGTTCTAAAGTCATGGCCTTCTTAATTCCATGTGAAAGCAACTAACATGGGACCTCTCTTTGACAATGACTCATCCACTGTCAATTTTCTTTATGTTTAATATAATGTATATATAGGTATGTATAGATTATATAAGAAGGTGACCTTGACTTTCACATCTTCTAGAATGCGCTCTGATCTTCTCCTGGTTTGTCCCAACTAGTGAGCTTTTCCTCTCCTCATACTTGTGCTAAAATATTCAGATTTCAGACTCTTAGAGGAGACATGTATGATTCATGGGATTAATGGCCAAGAAATTTGCCTACATTATCGAATTAGCCATGCATTTTGCCAGTCTTCATAATGCTGAAGTGAAGCTTGAGATTTATACATAAATATTGAACTCTTATTCTGAGCATGATAAAACATGCATATCTTTCCAATATATCCATAGATAGAAATGAATACTAAAAGGTTTGCTGGTGCAGAAGAACCTGCCGGTACCCAAGAGATACAATCTGAAGTCCCACTGGATGACCATCCTTCCCTGTAATGCCCTGGACCGGCCTTCAAGGGCACCTGAAGACTCTGTGGTTCAGTAGCTGTTTGCTGAGCCTGAGGTTCTCCACCTGCAGAAGATGGAGGAGAGGAGACTGATACCATCTCTGCTCCCATAGATTTAAGGAAATACACTTGTCCCTTAGTCTCCTCCTTCATGAGAAAGAGTAGGGATTATGTCTGTGTTATTCACAGATGTATTCTCAGTGCTTAGAAAAGGGATTTCAATAAAAAGCTTCTGCACAGTGAAGGAAACAATCAGCAAAACTAAAAGGCAACAGACAGAATGGGAGAAGATATTGCAAACGACACATCAGATAAAGG
Organism: Acinonyx jubatus; assembly: GCF_027475565.1. Taxonomy (NCBI): domain Eukaryota; kingdom Metazoa; phylum Chordata; class Mammalia; order Carnivora; family Felidae; genus Acinonyx; species Acinonyx jubatus. The sequence goes on from NC_069386.1 coordinate 28,617,093, forward strand.
GTTAGTATCCAAAATCTACAAAGAACTTATCAAACTCAACAGCCAAAAAACAAATAATCCAGTGAAGAAATGGACAAAAGACATGAATAGACACTTCTCCAAAGAAGACATCCAGATGGCCAACTGACACATGAAAAAAATGCTCAACTTCACTCATCATCAGGGAAATACAAATCAAAACCATAATGAGATACCACCTCACACCTGTCAGAATGGCTCACATTAACGACTCAGGCAACAACAGATGTTGGTGAGGACGCGGAGAAAGAGGATCTCTTTTGCATTGTTGATGGGCATGCAAGCTGGTGCAGCCACTCTGGGAAACAATATGGAGGTTCCTCAAAAAACTAAACATAGAACTACCCTACGACCCAGCAATTGCACTACTAGGCATTTATCCAAGGGATACAGATGTGCTGTTTCGAAGGGACACATGTACCCCCGTGTTTATAGCAGCACTATCAACAATAGCCAAGGTATGGAAAGAGCCCAAATGTCCCTCAATGGATGAATGGATAAAGAAGATGTGGTATATATGTACAATGGAGTATTACTTGGCAATCAAAAAGAATGAAATCTTGCCATTTGCAACTACGTGGATGGAACTGGAGGGTATTATGCTAAATGAAATTAGTCAGCCAGAGAAAGACAAACATCCTATGACTTCACTCATATGAGGACTTTAAGAGACAAAACAGATGAACATAAGGGAAGGGAAACAAAAATAATATAAAAACAGGGAGGGGGACAAAACAGAAGAGACTCATAAGTATGGAGAACAAACCGAGCGTTACTGGAGGGGTTGTGGGAGGCGGGGTGGGCTAAATGGGTAAGGGGCACTAAGGAATTTACTCCTGAAATCATTGTTGCACTATATGCTAACTAATCTGGATGTAAAAATTTTTAAATAAATAAATAAATAAATAAATAAATAAAATTATTTTTAAAAAAAGAAAAAGAAAAAGAAGAGGGATTTCAAGTAATCTTCATTAGAATCCCTGAGAATGAAATCATCACTTGAACCCTAGGAGTCTTCATACTCACCTCACACACCATGAAAATGTAATGAGAGCCTTGGGGCCGAGCAGAGAGGCCAGACCTTCCGCATTACCCACAATGCTGCCTCCCTGCTTTGCTGCCAGTGCCTGCTGCTTGTTGACCAATTTCATTTCCCACACTCTACCCCGGTGGTTCCCAATCTTCAGCCCAAGATGAAGTTTTTAGCGTTTTTCAGTTAAATGACAAAAATTTTTAAAATGTAGTGAGTTTTCCACAAAACTCAGTGGAAAGGACTATTCTGAAACTAGGCTTTTCTTTTTTCCTTTTTTTTTTTTTCAGTGTTAGTTTAGTATGTTTCATATGAAGTGATGGTAGTAGATAGTAGCTTTTTAAAACGTGTCTCACTGGGCAACATGGAATAGTGGCAGTCCCATGTGATGTCTCTATTTTTTTTTTCTTAGATCTTGAATTCCAAAAGTCTGAGAACCATTGTAATACCCATTCAATCCCCACCTCATTCTTGAGGCCTTCTTAATCATTCAGGGCTTACTTTTCCTTTCTTTAAAAAAAATCATGGGGTGCTTGGGTGGTTCAGTGGGTTAAGTGTCCGACTTTGGCTCAGGTTATGATCTCATGGAGTGTGAGTTTGGACCCCAAGTTGGGCTCTGTGCTGACAGCTCAGAGCCTGGGACCTGCTTTGGATTCTGTGTCTCCCTCTCTCTCTGCCCCTTCCTTGCTTGTGCTCCTGTCTATCTCTCTCTCAAAAATAAATAAACATTAAAAAAAGTCAGTTTGGATACTTTCCCTCTAAAGTCATAAGTGTATAGTATAGGACAACTGGTAAATTTAAAAACTCACAAAGGAGAAAATGGAAATCCTCTGTAATACCACTTCTCAGAGAAAATAAGCAGTCTGAAAGATGACCTTCCATTCCATTTGCTGAGTTTATCGTTGAATTTTTTAAACAAAAATGGAGTTATTTTGTATAAGCTGTTTGGTAATTTCACCATACCTCATCCCCCCACCCCACCTTCTCCTTCTCCACAATTAAGTACTGACTTGGTATAACAGTGACATGTGTGAGCCATTTAATCCTCACAACAGCCCTCTGATGTGGGTACTGTTATTTAAAAACATTGTTTTATTAAGTAGGCTCCATGTCCAGCACAGAACCCCATGCAGGGCTCAAACTTATGACCCTGATATCAAGGCTTGAGCTGAGATCAAGAGTTGGATGCTTAACTGACTAAGCTACCCAGTAGCCCCAAGGTGGGTACTGTTATTATTCCATCTTTGTAACTGAGGCTCAGATAGGTTACAATACATTCCCATTGTACAGAGCCGCTGAGTGGTAGAGCCTGGATTCTGACCAGCAGTACCCGGCACTGGAGCTCAAACTGTAAAACACAGTGTGATTCAGCTCACTTCAATTATGTGGATTTACCACAATTTATTTAACCAGTGTTTTACTTTTGTTCATTTTTATCCCCCTCTTCTTTAAAAAAATTTTTTTTTGGTATTATAAATAAAGCTGCAGTGTACAACCTCAAGATTAAATCTTTGTGTACATTATCCATAAGTATTTCCATGAATAGTTTCTAGTAGAAGGTTTGCTGTGTCAAAAAGACTGCAGAGTTTTAAGCTTTGGTGAGTTTTGCCAAACTGCATTTCAGATTGTTGTGCCTTTTCAGAATGTTGTAACCTTCAACACTCCCTCCAATAGGGAGATAGGGCTGGTTTTCTCACACTTTGCCAACACTGGGAATTTTTAGTTTTTGTTTTTTTAAATCTTTGCCAGTGTGAGATGCCAAAAATGAACGTTCATGATGCTTTAATTTGCTTTTCTTCTTTTTAAATTTAATTTTCTTATTTTTTTAAATTTACATCCAGATTAGTTAGCATATAGTGCAACAATGATTTCAGGAGTAAATTCCTTAGTGCCCCTTACCCATTTAGCCCACCCCGCCTCCCACAACCCCTCCAGTAACGCTCGGTTTGTTCTCCATACTTATGAGTCTCTTCTGTTTTGTCCCCCTCCCTGTTTTTATATTATTTTTGTTTCCCTTCCCTTATGTTCATCTGTTTTGTCTCTTAAAGTCCTCATATGAGTGAAGTCATAGGATGTTTGTCTTTCTCTGGCTGACTAATTTCATTTAGCATAATACCCTCCAGTTCCATCCACGTAGTTGCAAATGGCAAGATTTCATTCTTTTTGATTGCCAAGTAATACTCCATTGTACATATATACCACATCTTCTTTATCCATTCATCCATTGAGGGACATTTGGGCTCTTTCCATACCTTGGCTATTGTTGATAGTGCTGCTATAAACACGGGGGTACATGTGTCCCTTCGAAACAGCACATCTGTATCCCTTGGATAAATGCCTAGTAGTGCAATTGCTGGGTCGTAGGGTAGTTCTATGTTTAGTTTTTTGAGGAACCTCCATATTGTTTCCCAGAGTGGCTGCACCAGCTTGCATGCCCATCAACAATGCAAAAGAGATCCTCTTTCTCCGCGTCCTCACCAACATCTGTTGTTGCCTGAGTCGTTAATGTGAGCCATTCTGACAGGTGTGAGGTGGTATCTCATTATGGTTTTGATTTGTATTTCCCTGATGATGAGTGAAGTTGAGCATTTTTTTCATGTGTCAGTTGGCCATCTGGATGTCTTCTTTGGAGAAGTGTCTATTCATGTCTTTTGTCCATTTCTTCACTGGATTATTTGTTTTTTGGCTGTTGAGTTTGATAAGTTCTTTGTAGATTTTGGATACTAACCCTTTATCTGATGTGTCGTTTGCAATATCTTCTCCCATTCTGTCTGTTGCCTTTTAGTTTTGCTGATTGTTTCCTTCACTGTGCAGAAGCTTTTTATTTTGATGAGGTCCCCGTAGTTCATTTTTGCTTTTGTTTCCCTTGCCTCTGGAGACTTGTTGAGTAGGAAGTTGCTGCGGGCAAGATCAAAGAGGTTTTTGCCTGCTTTCTCCTCAAGGATTTTGATGGCTTCCTGTCTTACATTTAGGTCTTTTAACCATTTTGAGTTTATTTTTGTGTATAGTGTAAGAAAGTGGTTCAGGTTCATTCTTCTGCATGTTGCTGTCCAGTTTTCCCAGCACCACTTGCTGAAGAGACTGTCTTGAATCCACTGGATATTCTCTCCTGCTTTGTCAAAGATTAGTTGGCCATACATTTGTGGGTCCATTTCTGGTTTCTCTATTCTGTTCCATTGATCTGACTGTCTGTTCTTGGGCCAGTACCATACTGTCTTGAGGATTACAGCTTTGTAGTATAGCTTGAAGTCTGGGATTGTGATGCCTCCTGCTTTGGTTTTCTTTTTCAAGATCGTTTTGGCTATTCGGGGTCTTTTCTGGTGACATACAAATTTTAAGATTATTTGTTCTAGCTTTGTGAAGAATGCTGGTGTTATTTTGATAGGGATTGAATTAAATATGTAGATTGCTTTGGGTAGTATTGACATTTTAACCATATTTGTTCTTCCTATCCAGGAGCATGGAATCTTTTTCCATTTTTTTGTGTCTTCAGTTTCTTTCATAAGCTCTCTATCGTTTTCAGCATATAGGTTTTTCACCTCTTTGGTTAGATTTATTCCTAGGTATTTTATGGTTTTTTGTGCAACCGTAAATGGGATCGATTCCTTGATTTCTCTTTCTGTCACTTCATTGTTGGTGTATAGGAATGCAACCAATTCCTGTGTGTTGATTTTATATCCTGCAACTTTGCTGAATTCATGAATCAGTTCTAGCAGTTTTTTGGTGGAATCTTGTGGGTTTTCCATATAGAGTATCATGTCATCTGTGAAGAGTGCAAGTTTGACCTCCTCCTGGCTGATTTGGATGCCTTTTATTTCTTTGTGTTGTCTGAATGCAGAGGCTAAGACTTCCAATACTATGTTGAATAATAGTGGTGAGAGTGGACATCCCTGTCTTGTTCCTGACCTTGGGGGGAAAGCTCTCAGTTTTTCCCCATTGAGGATGATATTAGCGTTGGGTCATTCATATGTGGCTTTTATGATCTCAAGGTATGATCCTTCTATCCCTACTTTCTTGAGGGTTTTTATAAAGAAAGGATGCTGTATTTTGTCAAATGCTTTCTCTGTATCTCTTGAGAGGATCATATGGTTCTTGTCCTTTCTTTTATTGATGTGACGAATCATGTTAATTGTTTTGTGGATATTGAACCAGCCTGCATCCCAGGTATAAATCCCACTTGGTCGTGGTGAATAATTTTTTTAATGTATCGTTGGATCCGCTTGGTTAGTATCTTGTTGAGGATTTTGCATCCATGTTCATCAGGGAAATTGGTCTATAGTTCTCTTTTTTAGTGGAGTCTCTGGCTTTGGAATCAAGGTAATGCTGGCTTCATGGAAAGAGTTTGGAAGTTTTCCTTCCATTTCTATATTTTGGAACAGCTTCAAGAGAATAGGTGTTAACTCTTCCTTAAATGTTTGGTAGAATTCCCCTGGAAAGCCATCTGGCCCTGGACTCTTGTTTTTTGGGAGATTTTTGATTATTGATTTGATTTCCTTACTGGTTATAGGTCTGTTCAAATTTTCTATTTCTTCCTGTTTCAGTTTTGGTAGTGTATATGTTTCTAGGAATTTGTCCCTTTCTTCCAGATTGCCCATTTTGTTGGCATATAATTGCTCATAATATTCTCTTATTATTGCTTTTATTTCTGCTGTGTTGGTTGTGATCTCTTCTCTTTCATTCTTGATTTTATTTATTTGGGTCCTTTCCTTTTTTCTTTTTGATCAAATTGGCTAGTGGTTTATCAGTTTTGTTAATTCTTTCAAAGAACCAGCTTCTGGTTTCATTGATCTGTTCTGTTTTTTTGGTTTCGATAGCATTAATTTCTGCTCTAATCTTTATTATTTCTTGTCTTCTGGTGGTTTTGGGTTTTACTTGCTGTTCTTTTTCCAGCTCTTTAAGGTGTAAGGTTAGGTTGTGTATCTGAGATCTTTCTTCCTTCTTTAGGAAGACCTGGATTGCTATATCCTTTCCTCTCATGACTGCCTTTGCTGCGTCCCAGAGGTTTTGGGTTGTGGTGTTAGCATTTTCATTGGCTTTCATATACTTTTAAATTTCCTCTTTAACTTCTTTGTTAGCCCATTCATTCTTTAGTAGGATGTTCTTCAGTCTCCAAGTATTTGTTACCTTTCCAAATTTTTTCTTGTGGTTGATTTCGAGGTTCATAGCATTGTGGTCTGAACATATGCACGGTATGATCTCGATCTTTTTGTACTTGCTGAGGGCTGATTTCTGTCCCAGGGTGTGGTCTATTCTGGAGAACGTTCCATGTGCAGTGGAGCAGAATGTATATCCTGCTGCTTTAGGATGAAATGTTCTGAATATATCTGTTAAGTCCATCTGGTCCAATGTGTCATTCAAAGCCATTGTTTCCTTGTTGATTTTTTGATTAGATGATTTGTCCATTGCTGTGAGTGGGGTGTTGAAGTCTCTTACTGTTATGGTATTACTATCGATGAGTTTCTTTATGTTTGTGATTTATTGATTTATATATTTGGGTTCTCCCACATTTGGCACATAAATGTTTACAATTGTTAGGTCTTCTTGGTGGATACACCCCATGATCATGATATAACGCCCTTCTGCATCTCTTGATACGGTCTTTTTTGAAGTCTAGATTGTCTGATATAAGTGTGGCTGCTCCAGCTTTCTTTTGTTGACCATTAGCATTATAGATGGTACTCCATCCCCTTATTTTCAATCTGAAGGTGTCTTTAGGTCTAAAGTGGGTCTCTTGTAAACAGCATATAGATGGATCTTGTTTTCTTATCCATTCTGTTACCCTAGGTCTTTTCATCGGACCATTGAGTCCACTGACATTTAGAATGAGTACTGAAAGATATGAATTTATTGCCATTGTGATGCTTGTAGAGTTGGAGTTTCTGGTGGTGTTCTCTGGTCCTTTCTAATCTTTGTTGCTTTTGATATATATATATATATATATATATATATATATAATTTTTATTATTTTTTTTTATCTTTTCTCCCCTCAGAGAGTCCCCCTTAACATTTCTGGCAAGGCTGGTTTAGTGGTCACAAATTCCTTTAATTTTTGTTTGGGAAACTTTTTATCTCTCCTATTTTGAATGACAGCTTTGCTGGATAAAGAATTCTTGGCTGCATATTTTTCTGATTTAACACACTGAATATATCCTGCTACTCCTTCCTGGCCTGCCAAGTTTCTGTGGCTAGGTCTGCTGCAAACCTGATCTGTCTTCCCTTGTAGGTTAAGGACCTTCCCTTGCTGCTTTCATGATTCTCTCCTTGCCTGAGTATTTTGTGAATTTGACTATGATATGCCTTACTGATGGTCGGTTTTTGTTGAATCTAACGGGAGTCTTCTGTGCTTCTTGGATTTTGATATCTGTGTCTTTCCCCAGGTTAGGAAAGTTTTCTGCTCTGATTTGCTCACATAAACCTTCTACCCCTACTTCTCTCTCTTCCTCTTCTGGCACCCCTATGATTCTGAGGTTGTTCCTTTTTAATGAGTCACTGATTTCTCTAATTCTTAAATCATGCTCTTTTGCCTTAATCTCCCTCCTTTTTTTCTGCTTGGTTATTCTCCATAAGTTTGTCCTCTATATCATTGATTCTCTGTTCTACCTCATCCATCCTTGCTGCTGCAGCATCCATTCGTGATTGCACCTCAGTTATAGCATTTTTTATTTCATCCTGGCTAGTTTTTACTTCCTTTATCTCTGCAGAAAGGGATTCTAATCTATTTTCGACTCCAGCTAGTATTCTTATTATCGTGATTCTAAATTCTGGTTCAGACATCTTGCTTGTATATGTGTCGGTTAAGTCCCTGGCTGTCGTTTCTTTGTGCTCTTTCTTTTGGGGTGAATTCCTTTGTTTTGTCATTTTTGAAGGAAGAAAAGGAATTCATGAGGTAGAAAACTTAAAATTAAAAAATATTTAAATTAAAAAATATTAAAATTTAAAAATTAAACACACACACACACACACACAAATCTAATAAGTGATGCTAGATCCTAAGTGTGTTTTGGTCTGGGTGTTGAAAGTGGTTTGACAGATTAGAGAAAAAAAGGTGGGGGGAGAAAAAAAAGGAAATCATTTGAGAATTTGAAAAAATGAATACACTGAAGTAGACTAAAATGAGATGATGGGAGTAAAATAGAATTTGAAAAACTATACACAAAAGTAAAGAATATAGTAGAAAAAAATTAAAGAAAAATATTTTTAATAAAAATTAAAAATAAAAATGAATTTTTTCTTTTTCTGTATTCAAGTAAAAGCAAAGAAACAAAAAAGAGAAAAAAGATTTAAAAAAGAAAAAAAATCGTTTGAAAATTTGAAAAAATGAATACACTGTAGTAGACTAAAATAAAATGATGGAAGTAAAGTAGAATTTGAAAAAATTTACATGAAAGCAAAAAATATAGTAAAAAATTAAAGAAAAATATTTTTAATAGAAATTGAAAGTAAAAATGAAGTTTTTCTCTTTCTTCATTCAAGAAAAAGAAAAGAAACAAAAGAGAAAAAAAGAAAAAGAAAAAAGGAAATAGTTTGAAAATTTGAAAGGGTGAATACACTGAAGTAGACTAAAATAAAACGATGGAACTAAAACAGAATTTGAAAAAATTTACACAAAAGTAAAAATATAGTAATAAAAATTAAAGAAAAATATTTTTAATAAAAATTGAAAATAAAAATGAACTTTTTCTCTTTCTGCTGAATTCTATGGTTCAGGTTGTGCAGATTGTTGTGTTAACCCTCCAATCAGTTTTTTAGGTGTGTAAGATGGTTTAGTGTTGGTCTGGCTGTATTTCATGGACGCAAGACACACAAAAAACTTCCATGCTGTTCCACCATCTTGGCTCCTCCCCATGCTTTGATTTGCTTTTCATTCATTATTAATGTGGTGGGTACACTTTAAGGTAATCCCCAAAGATCTAAACCCTGTATAATCCCCTCCCCCTTGAATGGCTGTAACTTTTTTCTGACAACGATAGCAAAAATGAAAGGATTTTGCAGATGTAAGTGAAGTTGTAATCAGTTGACTTTGTGTTCATCAAAAGTAGGTGGGCCTTACTCAATTAAGTGAACCCTTTAAAAGGGCTGCTTGAAGATGGAGACTCAACAGATTCTCTCTTGATCTCATTCTCTTGCTCTCCTGCTCAGTCTCTCTCTCTCTCTTGTTGTGCTACTGACTTTGAAGAAGCAAGCTATATCATGAAGTAAAGTTGCAAGGAAATGAATTCTACCACCAGTCTGGGAGCCTGGAAGCATATCCTTCCCTATGTGTGGCACAGCCCACCCAACACATTCATTTCAGCCTTGTAAGACCCCAAGCAGAGAACCTAGTTAAGCCATGCCCAGAATTTTGAGTTATGGAAACAGGGATATAATAAATGGGTGTTATTTTAAGCTACCTAATTTGTACTGAGACAATAATTTTTCCATGTATAATTGATCATGATTTTTTCTTCTTTGTAGCCCATTTTTTTGTTAGCATTCTTGTTTTGAAGAACGACTTAATTACTTAAGTCATCAATACATTAAGGCTTTTTCTGTAAGGGCACCATCCCACTTGTCATAAATAATAAACATTCATTGCATTTTTCTGGTAAAAGAAGTAAAACTTTAGGTTCTTGTTTCACAAATAAAGTTGGCTCAATTGGTTGTTTTGGGTGATCAAAGAGACCAAACCCCAGATCTTCATTGGATTCTTCTTACTCTTCTGTTGCTTCAACTTTGGCTGGGGCTGTGGCCACAGGGGCAGCAGCCACAAATGCAGATGGATTAACCAAGAAGGCCTCCACATTTTCAGCAAGTGGGAAGGTATAATCAGTCTCCATAGACAAAGCCAGGACCCATTTGCATCCACTGATGATAGAATGGGGCGCTGATGCAACAGTTGGGTAACCTATCTATAGACATATGCTGGTAACATTGAGGACAACCTCCAGGAAGCGGGAATGCAGTTTCCTCTGTGATGTCAAACACTTCAAAGGTTGCCATTGTCAAACACCTGTTGGATGATCTGCCCAAAGGAGAAGGGGGAGATTTTCAGCATATTCAGCAGTGTGGCTTTGCTGGCTCCCACCTTGTGTCCAGTCTTAATCAGCTGCATTTTAGTGGTGCTCCAGGAGATTTTAGTGGTGATGCCTAAAGCCTGAAAGAAGGAGGTCTTCTCGGGCCATGGCACCAGCATGGGTGGCAGCTGGCACCTTACTGGTCAGCAGAACGTCCTGTTCTCAGTGAGGTCCTCCTTGGTGACACAAAACCCATAATCCCCCCAGATATGAGGCAACAGTTTCTCCTAGAGCTGGGTTGTTCTCCAGATGCCCTTAGATGGCCTTGCACATCACGGTGTTCTTGCCCATCAGCACCACAGCCTGCCCATTGAGGGATATGCGGATCTGCTGCATTGCTTGGAATCTATGTTGTCTGCTCCCACAATGAAGCATTTTGGATGGTCTTAAGTTGGGTTATCTTAAGGAAGTAGTTGGACTTTCAGGTCACTCTGTCTTCCTTGGGCATCATGGTGGTTCATCAGGGATTTCTATGCAGGGTTTAAAGACTATGTCACCCTCGTGAGGATGCCTGGAAAGAACAACAATCATTGCAGTATTATGTGGTCAAATCCATTGGTCTTTCCCACCTGGACTCTACCTTTATTGTGCCACTAGGAAGGCCCATCCTCATCCCAAGGTTACAGGAAGAGTCACATATATTTTAGTCTAGTATCTTTGTGTTTTTGCCATTACATTTAAATTTTTAATCCATCTGAAAAAGGTTCTGGTAAATGATGTGGTGCAGAGAGGTCTGACTTAATTTTTTCAAATGTACCAATAATATATACTGAAAATTGTTTGCCTTTCTCCGGAATCATATCAAACCAAAAGTTTGATTTTGGTCTTTTCAATACGTTATATTAAATCTGCCTGCTATCTCTGAGGCACCTAGGTGGCTCAGTAGGTTAAGCGTCTGACTTCAGCTCAGGTCATGGTCTCTCCACTTGTGGGTTTGAGCCCCATTGTCAGCCTTTGTGCTAACAGCTCAGAGCCTGGAGCCTGCTTCAGATTCTGTGTCTCCCTCTCTCTCTGCCCCTCTCCTACTCATGCTCTGTCCTTTTCTCTCAAAAATAAGTAAACATTAATTTTTTTTAATCTGCCAAGTTCTGCTTTAATATAAAACTGTTTTCATTATTAGAACTTTATAATGCATTTGAATATCTAGTAGGGAGAAACACCCCTCATTTCTCTTCTTTTATAAACTTTCCTCACTATTCTCACACACTTCTTTTTTCATTTTATCTTTAGAATTATTATGTCAAATTCCATTGGCAATTTAATTATATTTGTGGCATGCCAAATTACATTTATAGATTTATACATTTATAGATTAATTGGAGCAAAATTGACATCATATAAATAATGGTATACTGCACCATATTTTGGTACTCTATGTGTTTTGGTTTTTTGTTTTTTTTTTTTCCACCTGGCCCTAGTCAAGAAAGTTTTCTTCAATAAACTTTTTACATTTCCTGTTGACTTAGCACCAGGGTTTTAAACATTTTCATGTAAAATATATTAATTGTAGGGGTGCCTGGGTGGCTCAGTTGGTTAAGCGTCTGACTCTTGATTCCAGCTCAGGTCATGACCTCGGGGTCATGAAATCTAACCCCACATCGGGCTCCATGCTGGGTGTGGAGCCTGCTTAAGATTCTCTCTCTTTCATTCTCTACCCCTCTCTCAAAAAAATTAATTGTAGTATATTTTTATAATTGTTTATTGCTAGGTTATAGAAAGATATTTACTTACTTAATTATGCAATCATAAGTTAGCAAAAGTTTGGTGAAAATCATTGAAAGCATTCTATAAGAATCAATTGGCTATATGGAATTTACAGTACAGCGTATTGCATATTTTATTATTATTTGTAAATTCTTTGCTATACTTCTTTGTATAAATAAATTTATAATACTCATATATATATGTACAAGTTCTTTCCTAGAGAGCCAGTTGTTGTTTTTTTTTTAATATTTATGTATTTTTGGGAGTGCACAGGCAGGAGAGGGGCACAGAGAGTGGGGACAGAGGCTGTCTGCTGACAGGCTGACAGCAGAAAGCCCTATGTGGGACTTGAACTAATGAACTGAGAGATCATGACCTGAGCCAAACTTGGACACTCAACTGAGTGAGCCACCCAGGTGCTCCTAGAGAGCCAGTTCTGCTTAAACATTTATCAGCATACCAGTGGTGGTGTGTATGTGCCTGTACTAGTTAGTCTAAGCCAACAAAGGAGTCTGACTCCTTATCAGTTATTGGATCAGGAATAGGCATATCTAAGCCAGTTTGGGTCAAACAGAAAATGGGTTTTCTGGGAGATTCTGAAAAGAAGCTTTCTTGACCTTTGGTGAGAGCCCCAGAAAGCCAGCTTCTCCTGCTGGTCACAGACAAGGAGGTATATGGTCCCAGGTATTCTGGCAGCCATTCTGTGACCATAAGAACCATCCCTAGGATGGAGCTGAGTCTCTTGACACTAGAACAGGGAAACAGAAAAAAACCTGCTGATGACACCTTTGAAGCCCTGGGTCATCCAACTGTACAGTCTGCCCTACCTCTGTGTTTGTTGTTTGAGCCCGCTCATTTCCTGTTTATGGTATTACTTTTAACTGGGCTTTCTATTAGCCCAAAGCACCCTGCTGATACACGAGGAATGAAGGAGATGAATAAAGAACCATCCATAGCACATAGTAACTGCTCAATAAATAATAGTACCTCCCCTTCCCGCCACCCAGACCATCCTTCCTTGTACCCAGTGTTCATGTGCATGCCAGCTTTTGCCCCCAGCACTTTCCCTCCTCACTCACAGGCTACAGTGGAAGCTTTCTCTCCTTTACAGACCCAGCTCAAATCCCACCACTTTCATGAAACTTGCCTAGTTCAGAAGGAATTCTGCTTTATGCTCAGCTTGAATGAGCTTCACCACATACTGCTTTCTGTGGATGCTTGTGCTTTCCCGAGTCTGGGTCTCTCTTCTCAGCTACAGCAAAATCCTTTTGGGCCAAGACCATTCTGTATGCAACAGTTGGCCTCCTCTATAGTCTGGTTCAACCTCTGGTTCCTTGTAATGTTCAGTCAGTACTTGATGATGAGCCTACTGGCCTATAATCTTTTCTCTCCCTTGCTTTTTACAAGCTATGGGCTTCAAGATTCAGCTGAATGAGATTCCTACAATAGCAAGAGGAATGTTATTTTGTTTTGAAGGTCTTTACAAGTATAAGGCATGTCTAAGTGGCTATAAATAATTTATATTGCCCATAACTCAAGCTGATCAAAATAGACCTCATCACCGTGATGCGGCAAAATCTGGTACAAGCTGCTTTGCTGCTGCCTCCAAACCAATTACACATTTGGAGCAGATGAAAATCTGACTTGATTCCCTCCTGAATCGGATTAATGCCCCATCCACAATCACATTAATCACAATCTGTCCATGATTAGACATCAGATAATCCCATTGGACAAGAGGTGACAACCCAGATTCTATTATCTCATTTTTTATCTATTTTTGGAATTTGCTGGTAACTCTAGCCTTCAGAAGATGTTTTCCAGTGAAAGAGGATCTTATCTGTGTTCTTTTGAAAAATCGTTGCTAGATGGGCTTTGACAATAGCCAAATATTTGGTGTCATTTATAATTCCTAGTTTATTTTAAGGTGACAAAGAGACAAAATAAGACATAAGTCTGTGGTCTTTGAAAAGTCTGTGGTCTGAGAAAAAAAAACACATGTATTTAGCGTCTTATGAATGTGTGTTGGAGAGAATAAAAGACATCCTTCAAAACCTTTAAAGGTTATGACAATAGCTTTGTGAAGAGGCATCCTCACATTTGAGGGCATACAATAAATGATTATCCATTTGTTTTAGTATCATAAAAGGCAAGCATCTATGATTGGTAAGGGGGCTGGAAGTGGGTCCCAAAGTCTGCAAAACCTAAACACCCACATCCATGCAGTGGGAGGAGCCTATTACAATATTCAGTTTTCCTGCTGGGGAAATAAAATGAAAAATAGGCATCACTAAAGTTCAAGTCAAGCAGATAGCTGACACTTCCTCTAATTTGAATCTAGAAATACTGCTAAAGGAAAATGCTAGGACCACATGAGTCAGGGCAAATATGATTCTATGCCTACATTCACTGACTTCAGGGCACTGGCCCAGAATAGCACAGCAGAAAAAACCTGAAGTCTACTCCCACCCCAGGAAGATACAATTCACAATATAGGATTGTTCCCTATGATGCTGGTCTGGATCTGAACCCAGATATATTTTTTCAATATCTTTAGCAAGTAAGTTACAAGGCAGTGATATTCTTTTCCACTTTCCTCAGGATTACATATAGAGATTCTTCCCGTTGCCCCATGTAAATGGTTGAGATTGACTGGTCACTATCCACCCGTCTTCCAAATCAGGCTTTCTCCTAGCCTGTCCATTTCTAAGGAGAGAGAGGGGCTGGCCCAAAGTCCACAAGCACATCTTCTTCCTTCACTTCCTCCCACACCTTCCTGACTTGTGTCCCGTTTATTTCCTGCCTTGCTTGATTCATCCATGTGTTCATCTTTCCACAGAACAGCTATGTTCATGCCATTTCCGCATCTGAATTTCTTTACATCAGGATCACAGTTCTCCTTCGCCGAAAGAATGCCATCAGAATTCCTCAGCCTGGCATTTGAGGCTTCCTGCAGTCTAACCCAAACTTCTCTTTCAGTCTTTTGTCATCTGTCTCCTCTGTGACAGCCCAGCTACCTGGACCTGCTGTGGATGGTGTGCGCCACTGCCCAAATCATTCCTGACTCCAGGTTCACATTTCCCCCAAAATGCACATGACTCACACACCTCCTTCTTCTCTCTGCAAAACCGTTCCCTCTTCCTTTCTCCTTTTTGGTCTGGAAGAATCATACTCATCCTACAGGGCTCAGATGAGATGCCATGGGCTCCAGGAAGACTTTCCAACCATTCTATTCTAGGTCCCTCCTTTGTGTTCCTGTTATAGTCTAGGTCACGGTGCTGACCTCTAGTCAAAGGTAAACAAAGCCGGACACTAGGTACAGTGGCAAGGACTGATTTTAGTCAGAAATATAGTATAGTAACAGGGCAGAGTCCCATGTGCACTGAACTCAACTTTGACTTGTACAGAGGTGACTGGCTGTTTTAAAGGGAGAATGAGGGAATAGGGAGGGGAGGGGACGGGGGTTCAGGAGAGTCAGAGAATTCAAAAAGTACAAAAAGCAGGAAGTAGGGGTTGGTTCAGGAGAAACCCATGTGGGTTTGCTAACTGCTTATCCAAGGTAGGTTCTTCCCTCCCAAAGAGGCTGGGAGACAAGGGCCCTATCTTCAGATGTTGACAGAAACAAACAGTAAATTCTCTTGACAGCCTTGAGTTTTCTTAGGAAGGCATTTAGGGAGTGGGGGTGGGGGGGTGGGCAGGTAGGGTGGTCCTGTGGATATAGCCTTGAGCTGTCAGAACCCATGTCAGTGTTTTGTTCAAGGTTGAGACCTAGTCGAAAAAGGGCTCAGAGGAGCCCACCTGGAGTTTGGTCAAAGGAGAGACTCTTTGTCACTTACCATTATCTTCCTCTCTTTTCTACCTGTTATCTGTTTCAGTGAAGCACACCCTGTCCATCCAGGGCCCCAGCCTGAAGCCTGGCCCATTTGCAAAAGGCTGGCCTCGCTGCAAAACCACCATCTGATCCTGCTTTGGTGAATCTATTTCTCTTTGGAGCTCAGTCTCTCCCTTTTTCCTTCCCTTCTTTTCTTTCTCATTTTACCCACTACCTGGATCTCAGTAAGGGGAGGGATTCGTTCTAAGTGACTAGAAGGGAGGCCCCATGAGGATGTGGGCCGGCAGAAGACAGGAACACCAGTGTGCTGGGCCAGACTGCTCAGAAGCACTCCCAGGCCATGCCAAGGTGGCGAGGGTTCCCCCTTCTGGAAAGATAGGAAATATGCAACTTTTCCCCAAACTGCCAAGCACAACTCCTTCCCCTGGCCTTCTCCCTGAAAATCTAGAGCTGGTGGTTCTCCCTGAAGCTGCCTTCAGGGTGTGATTTGGAAAGAAACAAAGCTCCCTTATGTTTTTAAAAAGGGTTCATTTTCCTCATCCTCTATAATTATCTATTGATCTCCCAAGGAAAAGAGTGATATAGACCATGGTTTTCTTAATACAGAATGACTTTGACACATGTCCACTGTCCCATCTGGGGCAGACTCAAAAGCACAAGTTTATAACTAGTCTCATGGACTAGCGAGGGCATGGGTTTGAGTCTCAGTACCACCTCTTACTAGTTGTTTTAACATGTGACAGTTACCGGTTTATTCATTTCTGAGCTGCTGAAAGATGACTATAAAACCTACCTCAATGCCTTAGAGGCAGGGTTGGCTTCATGGACAACCTGGGTGTTAAATGATATGGTCTGCAATAACTTAGCCCAGGACTCAGCCTGCCGCAAGTGCTCAGGGAAGCTAGAAAGGGTTCAGGAGAAGGGAGGGGCCCAGCAGTGCCATTGGGTGGCTGTTTGCTCAAAGGAAGTCAGTGGGAGGCAGGTGATAGAGCCTCAGATGAGAGCACAGGTTTGCCTGTCAGAAGGCCTAGAGTCTTGTCAAGTTTCTTCCTTTTCTCAGGTCTTAGTTGCTTTCTCTGAAGCTTGGTGCCCAACTGCCACACCAAAGCTGAGTTCTCAGAACTGGATGGTGGGTGATGATGTGAATGCTGAGGCCTCTTTTTCCTGTTCTACACATCTCCAACTGCCTTGGGAGAAAAGTAGAGGCCTACGGCCATGGCAGGGCCAGGTGGGCTGGTCCTCAGATGGGCAAGGGTAGAACCCCATCCCCAGGGATGCTAGCAGGAAGAACCCTGGCTTCCAGCTCCATCTCTGTCACTCACATGCTGGGTGCAAGGTCTCTGGGCTTCGGTTTCCTTTCTGATACTCATGGTAGAGATTAATGCCCTTTTCACTGGCATCAATTTCCTTTGTGTTGGGTGGGCATCATTCCTGTGGCATCCCCTTTGTGAATGATCAGGAAGCAAGATGGTGTAATGATTCCATAAGCAGGATCTGGAGGCAGAGAGGCTGGTTCAAAGGCTCCGCCAGCTTTGTAACCTGGGACCAATTACTTAACCTCTCCAAGCCTCAGTTTCCTCATCTGTGAAGTAGGGATAATTTAAACAATAGTAACTTCTTTCTAGAAGTGTGAGTATAAGGGCAGCCATGTGTGTGAAGGGGGCCCCAAGCAAGAGGCCGATATGATAGCTATTATGATGCTGCTGTTGAAGATGTAGGTTATACCCAGTATTCCTCCCCATGTGTGTGATTCCATGGAAACAAGGAGACAAAACATCTTTATGCAGATGAGGGTCTCTTGAGTGGGTAAGATCTGGAAGACAGTTAGTGGGGAAGGAAGTCCAGTATGTGTGTGCATGTATGTGCACATATGTGTGCATGTGCATGCATGCATGTGTGTATGTGTGTGCATGTGTGGGCATGCATGTGTGCATGTGTGTGTGCATATATACATGCACATGTGCACATGTGTTCGTGTGTGTGTGTGTGTGTGTGTGCATGTGGGGGAGCTGTCTGGGCGCCCCAAGCAGGATCTGTCCTTTCATGGACAGTCAGAGAGAGGATGACCACCTTCTCCAGTGGTCTGTTTCTTCTCTGTCAAACACAGACCTGGAAGAGAGAGGCTCTAAAGGCTCTTCCAGCTTTCCAGTTCTAGACTGTAGAAGAAAAGGAAGAAAAGGAAGGATGGGAGGACTGACTAAGCAAAACTGTAAAATAATAAAAGTGGTTTTTTTGCCAGCTGGCCTGCTTTGGTGACCCACCTCCCAACCCTGGGGCCTTGTGCTTTCCTGCTCCTTCTCTCAGGTCTCGTTCCCAGGGAAAGAGCCACTATCACTGTAGTATGAATGACCACCTGTTATTCTGTTCTTTCTTAAGGATCTTTGCACAGTAAGCTGACCTTTTAGTGGAACTGTGAGCAGAGTTTTAGGCAGCAGTGATGGGGTGAGGAGATTTGGGGAGATGGAATTCAGGGGACTTCTCTGTGCTTCTGAAATCTTCCCAGGAGGAGGGTCACAGCTGGGGCTAGTTTTATGGGATAATGAAGAGCTACGGACCTCAAACTGCTATTTCTACTAAGGGAAGACAGTGTTCCAGAGCCCAGCAAAGCAGGCATCCAGGTCTCCTGCCTGTGGTAGCCTGGGATGTGCAGAGTGTTGTGGCCCCTGCCTCCCCTAGAAGGGCACCCCGGGAGCCGCCAGGAGGCAGAGAACAAGGGCAGGGCCAGGTCAATGGTGCCCTGTGGCTGTGCCAGGGTTAGGCACAGCCTTACCAGGGCCAGGTCAATGGTGCCCTGGCTGTGCCAGGCTGTTTTCTCTTCTCCCACACTTGCGTTGGTCTCCCAGGGGTGGCTATGACCCAGGAGACCCACACTGAGGGACCCTGAAACAGGTTGCTGGCTTTACAGCTCCAGAGAGGTGAAGGGGGTGAGTGGTAGAACCATACCTCTGTGGGTCTTCAGCGGCCACATTGAAAGAAGCAAGGGAGATGGAACCAGGCAGACCTGGCTTTGAATGTCAGCTCTGACTTACCCTGTGACTGGAAACAGTCGTGTCTGCTCAGGAAGCCTCAGTTTCCTTGGGGATTGAATGAGTCTAATATTGCCCATGTCATAACATGATTTGGTAGGCTAATAACAGGGGATTTGCACTTGGTAGGGTCTGAACAAATATTAATTCTTGACTTGGCTTCCTGGCATTCTAGCAGAGGTGGCTATTTCTCCCCTCCCCCTAAGATGGCCTCAAAGATTGTTTTTTTCCAGGTGGTGATAAATTTCTCTTCTTGGCAGAAGAGGGTTAAAGTCCAGGCCTAAGATTCTGCTGGAGGCATCCTCTCCTGGTGGCCTTCAAACTTGAGTTATTGACTAGTCACTTGCTCCTGGCCAGATGCTGGAAACCAGGAGAGGCTTAGAGTGGCCTAAGGAGGAAGCTCATGGCCCAGGCACACAGCCTAGCTCACCAATATGCTCACCTCATGCCCCCATTTCAGGACTGCATACCCAGGTACACAGACATCACCTATATGCAAACTACACTCAAGCCACACTTTTTGATTTTCCACCCCACAGCAGACACACAGAGCAAATGCACAGTGAGATATACAAAGAAATCTTCAGATGATATACACACAGACATATTTAGACCTCCCCTCCACACACAGGCACCCATGCAGGAAAGACACAGCATACACAGAGGCTCCCAACACAAAGATATAGCCATAATGATAATTATCACAGTTAATACGTATTGCACACTTAGTATACGTCAAGTGTCATTCTAAGCCTTTTCCAGAGAATCGTTTAATTCTTACAATAGTAGAGATAGCTACTATTTTATCCCCCATTTTACACATGAGGAAACTGAGGGACAGAGAAGTAAAATAACATGCATTAGGTCACAGAGTAGCCTGGTGAGGATACAAGCGCAGATTGCCCTTCCCCTGGCTCCTCAACGCCATTTATTTACAAAAACATATTCAAACGCATCATCCTCCTCATCCCCGACCTGCTCCGTACACACCCAGGGTGAGCGCCCTTTGTGGGAGCTAGTAGCCAAAGACGCAAGAAATGGCTTGTCAGCAGAGCGATCGAACCTTACGTGCGGAAGAACCAGACTGGTGACAAGATGTTTCAAAGGTAGTGGCGGTGATCGAAAGCCTTGCGGGACGACGGGACTGCCGGCGTGAAGCACTAGACACAGCTCGGGGGCGGCGGGTGGGCGCTCTCTGGCTGTGCGTGGACCATTGTCAAGTAGCGAGTTTGGTGTGTATGGAGGGCCTAGCCCGAACTCTCCGCAAAGTCTCTCCCTGCACCCTTGGCTGCACCCCTTTCCCAGAGAGCAACCGAGAGCTTGAGGCCAAACAGACTTAGATTTTTAGTAGAAAGGCCGCAGCGCTCGACCGCACCCTCAGGCCGACCCGTCCGCGGGCACCAGGGCCAGGGTCTGACATTTTACCCCAAGGCGCGCACCAAGTTCTTGGTACACCTTTTAAAGGGAAAACAACAGCCACCATGGTTAGATATATGTTATTTATAATTCATGGGCCAGTCTTTGAACCCTTTCAAACAAAACCCACAGCGATTTCTTTGAAAGAAAGAAATGCTTGGATTCTGCTCCAAAGTCTTGGGTTTTCTAAGGACCGACAAACCAGTGCACAGATAGTAAATTACCCCGCGCGCTACATTTGTTTCTGATTATTTGCGTTGCAGTTGGTTTGTGAAATCAAACAGAAGAGCTTATAAAAATCGCTTATTTGGGAAGTAGGACATACATTCGACCCCAGCATTGTTCCTAGAAGGAGCTGTGCTATTCGGGTGGGGAAAAGATGAGGGGAGCCCGTGTTAAATTACCCCCCCCCCTTACACACACACACCCCGCCAAACCTCCAAATGCAAGTCAAGGCTCGAATCAGGATCCGACAAGCGTCTTCGAATTCTGCGTTCTGGCGCTACCCATCTAATGCTCCAACTTGGAGAAGTTTTCCACAGGCGGGCGGATGGGGGAAGTCTAAAAAGAGTTTATCCAACGCCAGTGGTCGTTCCCTAACTTCTCTCTCTAGCTTGTACCCTGAGGACAAAGGCACACGAGAGGAGAAAGGTGATCGGCTGGACGGTGATGGTTATGTCCAAACAGACCTCCCTTTCTCCTAGCTCTCGTTCCAAAAGAGTGGATTTTTAAATTTTTTTATTTGTGAAAGTAGGGAGCATTTAAAGGAGAGGCCTCCCCCCCCCCCGTCCCCACCCCCTCCCCAGGTATCCATCACCCCGCTCGGGCACGCCTGCGGAGACTGCCCGGCAAATCCATGAGGAAGCTCAGAGCTGTGGCGGCCGCGGAGCCAGCTCGGCGGTGACGCAAAGTCCAGCAGGGATAGCCCGACCGGGGGCCGGAGAGAGGATCCTTGTAGATTTCGGACGAGGGGGCTGCGCTCCATTGTTCACTCCGGGCCAATCAGGGTTTGTCCATTTCCTTGCAGCCAATCCCCCGTCACCCTCGCCTTCCACCCAAGCCACCCCGCCCTACAGCCCCCAGGTCCCCATTACTTCCCCCGCATCCCCCGAGGTTCTGGGGAAGCTTCGTGACGCCACAGGTCCCGCCCCCAGCTCCGGCCCCGGGCGAGTGCGTGCTGACGTCATGCTGCGTGCGGGCCGGTGCGGAATCGCTCCTTCAACTCAGCGGGGCAGGAGGAGTTAGTTACCAAAGAGCCGAGGCTGGGCGCGCGACCCTCGTCCTTCTGCCCCTGCCCGCACACTTTGCGCACATCTCTTTTCTGCATGGTGGATATTATTTTTCATTATCCTTTTCTGGGTGCTATGGGGGATCATTCCAAGAGTAAGTCTTTCTCTCTGTATGTGGGTGTGTATGTGTATGTGTTCAATATGCATTATTTCTAATGCAGAAGAATGTTTAGCGGATTCTACAAGTGGCTTCTATTTGACAGGACACTGGGAGAGAAAAAAAACCAAAACGAATGCATTTCTCCTGCAGGCCACTTGTCCTTTGGAATCCTGTTGTTTTAATTTACAATTAAACATTCTTTCTCAATGTTAGGCTGCTAGGCTGACCTCAGGTTGTGAAATCTGCTTCTGTTTTGCGCTAGGGCAACTAGGTTTGATTGGGGAATATGGGCTCTTTTGCTTGCTTGCATGTCCTTTTTGGCCTTTCCAAGAAGGCAGATTTCTCTAGCTTGATATGGGATATTTAAGAAATGTCAGAGAGGATGAGAGGAGACTCCGATGAAAGCTGATGTGTCTGTGTTGGGATTGGAGGGAGTCGCTGTAAGAGGGAGTGTGTGGACGGAAATGCCGGAACATCACCGTTCAGTATTGATGCGGTGGCGTCCGCAGTGCTTAAATGTCTTTTTATTCTTTCTTCCCCCCCTACGTATTAGCTTTTAGTTACAAGATATATCAATAAAATGACTGTGTCCAAATGAATGTAGTAGCGGAAAAAAAATTGGGGGTGGAGAAGAGACAAAAAGCCTCCGCAAATTCAGAAGGTTTTGTTTTTTCGTTTCCAATTGTTTGGACGTTTAGAAAGCCCACTTCCTTCTTGTAGTCGCAATTCTTGAAAGGGAACGAGGGAGCGAGCGGGTTGGGTTGGGTTGGGGTTGGCGTGGCCGAGGCCCAGACCGGGTCCGGAGAGCCTGGCCTGACGCGGGTCCCGCGCCCTTCCCTGGCAGAGAAGCCCGGGACGGCCATGTGCGTGGGCTGCGGGAGTCAGATCCACGACCAGTTTATCCTGCGGGTGTCGCCCGACCTGGAGTGGCATGCCGCCTGCCTCAAGTGCGCCGAGTGCAGCCAGTACCTGGACGAGACGTGCACGTGCTTCGTGAGAGACGGGAAGACCTATTGCAAGCGGGACTATGTCAGGTGAGGCCGGCGAGAGCCGGGGCTCAGCTACCGCCTGCTGGGGCTGGGGCTGGGGGTGGCGGCTTGTCTGCGCTCCCCAGCCTGGAGAGAAGGCCACTCCTACTCCGAACGTGTGCCGCCGTGAGCGTCTGGGCCTGCGAACTCCCCAAGGGTCGGTCCCCGCAAGCTCCCTGTGGGCCACAAAGCGTCCTGGGCCCGCGTGCCCGGAGCCGGTCGCAGACCGGGAGGCGAGGCGGGCCTCAGGCCCCTCGCTGACACAGACCGCGCCTTGGGCCCGCAGGCTGTTCGGCATCAAGTGCGCCAAGTGCCAGGTGGGCTTCAGCAGCAGCGATCTGGTGATGAGGGCGCGGGACAGCGTGTATCACATCGAGTGCTTCCGCTGCTCCGTGTGCAGCCGCCAGCTGCTGCCCGGCGACGAGTTCTCGCTGCGGGAGCACGAGCTGCTCTGCCGCGCCGACCACGGCCTCCTGCTGGAGCGCGCCGCGGCCGGCAGCCCGCGCAGCCCCGGCCCGCTCCCCGGCGCCCGCGGCCTGCATCTGCCAGGTAAGCCGCGCGCGGGGCCCGGCGCCCCCTGCGCTGTTGTGAGTGCACGTGCGAGTGTGTGTTACCGGAGTGCTTGTGCTCGGACGAAAAGTTGTCACTCGTGCGCGGTTCCGTTTGCCAGGATTGTGTGTTTCTGTGTGAGTGCAGATCTGTGGCTAGGAACACAGGAGAGTGTGTGTGTGGGGGGGGAATCGTTTGTGGATCAACATGAACAGGGATTGTGTGTAGGAGTGTGTGAGCATGCGGGGAATTGTCGAAAATTGTGTTCTCCATGATCAGGAATATGTGGGACGGTCTGCCAGGAGTAGGAGCGTGAATGACAACAGAATCTTAGCAGTGCCTGTCTGGGAAACTTGTCTGGGGAATTACAAGCACTATGTGTTACTGCCAGAGAGGAAAGCTAGGTTTGCCTGGGGGTATGTGTGTAAGGAATACATCTCCCATCCCAGAACGGGGCCTGGGCTCCGCCAACTAGCAGGCCAGCCGCCCCAACAAAGAGCCGGTGTCTGTATTTGTGTTTTGAGACCCAGTTTGATGAACAACTTAGCAGAGTGCTTCTTCCGTGGGGAGGGTGTGGTGGCACAGTGGACTTGAGGTCATAGAAAACATTTCAAGGGATGATGCCCTGGGTGCTAATCAGGAGCTTCCCAGAGATGGGGTCTGAGTGTGTGGTTAGTGGGCAGGATGGTGCCCCCAGGCTGGGCAGCCACAGACCTGAAGCACCAATCTCCAGATCTGGCTGAGCCTCTGGGTGCTCTGTGGTCTTGTAGTGCTCCTCCCCTCTCTGGTCCTCTCTTGCCTCTCCTATAGAATGAGGAAATTGAGCTGGATGGACTATTTGTAAATATTTATTCAGACCTAGAAATGCCTGAAGGAGGATATAAATTGAAACAGTGCAGCATATATCCATGGGTGTGTGGACCTAGTTTGGATGGGGGTGTGAAACAGGATGAAGCTGGTGTTGAGTGCACCGGATTTCGGGTCTCAGAGGTACTCCCTTTTGTGTGTTACGGGTTTCAGGCTGCCGGCGCGGGGGTCAGGCGCTATTTACCCGGGGTTGAGAGTTCCCAAAGCCAAGCGAGAATGCTAGCCACTGCGCTCGGGCCGGGAGGGTGAGCTGCGCCGGGCCAGGGAAGCTGGAGCCTTGAACAAGGAGACCCGAGAGCTGAGGCTGGAGAGCTGGCAGTGAAGAACGTTTGGTCCCTTGAGGACCGTCCGCACCCCAGGCTGGGTCTTCGCGGCCTTGTCCCAGTGGTCTCTGCACGAGGAGGAATGGCTCTCGCAGGCCCCCAAGAGCGGGAGACAAGCCCCCTAACCCCAAAGCTGCGCGGCGCTCTGGGCCCCTGTCGGTCCCCTTCCCCCTCAGAGTCCCGGGAGCTCCTCCTTCTTCTTCCTCTGAAACTCCGACTTCTTCCGGAGGGCCTCCTTCGTCCCGCAGGGCCCAAACGGGCATTCCTAGGGTCGGGTAAGTGGAGGAGGCACAGCCGGGAGCGGCCACCCGGCTCCCGCAGCCGGCGTAGCGCAGGACTCCCACGCCCTGATGGAGCTCCGGGGACAGCGCTGCGGGGCAGCCCGATCGGGGAACTAGGGAAGGGACAGAAAATGCAGAGCTCCCTCGGGGTAGGGCGAACAATTGGAAAGGGAGACGAACAATAAAACGAAATCAACGGAATTGAAAAAGGAACGAAATAGAGCCTCGGAGGGCTCATCCGCCGCAAGGTGGGGCACGGGGCAGGCGGGTGGCGGCCCCTCTCTCACGTCTTGTCCGCCTGTCCTCGCAGACCCCGCGTCGGGCCGGCAGCCCTCACTGCGCCCGCACGTGCACAAACAGACGGAGAAGACAACCCGCGTGCGGACGGTGCTCAACGAGAAGCAGCTGCACACTCTGCGGACGTGCTATGCCGCCAACCCGCGGCCCGACGCGCTCATGAAGGAGCAGCTGGTGGAGATGACGGGCCTGAGCCCACGGGTCATCCGCGTCTGGTTCCAGAACAAGCGCTGCAAAGACAAGAAGAAATCCATCCTCATGAAGCAGCTGCAGCAGCAGCAACACAACGACAAGACGGTGAGGGACCGTGCAGCGGAGGAGCGGGTCAGGTGGGGCCTCGAGTTCTCGCGGCAGCATCTGGGTGCCCTTTTCAGGGCGGGCTCTGGGGACATCCAGGGGCAACTGGACTCTCCAAAAGCGTTTGTTTGTGCGTTCAGAGAAAGGCTTACCTTGGGGATTAAGGCTCAATAATTATTGTACCTGATGTCGGGTCTCCTCCTTGTTCCAGCGGCAGACCTGAGCTGGCACAGCTCCAAGCCGCAGGAGGCATGGTTATGCATCTCCCGCTAGTCCCGGCGGGTTGTGTCCTCTTGGCATGGCTTGGTTTGAAGACTTTTCCTCTTGAAAAATGGGAATACAGGCCTCAAATCCCTTTGTTCTGTTGGCTGCCAACGCTGAGGCTGGACTATGGTGGAGGTTCTGTGTCCGGGGCATCTTAACTGGGGAGGGAGGGCTCACCTGGGTACGGTGGAATGTGCGTCTCCCCCCAGACCAGGACCCATATCTTGGGCCAATGCCTGCGGCCTCAGTGCCAAAGGCGGCGGGAGAGGTAAGGCCTAACTTGAGCGGCCCTCACCTCCACTTCCACTTGTCCCTCAGAGCCTCCAAGGACTGACCGGGACGCCCCTCGTGGCGGGCAGCCCCATCCGCCACGAGAGTGCTGTTCAGGGCAGCGCAGTGGAGGTGCAGACGTACCAGCCACCGTGGAAAGCCCTCAGCGAATTTGCCCTCCAGAGTGACTTGGACCAACCCGCCTTCCAGCAGCTGGTGAGGTCCTGCCCTACCCACCTGACCTCACTACTCCGAGGGGTGGGATTTGGCCGTTGGGCGGAGGTGGGAAGGGGGTACTTCCCAGGGGCCTGTCTAGACAATGAGAGGGGGCATACGTTGGGGGGGACTGCAACTGCACCTCCGCCCATACATAATTCGCTCTAAAGCAAGTCTCCCTGGATTAAAGCCCTCAAGAGGCAGGTAGAGGGATTAACCCAACTCCAGCTCTCGCCCTAATACCCTAGAGTGCGCTTGGGGACCTGGCCCACTTCCCCGAAGGGCTTGCTCCCAGCTGGTGGCTTGTACCTAAGGGACACCCTCAACTCAGAGCACACGGTCTGGGGGCACCAGCTCTGGCATCTCTTCACCTGCCTTTTCCTGGTGTCTCTGCATCCCCAGGTCTCCTTCTCTGAGTCTGGCTCGCTAGGCAACTCCTCCGGCAGCGATGTGACCTCCCTGTCCTCGCAGCTCCCGGACACCCCCAACAGCATGGTGCCGAGTCCTGTGGAGACGTGAGGGGACCCCATCCTCGCCAGCCCGCGGACCTCGCATGCTCCCTGCATGAGACTCACCCATGCTCTGGCCATTCCAGCTCCGAAAACTCTCTCGCCTTTGTAATTATTATTATTGTTATTTAAAGAGAGAGGACAGAGAAGCAGTCAGGACAGCCCAAAGCGCCAGGATGCAACCTGCTTTCCCCAGACCGGAGAGCCCTGATCCAAGAACTTTTATTTTTTCAAAACCAGAATTTGGGATTTACTAGAGTTAGCTCTGCCCTCTTCTCTTCCCTCGCTCCGCGTGGCTGCCGCCGCTCTGTCCGCGCCCCCTACCCGCGGAGAACGCGCAGGGCCCATCTGGCGCCGGGCCACCCCCAGAACTCGCCCAGGCGGTCTCCAACCCCAAGCCGGTCCCGCGCTCCCAGGCAGCTTTGCCTGGGCTCTAAGCGGGGACAATCCAATGGAACAGACACTCAATCCCCAAAGCGCATGATTGCCGGAAAAAAGTAGAAACGAGACTTTCCTGAAAATGTGTTAAATTATCAGTCGACGGAGGACAGAGTGTGTGAGCCTTTGCCGAACAAAACGTAAGTTATTGTTATTTATTGTAAGAACAGCCAGTTCACAGTGGGATGGATATTTTGATCTTAATAAAAAATAATAATAACCCGATGCGATGCTGCTGCTGTGTGCTGTGGGCACAGCGGGAGGGCTGGACGAGCGCCGGTTGGGGCTCGGAGCTTGCTTCAACGAAACAGCGGCCGAGCAGAACCCGCCGCGGGTGCCCAGGGGTGGGCCCAGCTGCTTGTGCCCGCGCCTCGCGCGCCGCTGCCCTCAGGGCTCCCGCGCGGCCGGGGGGCGGGCCCGGCGGGGATTGGGCGCTGGGGGGGGGGGGGGGCGGGGCTGGGTCTGTGCGCCCCGCGGCGGCCCTGGCTGGCGCTTTAGAAAGCGCGGCGGCCCTCCCGGAAGTCGGCGCGTGCCCCTTGCTCCAGGCCACGCTCTGTCTGCACTGCCCACCACCCTTCCCCGGTCCCGGGCGTTTCGAGGCCGAGGTCCGCGGGGCAGTGGGGGGAAACCTCGTTTGAGCGGGAAACCTGCGATGCTCGGTTAGCGGCAGTTCGGCGGACTCCAGCCTGCGGTCAGGCTCGCGAGGGCGTCTCGTACCCTCAGCTTTGCCTCTGCTCTTGGAGCAGAACCCAGTCCGCTGCACCCCTAAAGGCCGAGCCTCCACCGCTCGCTGCATTTTCGGCCGGTGCATTCGGGCCCTTCCGGCGCTTCTTTTAACCCCCTGTCCAGGGCGCCTCGCACGCCTGCCACTCGGGCCATGCCGTCGACCAAAGAGCCCGCGGGCCCGTGGCGAACAGGGGGGCTGTGACGGCTCACCCTCGGCGCTGTCCCCAGAGTGGATGCGCGACGTGATCAATCTCGCTGCATTTATTAATTCCCCTGTCTAGACAGAGGAGAAGGCCGGGCGGCGGCTCCTTATCTTCGTTTGGCATCACCTGCAAGCGATACACTGAAGGAGCCACAACAAGCCCCCGCTAGGATCGTGGCTGCCCGGGAAAATAAGTCCACCCAGAACCAGTCTGGCGTGTCCTTGGTTTATTTTCTTTCCAGACCCGAAATGCAGGAGGCGGGGGATAGCCCGGGTGGGAGGGGGCTGGGAATGGCCCCTGGATATGCCGTGCCCAGGTCACTTGGTGTGACATTTCAAACCCCTGCGACTTGTTTTCTTGAAAACTGGCTTTAGTGATCGCAGGAAATAACCGAGAGATACTGAATCTCCAGCAGGCCCCCGGGCAAGCACAAAAAACAGGAGGCTCAGGTTTTACCCTTAACAAATATTTAACCCTTTGGCAGCCTGGGACAGTTCTTTTCCTCTGACCAGGCCTCACTTGGTGGACTCAGGAAACTGCCACCCTACCAGTCAATCCACTACTCTTGAAGAATCTCTGGCATTGGGTTTCCGTTTTCTCGTCCCTCGAGATAAATGACCCCAAGCATATCCTTCTTTGTCCAGGATTTGTTTTGAAAGAGCAATGCCGTGAATAGGGGATATCTCAGGTAGAGTCTGGTAAGGGAAAATGTGTCTGAGCGGCAGCTGTGGTCTCTGGATAGAAGAGTAGGTGCCTTCTGTTAAAACTGTGGGCTGCTTGGATGGCCAGAGGCCACTGTAGGTTTTTCAGCAGAGCTGAGGGCAGGATTCCGTCACCTCCCCCTCCCCCATTAGAAATGGAAAACTGGAAGACTAGCTGTCAATTATTGAAAGAAAATGGGAGGTGGGAAACTCAAGCCAAATTTATATTTTACTTCCTCAAAGTCAAGGTGATGCACAAAATTTGAAGAGAACATTCCCTTTCTTCGGGATTTAGGAAATGGTGCTGCAGACTTAAGAGATAAGGGAGGAGATACATAGGGTTAATGAGGACCAGCTTTACCTCTCAAGTGCCTAGAAACGGTTTTAATAATCAGGGTTAGATTCTTTGAGGCTTTGCTCCCTTAAGTTAGACCATTCCTTCCCAAACAGAAATATAGATTACTTTCTCTTACCTACTGGCTGGCCATTGGATAGCAGGCTAAACTTCCAAGAAATCTTACTTTGGAAAACTTTTGATTAATCCAGAATATTAGGTTTTGTCACTTTAAAAACGGAAGTAACAGGTTCTTCTTGAGTAAAGAATTTCATTAATGTTTGTTGTTAATTAGCTCTGAATTTTTGCTTTTGAAAGACTGCAGTTTTTTAATTTTTAAAAATTTATTTATTTTGAGAGAGAGACAGCACGAGTGGGGGAGGGGCAGCAAGAGAGGGAGAGAGAGAATCCCAAGCAGGCTCTGCCAGCTCCCAACGCAGGGCTCCCAGGGCTCGAATCCACAAACCGTGAGATCATGACCTGAACCGAAACCAAGAGTCAGATGCTTAACCAACTGAGCCACCCAGGCGCCCTGAAAGACTGCAAATGCTACAAACGGAAACATCTGCCTAAGTACAGTAAACTCTTATTATCCATAGATCAAAAATCTAATTCTCCTTTTTGCTATTCTGTGAGTGTGTCAGATTTTGAATATTGGGACATTACCCAGATAAAAGTGATTACCATTTATTAGGATGCCTGAATCTGTATGTATTACTATGTAAAATATTATACACTCTTCTGTAGTTGGTTGCTGGCCACCCAAAAAGGTGCATCATTTCCACAGAAAAGCTTTGACTTTGAAGCCTTATTACAATGGGTCTCTGGTGTGGTGTCAGATCTATGGTTGGTTACATTAATAAATATCAGTTTTACTGGTTCCCAGGTCATCTTTAAACATGCTCAGTAATACAGTCGGGATTTCCTTGTAAATTAAATTACCTGTAACAATTACAAATGTTGTATTTTATGCTTACTGAACTTTCAGAGTGAGATGCCCAATTGTGTAGTAAAAAGTTCAATAAAAAGGGGCCATAGGTGGAAAACGGGAGTTAGTTATTTAACTAGATTCACTTTAGAATATTTTTTTCCAGAAGATTTATCTAATAATTTGGATAGCCCTATGTAATTGAGGCAGGAGAGGGATTCCCAGAGATGGAAAAGTTTATGGCCATTATACCACAAAATTTAATACATATTGAAAGGCTGCACAATTCTGGGAAATTCAGAGTCCCTGTGGCAGTATTCCCAACGAACTTTAATATTTAATGGGTTGTGGAACAGAAATCAGCCTTTCAATTTTGAATGTGGAATGGCTTAAAGCTCAGAGCTGCAAATATTGTGTTTAAATGAGACGTTGTCTAAGATTGTTCTCTAGAAAATGTTAATTCTGCCACTGCTGCCTGGGGGAGGACCTACATTGCCACACATTTTAGTTAGCTGTGTTTTCCCATAGAAGTGGTCACCAGAGAGAGCAAGAGAATTAGCTGAATAGCATGCTGGAGAGAAGAAACAATGAATGAATAATAAACTATTTGAAGAGAAGTTCCAAGCAGGAAATTCAGAGTTTATTAAGCTGATGTAGGGAAGATTAGAGGCTTTTAAATACGGGTCTGATTGATGTAAAGGTAAACTTTCCTCAAGATACTGGGATTCAGTGCAATAATGAGGATTGTGTGACCAATTACAGACTAGCACCTTGTTGAGAGAGACTGTGCATGGACGATGCAGATAAACGGAGTTAGACTGAGAATAGCAATAGCAGAGGAAAAGGGCACAAGAAAATACTCACTGGGATCCAGATGTGGATTTGTGTGGGGATTTGGGGTTGGCTCAATTTATAAAGCAAGTTTGGGGCCCCGCAGCAATTGGGCCAGAAAGGCAGGACTTCTAGGTGATCAGGGCACCTCCTCAAAGTCAGCAGCTGGCGGGAGACTGAGTGAGGGAATGAACGGAGGGGCAGGAGTTTAAGAAGGCTGAGAATCTCCCGGTTGGCAAACAGGATATTTAAGGGGGTGGTTTGAATGCGGAAGGCGGGAGAACCCCTGGGTTGGGGGCGTGGGAACTGGGAGAGAGAAGTGGAAGAATAGGGATGGTGAGGAGTAATCCCTTTTCAGATTATCGACACCTAAGAATTTAGAAAGGTGGCAAGGAGCTCTGGAAGAAATGACCCAAGTGGTTTTCCCAGCTGCGCTGGGGAAGGAAGGAAAGGCTGGGCCGGGAGGTGAGGCTCCCACCTAGGCGCAACGGGGGCGAGGTTCAGTGTCCGGGGTCACAGAGGCCCCGAGTGCCTGGAGCCAGGGAGAGGCTCCGGAATTTCGGCAGGAAGCTGTGGCTTCGACATCCTGTTGGGCATCCAGGGTGTCGAGCTCCCCAGAAGGCGAGCTGCCGCCCGGAGCAGGAAATTCAGTTGGGTAACAGCGCTGGGCGCTCAAATGTCGCTGCTGCCGGGCTTCTGGCAGCTTTTTCCTATTTGGCTCAAATTCTGGGCTCCGACTCCCGAATGAAGTTGTTGCTTTTTTGCCCCAGCCGCGCCCATTCGCACCGTCAGCTTCACAGGCTGGACCCAGCATAAGCCTTTCGCCTGGGCCCAGCCTGATCCACTTGTGGCCCCTGAGCTCGGGAGACCCGGGATGCGGCCCCCGCCACAAGTGGGTGGCACTCGTCCCCGCAAATTGGAACTCACTTGCGCGCCGCACCCTCCCAGTCCCCGGCGAGTTTGTTAATCGTAAAACCCAGGGGAGTCAGAACTTCAATCATTCTGGCCGGGCGGAAGGCGCCTTAAACTCGAGACGCACAGAGACCGTGAAGGTCGGGAGTCACCGAGGAGTTGCAAGGCCCGGTTCTCGAAACCTCCCTACCCGGGCGGAGCCGGGATTCATCTCAATCAGACGACCCCCCCCACTCCCGGACGAGGGGGGCAAACGACACCATTCAATTAAATGTTTAATTGCGAATTCTGGTATGGTTTCTGAGAGGTTAATCACAGCTGTTTCAATTATTTATGGATTTCTGGCAAATTTCCGACCAGATAAGAAGTATATTCTATTGTGAAGCATCTTGCAGGAAATCTTATAAATATTTGATTATTCCTTTCAGCTACAAGGATTCTGCGTTCACGCCCCAAGACGCGCTGGGCGAGAGGCATTCGGGAGCTCCTCTCCAGGTTGGGGCTCCCGGGCGGGCGACTGCTGGTCGCCGATGGAGCCGGCCGCGGACACCTGCCTGCTCCCCCGCCCCGCCCCTTCCCCCGCCTCGGGCCGCGGAGGAGCCCCGGCCGCAGTCTCGGAGGGGGCGTGCGGGCGCTAGGGCCCAGCCCCTCGGCCTTCGGAGAGCGGTGCACCGCCCGGCTCGCGGCATTGTGTGCGCGCCGCCGCGGCGTCCCGGGTCCGGCGCCGGATCGCCGCCCGAGCCCTGGCGGGAGGGGTTTCCCGAGAGCGGGTCCCGCTGGCTTTGGGGCCGGCGGCCCCCCCGCCCTGGAGCCCGGGCAGGACCCGCGGGGTCGCGGCCCCAGCCCCGCAGCGGCCCCTGCGGCCCGACGTGGGGAAGACGCCCGGGACCCGCGCCCGCGGGAGCACAGAGGGCACAGGGACGCGTTCGCCGTGGTTTCCGTCTTTATTTATTTATTTATTTTTTTAATTTTGGGGACCTCTTCATTTTCTTTCGATTTGCAAAGAAGTAAAAACACATAGCTCAGCAGCTTTGTGAGGCTCCAAAAAGGAGTGTTGTGAACATTAAGTAGGGTGTTTTTAAAAAACCGAAACTTTTGTTATTTTCTGGTCCCGCCCCGCCTACCTTCCTATAGCTTTGACTCTGACACATATTCAGGCCACTTTTTTTTTCCAACCAGATCTTTTCTTCACGGTAATGTTTGATCCTTATCGGACAGAAATTATTACAGATGTCATTCAGTGAGCGGCTTAGCACTGGCCGTCGGCTTAAGGTGGTGAAACGCTGGGAACGAGATATGAAAAGGTCTACGTCTCCCAGGCAGACCCTTTTCACGTTCAACTGTGAGCGGGGCATCGGAGTTTAAAACTTTTATTCAGAGCCCTTCTGGCCTTGTTTTATGGTTACTTCAGAGTTGCTTCATTTCACAATTATTTGAGGAAATGCGTCAAGGTGATTCACTATGGCTGATCTTTTTGAATCGATAATTTTTATTCTGGAGAATACTTTCAGTTCAGCAATGGTTCTCAGTCCTGTCTGCTAGGAAAGTCCTGTTCGCTAGGAAAGGTGAGGAGGACCAATGGATACAATGTCCTAAATTCATTTCAAATAGCCCCCAAACCTATTATGTAATTAGAATAGCCAAGTGTTACAAACATCTTTACTCCAAACCTTAAAAAGGGAAATTTAGAGGTTAATTTTAAGTCTTTAATTAAAATACTCCCAGAGTTGGAGTTAACATTTTTCTTTCAAATTGGTATTGTCTTAATAAGAAAAGTCACCACTGCAAACAGAATAAGTTATTTTATTACAAGAACAAAACAGACTTGCTAATTTTATGTCTAATTTCACCCATATTACAAATGCAAAGTATATATTATCATAGGATGTAGGTAACCGAACTCCAAAATATTGTGCATAAGTGAAATAAACTCAACCTCCAGAATTAGAAAGAACATTAAAGTATCTACAGTCATTATAAATAGTGCAAAGTATATACCATATCTACAATGCAGGGGGAGAGTATAAACATGTGAAAATGAGCTTCTTAAGGAACAGTTAGAACATTTGTTTGAACAGTTTAAAATATTAACAAGGGCACTCAAATACAGAACTAACCAAATCATTTATTTTTTCTCTTTTTTTAAAAAAAACTGTCGAGCTTCTTCCCAGGCCTCCTGAGGAAATCTGTTAGCCAGCTCAAGATAGTCTTGGGAACCAAGGGATTTTCCTGAGAAGAAAAAAAGATAATAAATTCTTTGAAGTTTAAGAAATTAAAATTATTTTGATATCTGACTACAAAATGGAGACATGCACTTCAAATAAACCATGATACAAGTTTATATAAAGAAGGTAACTGATCTATTTTTATCTACCTACAGCACAAAATATACATATTTTAATCACAATTTATTTTGTGCTTCTAACATATTCAGACATTAATCCCTATGTAAAACATTACAAAAAAACCTGTTTTTGGACTCCAGAGTAAGAAAATAGGGGGAAATAAGCATGGTGATCCAAATAAAATGACAGTCATCTCTTCCATCCTTAAGTTAGCCTCAAAATGATATATCTGTATATAAACTTGACATTTGTCGCCTAAAATAGCCTAATTTAAAATATTTTAATTTAAATATGACTTTAAAAAATGCTCAAATCTGGCATTCAAGTCATCTAACAAAGCGGAGGGAATGAGTGAGAACTTTACTGGTTATCAATGTAGGCAAAGAAAACAACCTCCTAGCTGGGTAGTGATTAAGCAGCCAGTGTTTGAAAATCAGAATTCTCCTTTAGCAATAAGAATGTGGTGCTACCAGGAGCTGCTTTACACTTAGAATGCAGAGGTTTACCTGGGCAATGAACTAAAATGCCTTGAAGCATTTCTGGGGACTTAAACTAAGCAAAAGGAGAACAGATGTCTAGTATGGAATCATTTTTTTTAACTTTTTGAATTATTTTTTAAGAAAATTTCTTTTTAAAAAAATGTTTATTTTTAAGAGAGAGGAAGAAACTAAGCAGGGAAGGGGCAGAGAGAGAGGGAGACAGAAGATCCAAAGTAGGCTCTATGATGAAAGCAGCAATTCTGACGTGGGGCTCCAACTCACAGTGAGATCATGACCTGAGCTGAAGTCGGTGCTCAACCCACTGAAACATCTAGGTGCCCTCACTTTTTTTTTTTAAAACCAAGTAAGCATATTAAGAGCTGTCACCAATATAATGCCTCTGAGAAATGCAGAGAACAGTTCTCCATTTGCTGTTTTACGGATTAAGCATACTGGAATTGGGGAAAGCGTGGATGTCAAGAAGATGGGTCCTTGGAAGAGAAAGAAGGTTGAAACTCTCACAGGCCTCAACCCACCGAGCTGAGGCAGCTCTTGGGACTATGTCTGCCAGATATGTAGCAAATGGTGACTCATCCTCACAGTCAGGAGAAAGAAGAAAGAATGTCTGTACTTCTTACGGGCAAAAAAGTTGCTTGCAATTAAAGATACATTAGATTTTTCAAGGCATTTTCATATATTCAAAATTTAAAACACTGTTTTAAGAAATAGTAACAAATTATACTGATTTCACTCACTGCAGCCTCCAATAACTTAAAAAAAAAAAGGCTGTGACTGAGTCAGGGCAGTCCTGAACTTGCACACTAATTCTGGCTTAGACAAATGGTACTATGATGTTGACTTGAACTTCTGAAAAGGAACATAGCTTTCTGTTTACTTCTCTGAGTGTCTGAACCAATAAAACCTGACCTTTTCTTCATGATACTGGTACAGCTTTATATTCTTTTCTATGTACTTTTCAACATTTGCCCACTACAGATAATTGGTGTACGTGTGTGTGTGTGTGTGTGTGTGTGTGTGTGTGTGAGAGAGAGAGAGAGAGAGAGAGAGAGAGAAAGAGAGAGAGAGAGAGAGAGAGAGAAAGAGAGAGAGACAGGGAGGGAGAGAGAGAGAGAGGCGAGGGAGAGAAAGAGAGAGACTGTCCAAGGTGACAAGGTGACTCACCACCCCTCCAAGTAGGGGCTACTTGGTGGGTCACCTAGAGGGTCCTGTTGGGAGTGGGCCTCTGGCCACTTTAAGGAGTATCAAACTAATGGAAGAATTGGGGAAAAATCTGTATTAGGGCCTCATTAATCAAAGGTGCTGTCACAACGGCCAGACAAAGAGCCATTTGTACTTCTCAATTACAGTGTATGTAGCAGAATATTTTTAAAAAGTAAAAATGTCCTTAATATTCTACATCTCCAGCTCTGATCATAGGAAGCACCTCAGCAGGAACACTACAGGAAAAAAAATGCTTGTAAATCATCTGGCCTCTGAACTCTTACTAATCTGATGTTCTTTTTTCTCCAAGTAAAACAATTTTACAGTTTTTATTTTCAATAAAAATATCCGAGTACTTGAATTTAAGGGGGGAAATATGGGGTATTATCATTCATAATTTTATTCTGAACACAGACAGGAAACCAAATCTATGTGATTTTAGCATTTATGTGAGTAATGTAGGCCAATATTAATGACCTGATTGTCTCCTGTATTACAAAGTGGCTCTTTAGCAATTATTCACTATTTGTTATATCTTGTATGAGGTGAATATAAACTACGTAAAGATGTTTTGTGCTTTTATTTTCAAAATTTCTCTGTATATTTTGATGCATTAATGCTTGATGACAAAATCAGTTTCTTTACTCATTGAATTATAATTGGTATCCGAATCTCAAATGTTTTAGGGTGATGTAATAAAATGATTTCTGTAATAGTTCCAGAGGGTGGAGTAAGAAACATGTCTATTCAGCTAACAAACATATGACATTTCATTTCAATAGGACGTACCTTTGGGCTGATAAAGCTGGTTATCTGCCTGACCTGAAGTCTGTACAAAATCCTGTGTGAGACAAGAAAAGTGTTTTTATACCAGTGCTATGAACAGAGAATTTCTCTGACGGCAGTTTTAAATGTGATTCTGAAGTCTAAAGACAACTATTTTTGCATGAATACTTTGGAGCCCAAATATAAAAGCTTAAGAAATTGGTGTTCAGGTTCTCAATTTAAATCAAATAGTGGTGACTCAAATCTTGG
The DNA here is from genome assembly GCF_027475565.1 of Acinonyx jubatus. Classification (NCBI taxonomy): domain Eukaryota; kingdom Metazoa; phylum Chordata; class Mammalia; order Carnivora; family Felidae; genus Acinonyx; species Acinonyx jubatus. The sequence goes on from NC_069386.1 coordinate 28,653,615, forward strand.
TACAGATCATCAGGGGCCAGAAACTACAACTTTATTTCAGCAAACTGAATGCTTTAGCCAAACTTGCTCTTAAAATATTGATAGATTTTTAACATTTTTTAAAAAAGCATAACTCTAAAAGCCCTTACATATTCTGCAGCTAAAAAAGTCTAGTAATTTCACTTTTATGTAAATTTTCAGAGACCTATGACAAACTACCAGCTCCTATTTTTAGTATCATTTTCTAGTGACTATTAATAACCTAACACATGCAGACCTCAAAGAACCACATTATACACTAAAATCCACTATATGTTCACTCCTTTGAGCATAATTATTTATAGAAAAGAAAATCTGATTTAATTTCACTAATCTAACATGCTATCTCAAATAAGAAATTTCTGTAACATTTACAAAATGTGTGTGTCCAAATGTATGTTCAATTTGTTACATTTACATTAAATTCCATTTAAATGTGTGTTAAATAGCACAGAGAAAAGTTAGAAGGCTTTAAGATCAATACCAGATGAAAATAAGTAAAAATTTTTTACTTTAGATTCTGAAATCATTTGTATTTTCATAAACTGTTTTCCAAGTGGTTGAAAATGTGAGGGACTAAGTTCATACAGATGCAAAACTGTCTTTGCTCAACTATCACTGTCTTGGTGGGGCCTCTCTGCTCATGTCATAAAAAAATTGCACATCACATCCCCCTCCCTGGCAGCCCATCCCCCTTCCCAGCCTTATTTTTCTCCATAGTACTTAACACCACCTGACATGCTATTTGTTTTACTTTTCTGTTTGATTCCCCCCACTTTAATGAAAGATCTATAAAGGCAGGAATTTTTATCTGTTTTATTCATTGGTGTATTCCTAGTGCCTAGAACAGTGCCCAGAACACCACAGGCACTCAGAAATTACCTCCTGAATACAAGACTGAATTTTAAGATCAGTCTTAAAATACTCTATAGTGTATTTTTAAATTATTATTATTATTGTTATTATTTTGTTTATTTTTTTATTTTAAGAGAGAGTGCAGGGGAGGAGCAGAGAGAGAGGGAAACAGAGAACCCCAAGCAGGTTCTGTGCCTTCAGCACAGAGCCTGACCCAGGACTCGATCTCACAAATTGTGAGATCATGACCTGAGCCCAAACTAAGAGTGGGCTGCTTAACCGACTAAGCCACCCAGGCGCCCAAGTATTTTCTATTTAAATTTTAATCCTAAGCCTTTAAGAATATATGCAAAATCTTAAATGTTGCTATGATGGTTATGTAAGACCTTATTAAGGTTTTAATTTAACCATAAGATTTTTGTTTTGAAATCCATACCCTACCTGTGGATCTGCAGATCTTTGAAAAAATTTTCAGAAAACAGAACCCAGACTCAATTGGAACAACTAAGCTGAAAGTAAACGTTTCTAAACACAATTGATCTAGTTGTATTTGTTAACTGATGGTCTAATAGAGGATAGTTTAAAAAACATAAACCACTAACTGCTGTCTAAGGTGAAGAAAGCTGGACTCTTTAGCCATCCCAACCAGCTGGGCACTATCACATCCTTTCAACAAAGATGCATGTATATTTGCCAGAATAAAGAAGAATACTGCTACAGAGCTCTACTTTCTGTTTCATTGTTATTAACAGAAAACATTGTCTTTTAATCACACGTACATCATGGAACAAAAAAACATTGGTTTTATAGAACATTTCAAGGAAAATGGAAGATTTTCAGCAATGAATGATCTACAATGACAGAAAAAAAGTTGCAGGATTAGCTATTAGCAAATGTTAAAGAATAGCCAACTTGAGTTTCTATTGTCAGTTGACGCAGTTAATTTAGATGTGAAAATACTGCTTTATTTTGCTACAGCACTAATTCTGATTCTAGTCCTACAGAATTTTAACCACATCAGAAAAATATAAGGCCATACTTACAATTGTTAGATTTTTAAAAAAGCAATATAAGCAGGTTTTTATTACACACACGTGTGTGTATGAATCATACTTATTTTAAAACTTACAAATCAACTGAAGTTTTAACTGATCCTTCTTCAGCAATCCTTATCTATTCCCTGTAGCTGCACTAAAGGCAAGGTGAATGTAAATGTTAAAAGCCTTAAAGAAGCCTGGCAACCTTTTTAAAATGTTTCCTTGGTGTGGGTGTACCATTTCAACAACTGGAAAAATATCCTTTTCTTGAAGTCCTCCACGTTGAAGTTTACACCATTCAACCCTAGTTTTACTATCCTAATATTTTAGAAATTAATTTTCAAGCACATAAAAACGCGAAAAATTTTAAAGACATTGAGGATGGCAAGAATAAACAGCTGGTTCACTTTAACTTTGCAATTGCATTAGCTTCCACTCAAAGTCAGAGAATCAGGCATAACACAGAAGGTACCTGAATGAATGTGGCCAGTAAAACACAGCTCATCTCCTGCTCCAGAATGATCTTGTTCTGACGGTTGTTGTAACAAGCAGCGATAAGTGAGGGGAACAGCACTTTGATCAGTCGTGGGTCACTGAAGTACTGGAAGGGCAACTGGCAGAGTTTCTGCAGCACCGTGGGGTGGCGGCCAGACTGTACGATGACCTGAAACAGAAGAGGAAACCTAGGTCAACGGCCAAAAAGCTCTGCCTGCCCCTTTCTCCTCCACTCCCAACAGTGTCTGTAAGAACCATGGAGAACACACTGAAGGAGTGTGAGAAAAAAAAAAAAAAAAAAAAAAGACTCCTAAGTGATATCTGTTCTTAAAGGAACAGAAAGTAAAGAAATCTCATTTCCCAACTTAAGGAAACGATTCCAAAAGTTCTGCGGCCATTTCTAGTCCACGATGAAGGGCTCGGCTGCCAGGCGGGACAGGATTCAACATACAGACTCTGCTTTAACAAAGCGCCCGCCCTCCATCCTCCCCTTAAAACAGAGAAGTCCTATTCCTTGAAACCTGCAAAGAGCCCCCTCAGAAGAAAGATGCCCTCTCCCACTGCACTGCCTGCTGCGGTCTTCCCCTAACCAAGCTCCGGGGATATACTGACTGTTCTGTATATGCAGACAGGCCCTTGGAAAGAAAAGGGGACTGTAAGGGGAGTAGGAACAGTTTCAGCAAGCACAGGCTCCAAAAGATCCTTCCTCTGATCCACACTCCTTATCTGTGTTTCCATCAGTGCCATTGAGTCTAAAAGGAGAACTGTTTAGATAAATGAGACTCTTGTCTTGAGGCAGTCTAGGTTTACAAGTGTATATGTTTTAAGGAATGGGGCAATGCAATTAATGGGCTTGCAGGGAAGCCCTCCTAATTTACTCCCTGGGCCTACATGATAAACTAAGAAATGTCAAAATCGGATCTGTTTCAAGTAACCTTGATTAGATGGTTCTAATATGAAAGAACTGAAGGACCCGAAGCCCACTTCTTGGTATAAGAGGAAGCTCAGAGAACGCTGGGGACACTGTAAGAATCGAAGGTCAGGACTGTAAATTGTACTTGGAAAAACATAATTTTACAGGTACACACCCAGACAAGACTGCATTCAAATTAAAACCAGAAGGACAGAATGAAACAGCAGAGGCAGGAGAAACATAAATTACAGGGATTTACAAGTTTTCAAAGTACTTTTAACAATACTTTAAGAACGTACTCTCAGATGATAATGCAGTTTGGTTTAAGGACAAAATCAACAAGGTAATAGTTCACATATTTTAGTTCAATAGCTAAAATGACATCAAAAACCCTTAGAGAATGTTGATAGGGACTTGTTAATACCTTCAAATCCAGCAGGAATTTTAAAGACTCAGTGTGACAATTCAGCACATGGCTGTGTGCTGCCTTTCCTGACACCGGCTGAGAAAAATATGTCCTATCGTCTATTTTATTGATAAAGCATTTACTTAAATCTTTATTTTAATTATTAGCAACAAATTTTGTAGCACAGCCAAATGATCACCACTTTAGAATTTATAATACCATTATTACACGTTTCTTTTCCCCCTTTGGACAAAAATGAAGAAGAAGTTTTTTCTTTGGAACTTCATTGTTAAAATGCTATTATTGGAAGATTCACTAATTGAAAAGATATTAAATTGGCCAGTCTGGCTGGCACAGGCACAATGTTAACTCAAAGACGACAGCTCCTGGTTCCTGGTAAAAGGAGCACAGAACATGCAAACTTAACCAGAACTTACTCCATCTGGACTCCTGACCCTCACTGGAGTGAAAGCAAGCCCCTTGGGGGGCCTGTCAGTCCCCTCGAGGAACAGAGCTGACTATCAGTTGCCTGTTGAAGAAGTGAGTTTACAGAGGTCACCAGCAGTGTAGTGAATGACCTGCCAGAGGCCACTACTTTTAAGTCCCTGGACTACGGAAGACACAAATGGATGTAGGAGGTCTGGTTACCTTGGGCAGGGTGTTCTACCCACAGGACCACCCATGATAGAACTTATTCAGGTTATAGGGAAGGGGTCCACCCAGGGTGGTAAAAGCCACACCCCCCGGCTTGGCTGTGAGCCAGAGTGGGACATCTCGTCGGCACTGTCCCTTGGACCACATTTCAGACATTGTGGGGAGACAGGATTAGGAAGTCCAGGAGGGGGCCAATCTATAGCACTGAGACTTGGTGGGCGAGACCACTTCTGGGTAATTCAGGTGGGCTTTTGGTACAGAGGGGTGGTGTTTCCGATGTCAATGAGCACTGCTGAATGGTCAGCTGAATTAGGCCAAGCACTTCCCACATGGGCAGGGAAGCAAGGCTGGGATGCATCATGACCTTGACACTCAGAGCCTTGGGCACCAGGAGAGAATTGACTGAAAGGCTTTTGACAGATTGGGGGATGAGGGCAAGGCTCAATTTTATCTCATCCAGTCACTGACTCCTAGGCCTTAGGGTGGTCAAACGTCCCCATGAACTGCTCAAGCTTTCTAAAGTCGACAGAGTCATCATGGAACATGAAAGTCTTGCTGAATGAATGAAATGGAAATAGCTAAAGAAAATCTCAGATTTATAATGATGTTTTCTCTCTCTATGCCCTCCTGATGGAGCTGTAACTAAATCAATAACTGCTGGTCTGTCACCTTTGTCCAGACAAAGGGCTGCTGATAAGGTCTAAGGTGAGTACCACTCTGAGCCTGGCCAGGCCACCTGCCCTTTCAGGGCACACAGGCCAACACAAACATATAGGGGCTTCCCACGGAGCCCCTTTCCGGACCCATGCACCAGGAGAAAGGAGTGGCTTGGCTGTAAATTTCACTGGTGGCCACAGCCACCAGTTAGACAGCATGTAGGGAGCTGGTATGGCTCCATAATAATGAGAAAACCCTCTTTCAAATATGTCAACTTAAAAAAAATTTTTTTTACATTAATTTATTTTTGAGTAAGAGAGAGAGAGAGAGAGAGAGAGAGAGAGAGAGAGAGAGAGAGAGAGAGAATGAGCAGGGGAGGGGCAGAGAGACAGGGAGACACAGAATCCAAAGTAGGCTCCAGGCTCTGAGCTGTCAGCTGTTGAAGCAGGGCTCAAACCCATGAACCATGAGACCATGACCTGAGCTGAAGTAGGTTGCTCAGCCAAATGAGCTACCCAGGCGTACCTCAAATATGTCAACTTTTGGATGCAGAGCAGGGCTCTAAGAAAACCAAGGGAATTTCTAGCAACATTCAGATTAAAAGAAACTGAAATTGACCTTTCCACTTACTCTTAGGTGCACTTTTAAAATAGGTACTAACTAAAGAGCTAGGAGATCTGAGTTCTTGCCTTTACTCCAGGCATTCACTAGCTGTGTGACCCTGGGAAAATTGTTCAATTTTCCTAGTTTTCAAGGTGGAGAATTTTTTAGAAAAGTGAACTTTTCAGTGAAGTATAACACACACACACACACACACACACACACACACACACACACTCACACACCTCTAAAGTGAATAGCTCAATTTTTACAAAGTGAATATACCTGTGTTGCCAGTACCCAAATAAAGAATGAGAACATGACCACGGGTGTTGGATCTTTAAATACATTCCTTCTCACTCAAAATTAGATTCCTATGTTTTGATGTTTTTTAAATTATTTATTTTGAGAGAGAGTGTGAGTGGGGGAGGGGCAGAGAGAGGGAGGGAGAGAGAGAGGATGCCAAGCAGTCTCTGCACTGTCAGCACAGAGCCTGAAGCGGGGCTTGATTCCCATAAACTGTGAGATCATGATCTGACCCGAAATTAAGAATCAGATCTTAACCGACTGAGCCACCCAGGCACCCCCAGCTTCCTACATTTTGAATTTAAGATAAATCATACAGAAACTATTTGACTATACTAGAACATAAGGGACAGTACTTCAAAGCCTTCTTGGATCCATTCTTAATCATTCTCTGGAGAGAGGACCATGGGCAGCACAGGCCCCTTCTCTTCAGCAGAGGCCAGTGGGCATAATTCCAGAGTCAATGAAGAAGGGCATCTTTTATCCAATGCCTGGTATTCACCACCTTTTTCTTAACTATCATTGACAAGGGATTGGGGGGGGGGCTTGGGGAGGTGAGGGACCCCTATTCCCTCTTCTTTTTGGAACTACTGACAGCTGTGGGAAGAAGGGGCTTTAAAAGAAAGAAAGTTACATGCTGCCAACGTGTGCTATAACCTAGTGGAAGGTCAGGAGAATCTGAATGCTAGTGTTAAGAGAGAGGGAGAGAGAAAGAATCCCAAGCAGGCTTTGCACTGTCAGTGCAGAGCCTGATGTGGGGCTTGAACCCACAAACTGGTGAGATCATGACCTGAGCCAAAATCAAGAGCTGGATGCTTAACTGACTGAGATACCCAGGTGCACCTACCCCCAACCAAAAAAAAATTTTTTTTTTTTTTACAAAGAATCTGGAGCAGACAAATGGACTGATTCTTTCATCTGCTGACCTCTGGCCCCCTTGTGCTTTCTACAAAGTAGTAAATATAGGTGAATTATAACTTGGTTCACTGTGTGTGTGGGTGTGTGAGAGAGAGAGAGAGAGAGAGAGAGCGCGAGCGAGCGCGCCAAGAAAGAGCTCTAAATTCACTGGACACTTACCGAGTGCCTCCTGTGCCAGGTGCTATAGGAACACGGAGAAAATCCATGCTTTAGCTCTCAGGGAGATGAGGTATGTACACCAATGACAATTGATACAAAGGAGACTGGGTCATCAGACAGTCAAGGATAAAGTATTAGGGGGCCCCATGGGAGGAAGAGATTACTTCTTAGGTAAATGTGGAAGGCTACACTGAGAAGGTGGGTTGGACTTTCAGGGCTGGATTGGTGGAAGAATTTTAGGTGGTGAGAAGCTCCCAGATTGAATACCAGCCTGTTTTTACTCTGTTCAGGCTGTCCTAACTGGGTGGTTGAAACAAGAGAAATTTATTTTCTCACAATTCTAGAGCCTGAAAGTCTAAGATCAGGGTGTCAGCAGGGTTGATGAAAGCTCTCTTCCTGGTTTGCAGACTGACACCTCCATCTGTCCTTTCTTTGGCGAGTATGCATGGAAGGAGAGATCTGTCTTCCTAGTCTTATAAGGCCACCAATCCTATCTCATTAAGACCCCACCCTTATGACTTCATTTAATCATAAGTAGTTTCTAACAGCCCAATCTCCAAGTACAGTCACACTGAGGGTTAGGGTACAAAATATGAATTTTGGGGGGATATGACTCAGTCTATAGCACAGCTCTGATTTCTCATTGCCCCTGGTCAGAATAATGTTTCACTAGAAAGACTGCCCTCTCTAACCATGTATATTTCAGATGGGTCATTTGTCTCTCAGTGGCCATAAGCCACGAATCTACAGGCTCAAGGATGCTTGCTATTAGGTAGCCCTGGGCTCTAATTCTGGCTCTGGTTAGCTAACTAATTTGAGCCTCAGGGTCCTTTCCATAAAATAGGGATAGATAATTCTGCACAGCAAAGGAAACAATCAACAAAACTATAAGACAACCTACTGAGTGGGAGAAGATATTTGTAAATGATATAAGGGTTTAGTATCCAAAATGTATAAAGAACTTATACAAATACCCAAAAAACAAATAACTGAATTAAAAAATGGGAAGAAGACATGAACAGATATATCCTCAAAGAAGGCATCCAGATGGCCAACAGACAATGAAAAGATGCTCATCATCACACAACATCAGGGAAATGCAAATCAAACCCACAGTGAGATAGAACCTCACACCTGTCAGAATGGCTGAAATAAAAAACATAAGAGGGGTGCTTGGGTAGCTCAGTTGGTTAAACTTCTGACTCTTGGTTTTGGCTCATGATCCTAGGGTCATTGGATAGAGCCCTGCACTGGGCTCTGTGCTGAGTGTGGAGCCTGCTTAAGATTCTCTTTCTCCTTCTACCCCCTCCCCTGCTCATGCATGCTCCCTTTAAAATAAAAACACACACACACACACACACACACACACACACACACACACACACACACACACACCAAATCACAAGAAACAAGTTTGGAGAGGATGTGGAGAAAGGGGAACCCTCTTGCACTGCTGGTGGGAATGCAAACTGGTGAGGCCACTCTGGCAAACAGCATGGAGGTTCCTCAAAAAATTAAAAACAGAATTACCATATGATCCAGTAATTCCACGAGTGGGTATATTCCAAAGAATATAAAAACACTAATTCGAAAAGATGCATGCACCCCTATGTTTACTGCAGCATTATTTACAATAGTCAAATTATGGAAACAACCCAAGTGTCCTTTGATAGATAAATAGATAAAGAAGAGGCATACATATGTGATGGAATATTACTCAGCCATCTTGCCGTCTGCAACAATGTGGATGGAGCTAGAGTATATTATGCTAAGTGAAAGAAGTCAGAGAAAGACAAATACCATATGATTACACTCGTTCATGGAATTTAAGAAAGAAAACAAATGAACAAAGAAAAAAAAAGACAAACCAAAAACATACTCTTTTTTCTTTTTAAAGGTTTATTTATTCTTGAGACAGAGACAGAGCGTGAACAGGGGAGGGGCAGAGAGAGAGAGAGGGAGACACGGAATCCAAAACAGGCTCCAGGCTGTCAGCACAGAGCCTGACATGGGGCTCGAACCTTCGAACTGTGAGATCATGACCTGAGCGGAAGTCAGACGCTTAACCGACTGAGCCACCCAGGCGCCCCCCAAAAACATACTCTTAACTATAGAGAACAAAGTGATGGTTACCAGCAGGGAAATGGGTGGGGGGATGGGTGAAACAGGTGGTGGGGAGTACACTTATGATGAGCACAGAGTATAGAATGTTGAATTGCTATATTGTACATCTGAAACTAATATAACACTCTATGCTAACTACACTGGAATAAAAGAAAAGAAAAAAGAGATAGATGGCAGCCTTCAGGGTTTAGGTGAGGAGCAAATGAGACAGAGTCTGTGACCACAACGTGAAAAACATTATTAATGAGTGTTTGGTTAGTTCACCAGTTCTGCTGCTCCAAGTCTTCTCCTGTTGGATCTGCCTTCCATATACTAGCAGGACCAGAAGTCCCCTCCCGGCATGAGGCCTAATGAATGCTTTCCATCATCCCACCCTCATCAGAATGGGGGTCGGACAGCAGCAGGCCCTGCATTCTGGCTGGGACTCACCAATAAGCTTCATGCTACCCAGGGAAGCCATTTCTGTGGCCCCTCCCTGGCCCTGCTTGCACAGGAGAGAGATATGCAAACAGAGCTGGGGATGCCAGCCAGGATCTTGTGGTGGTGGGGTAGGAAGTGCATTTTGACAGCTCTGAAAAGAAAATCCCAGCATAAGCACAGTCCAAGAAACACTGGTAAGTGGTACAGAGAAAGAGAGGCTTAGCTTACTGCGTGTGTGTCTTGAGGCTGTTGTGCTAGACTCATCAATCTAAAAGCAGAACAGGAAGGGCTAAAGCTAATAGGCTTGTGTTGTGGGTTCCTGATTCAGATCCAGGATGAGCTTCCCTCGAAGCACTTAAGGAAATCCTTAAGCCCAGGAAGTCTGCCCAGGCAGCACAGCCAGAGACAGCCTTTTCTTTTCAACCCCAAAGACGTGGCAGCAGCTATCACAATCGGAGTTGTGTAGCTTAATTCCGGGTTCCCAAAGGGCAGAAACTGTGTCTTTTACTATCTAGTGCTCCATTGCGCTCCCGGAGTGCTGGGCAAGTGCTGGGCACATAAGAATTACGGAAAAAATTAATCAAAATGTCAGAGGCTTCCTACTTCACAAATTCATCTGTGACTTGCCTTGGGGAAGAATCATACCACATCTCTTATTAGATACAGCTACCATTTTCTAACTTGGAGGTTGCAATGATCTTCACATCATGTTGCCTTACGTCTGCATATCTAGTCCCTTCTCACAGAATGAAGGTTTGTGTCCCTCCTCCATTCATACATTGAAACCCTAACTCCCAATGTGATGGCATCAGGAGGTGGGGCCCTTGGGAGGTGATTAGGATGAGGACAGAGATCTCATGAATGGGATTAGTGCCTTATAAATGAGACCTCAGGGAGCCCTCAGGGCTCTTTCTGCCATGTGAGAATACAAGAAGCTGTCAGTCTGCAACCTGGGAGGGTGCCCTCCCCAGAACCCAGGCAGACTGGCATCCTGATTTTACACTCGCAGACTTCAGAACTCTGAGAAACAAATTTGTCTTGTTTATAAGCCACTCAGTCTATGGTACTTTGTTATTGCAGCCCCAACTGCCTATCAAGACACCCCTAAATAATGAACTTTGTTTGTCTTCTACCCTAGAAGGAAGTCAGGCTTGGGGACCTCAGGGTCCTAAGCACCAATTCAGGGCTCCTTAGCCTGGTTATAAGGACGGGTCTGGAAAAGATCCTCCCTTTGTGAGTATTGAGTGGTGTCTCATTTGGTGTGAAGAAATCCAAAGTCTTGTAGGACACTGCATTGCTAGAACCTCAGCAACACCCACCACAACACAAAGCTGGTCACCGGCAGAGACAGTGCTCAGTAGTTTATAAAGCCTCTCTACCTACATCATCTGAGTCTCTAAACGCTCTCTGAAAGTGGGCAGACAGGGATGATGATAATCTTTTATAAAAAGAAATCCAACATTCAGAAAGTTCAAGAGACTTGCCCCAGGTCCCCCAGCCAGTCATTGGTGGAGCTGGGAATGGAAAACTCCTATGACTGAGTCCTGGCTTCTCACCTCCCAGACCCATCCAGGGCTATCAGACTGAGTCCGTCCCTTCCTGGGTACAGAGGCTTTCTGTCGCCGGGCCTGAGTTCATTCCCACGGCTGGCTGCCAGCCAGCTTCTCGCACACCTCTGCCAGCCCACATGAAGATGAGGATGACACATTGCCATTCTGCACAGACTAAACCAACCAACATACACAGATTAAACCAACACAAAAGACCTTTCTTCAAAAACCTATATTCTGCTTGGCAAGGTATCGAATAGCCAGTTCTTGACAGTGCTGGGTGGTGCCAAGGGTTTGCCTCAAATCATCAGACATAAGAATCTGAAAGAGAGGAGGGTTGGCGGGAGAGCCAGACTCTCGGGAGCGGACTGCTGGGACGTGTGGCCGTACAGCGAGCACTGGCTTGTGACGGCCTTGCAGCCGGCTGTCTTCTGAGTTTTGAGTGCCTGCAAAGCTGGTCTTATACTTTTGAAACAAATGCTATCGTGTATAATATACTTACAATGTTAATCCTTGGTATAAGCTGAACGGTCTTTCCCAACACTTAAATTTAAAACAGAAAAAGAGGAAAGTGGAGGTGGGGTACTGAGTAGTCGTAAGTCTGGTCTAGAAACGCAGTGGGCCTAGGGAGAGTGTGTAGATTTCACATCTGTAAAAGGATAACTGCTGTGTGTATTTTACAGGATCCAAGGAGAGTGGCTAGGAAGGCCTGTGGAGAGTCCATCCTGTTGTACAAATGGAAAATAGCTGGCCTCACCTCACCCAGAGGGCCCCTTTCCTGCAACTGTGACTACCTGGAATTCAGCCCAGAACCAGGAAGTGAGCAAGCAGGCCTCTGAGCAGACAAATTAGTCTATTCATCAAATGTTTACTGAGCATCTACTCTGGCCAAGTGCGGTACAAGGCACCTGGAATGGGGTAGTGACAAGTCAGACATCCCTGCCTTCAAGAGTGCCCGGTCTTTCCACGAAATCCGTGTCAATCACTCACAAGAAAGTTCTACAAGCTCCAGTTCAGTCTACCAATTCACGTTTCAGAAGCAAGTCTAATAAAAGTGGTTTTCTGGCCTAGGATAGTTGGAGTCAGCAAATTAGGAGACTTCTGGAGTTAGGTACACTGACAACAGGAAGAAGCATCAGCTGACACTAATAAGTGAAGAGGTGGGAATTAAAATTATTTTGAGCAGAAATGAAATTTCAAAAAGTTGCCTAGAACCACTCAGTAGAAGACTAAATATCCCTACTCTTTTCAGTTGGTTTTGAGAACATTACCATATGGTAGTAAAGTATCTTATTAATTATCACCCATTACCTTTACTTAGTACTCTACACTTTAAATATTTGCTTCCACACACATGGTAATCCTCATGTGCCTAACACTATAGTAGATATTTATTTTAAGAAAACATAACGTATTAAGTATAATTTAAGTTTAAGAAGGAAGGAAACTAATATTGTCTAAAAAAATTAAAAAAATTTTTTTTAATGTTTATTTATTTTTGAGAGAGACAGAGACAGAATGCGAGTGGGTTAGGGCAGAGACAGAGGGAGACACAGAATCGGAAGCAGGCTCCAGGCTCCGAGCTGTTAGCTTAGCACAGAGCCTGACGCAGGGCTTGAACTCATGAGCCTGAGCCGAAGTTGGACGCTCAACCGACTGAGCCACCCAGGTGCCCCTTGTCTAAAACATTTTTTAATGTTTATTTTTGAGAGAGAGAGACACAAGAACAGAGTGCAAGCTGGGGAGGGGCAGAGAGAGAGGGAGATACAGAATCCAAAGCAGGTTCTGGATTCTGAGCTGTCAGTGCAGAGCCTGATGTGGGGCTTGAACTCATGAACTGTGAGATCATGACCTGAGCTAAAGTTGGACACTTAACCGACTGAGCCACCAGGTGCCCCAGGAAACTATAATATTTAAAATATGATCACAAATAGTTCATGTTAAACACATATCATGTTTTAAAGGTAATTTTGGTCATCTGCAAAGTTCACTTATATGGGAACAGCTCTTTCCCTGACAATACCATAACTATGATACTAAATAACAACAATAAGCTAGAAAAAGGTTCTGTCGCAGTTTCTTGCCTAAGTAGGCAAGTATGTATAGGTGTGTCTACCTGTCAATCATAGATACAACCATGGTGTATTATCATAAAATTTTCAGCTCTCTAGAAATCATGTACCTTCAAGGAAACAAAACAGAAAATGGTCAAGTTCAGTTTTACCTACTTATACTCTGAATCCTGCTGATTTTGCTAAGATCTAAGAGTGATCCTGAATTTCCCCCTTATTTAGGAGGAATTTCATCAGTGGTTTTAGAAAGCTCTGCATTTCTTTTTTCTCAGAATGCCCGCTGGCAAGTTTCTAAATACGTTTGTCCTCAGGACCCCAGCCCTATGTCTGCCATGGACCAAAAGACAGAACCACGCACATAGCCCTGCCTGGCTCCACACATATGAACACCTGTTTAGGCAAAGAAAGACAGGTGTGAATCCCCAGTTTTCAACAGTCTTAAGGCTTTAAACTCTGTAGGGACAGGGGCTATGTCCCTTTTATTTACTGCTATATTCCTAATATCTGGCATGGTGCCTAGCACAGTGCATGGTGAACAACAGGTGCTTAGAAAGTATTAGGGGAATGAATGAATGAACTTTGGTTCCTAAACCCAGCTCCAGGGGGCCTATACCTACCCTATCAGGGCCTTGGGCCTACTCAGGCCAGGGCCTTCAAGGTCCTCAGGGGACACCATCTTTGGATATGCAAGAATAGCCGACTGGGTATTTTGGCCAGCACCCTATGGAATTCACCAGCCTCTTGGCACAACAGTACAGACAGCAGGGGCAGGGTGGGTCAGGGGCAGCCTCTTTCAGCAAGTGTTGTGAGCTGGTCTGTTAAACCTAAGGTCCAACCAGTTGTGTCAGTGTGGTAGGGTGAGTGGAGTATAAAGTAGCACAGATGTGTGTACAAACAGTTAAATCTCACTGAGGCAAATTCTTAATGCCTAAGAATTCTTGTTTTGCTTTTCCCATTTTCTTGTCAGAGACAAGATATCCTCAACAGAGGGGCAAAAATAGGTGTCTAGACATCTAAATTCATTAAAAGAGACAGCAGAGAGAATCTGTAAATCATTGGAACAAAGACTATTTTTTCTAGCAGGACCAAAACAAAGGAGTTGTTACATTCCTCTCCATAAAACTGGTCCTGCTACAATGCTGGGGTGAAGAGGCAGCAGCCACGGTGGCCAGGCCAAGCCTCTCTGTCCACATCACTCTTGACCAGTCTTATCAGACCCAAAGCCCAGGCCCAGGACAGAAACAACAGGACAGGAGGGGCCTTGAAGCCAGTGATCTCTATGAATCATATAAAGAAAATGGCATGCCCCCAACACACACACCTTGTTTCTCTCATCTGATGCCTTGCGGGTAGAGTAGGGAGGGTGTAGAAGTGGCTTTATTTAAATAACATGGGAGAAAAATTTGGAGAGTCTGTCCACATACATAAGCAAATCAAATTCCGAACAGAGAAACACATAGAATCCCTTGGTTAGCACTGCACATAAGTTTCTCTCTCCTCCCAAACTTGCTTCTGCCATAAAATAGATTTCTAGGCTGAGATTAAATGCAGAGATCTTGGCAGACTGTGTGGGAGGTACGCCCTTTAAGCACTAGCCTTCTTTCCTGGTGGTCCCAGGGATTCATTGCTGTCAAGCCCCAGCACAGTGTCAAGGAGGAAGGAGAGAGAGGGAAGAAGGGAAAAAGGGAGGAAAGCAGCCAGGGTCAGGAGGACTAACTAAAGCCAGTAGTTGGGGGTGTGGCCTCTCACAAGCTTTGGAGAGCAGGTGATCCTCCAGAAACAAGGGTCTCCTCATGTAGTAAGGGGTGAGTGGCTGTCCTACTGTGTCCCTCCAGGGAAACTGAGTGAGAAGCAAGTGAGTGCCTTGTTTGTTCTCTGCTTCCTCAGGGAAATAGGTTACCACCAGCAAAGGGATGCAAAAGAGGCATCTGGGCAGACTGCTTCCTCAAACATCATTGTGCTCCTATAGGTTAGAATGATGCTTCAGAACCAGGGGCCTCTGTTCAATTCTTGGGCTCCAGTAGGAAAGTTCTTAATGCCTACCTTCCTATTTTCCACATACTGAAGTGACTTTGAGACATACTTTGAACATATCATCTCCTGCTAGTAATATTTAGGGGCTTCTCATTATTTCCTAGAGGTGAAAATTCCCAAGTTCCTGATCTAGCACATAACGTCCCTTCAAGACCTGGGCCTGGCCTGCTTGTTTACTCTTAGCTCTTATTCCTTCCCCTGCCTCCTAAGCTCTGGTCAGAATGAGCAGCTTGCTGTTCCCTGAACCTGCCAGGCTATTTTACATCCCTGTACCTCTGCTTATGGTCTTTCCTATGCCTTGAAGGTCTTTCTTACCTTGCTGCCCAGTAAATATCTGTTCTACTTTTTTTTTAAATTTTTAAATTTTATTTTCAAGAGCAAGAGAGACAGAGCATGATCAGGAAAGGGCAGAGAGAGAGGGAGACACAGAATCCAAAGCAGGCTCCAGGCTCCGAGCTTGTCTGCACAGAGCCTGACATGGGGCTCAAACCCACGAACTGTGAGATCATGACCTGAGCTGAAGGAGGACGCTCGACTGACTGAGCCACCCAGGCACCCCTGTTCTACTTTCAGATATCAGCCAAAGCGCCACCTCCACCATGAACGACCTCTAAGAGGAACCTCTAGCATAGATCCACATTTGTTTATGGTCTTCCCTTCCCTTCCCTCCCAGAATGTCAGCAACTTGAGGGCAGGGGCTTTGCCTATGTTGTTTCCCACTGGATCCTGGGTGTCTGGAACAGTGCCTGGACCACTGCAGGTACTGGTTAAGTGTTTGCTGAAGGAAGGATTGAGTCTCTGCACTGACAGCACTGCTCCTAGGCTGTGGGTTCCACAGGACAAGGTCTAGATTGCATTCATTTCCATGTCTCCCAGCACGTGATTTGATGGAGGCTGGGCATTTAGCAAAAGTGGATATATGAGAGAAGGAATGAGTGATGAATGCTCATATGGACACAAAGCTCACAGTACTGGCATTTCCCCAAGAATAAGTCACCTCCAGCATTCTGGTCTGTGTTAGAGCTTCTTTTTCCTTCTTTTATGTTGTCTATTCTGTGAGAAGAGTTACCTTTCAAATAAGGCATGTTCTAAATTCCCTTCAAACACATTTGCAGCACAAGAAGTTTGGGCTAGATTATCTCAAACACTTGGCTCACCCTTAAAGTCACAGATTGTATAATCTGTCAGGGACTATACCCAGATTTTAATTTTAATTTATGTTTGAGAAAGAACCTTGTCTAAAGAGCACAGGCCTTGTAAATGACACAGACTCATCATCATACATTCGAGGGACTATTTTATTTTGGGTTTTCTGTTTACTTGCATTACCTGTGTGCCATCTACCATAGAGTGGGGAAAGGGGGAGTGAGTGGGAAGGCTAGTCGCAGAAAGCCTTAGATAATATGTCAGAAGGCTTGATTCCAGTGATTTTGAGCTCAAGTCCTACTCCTCTTTGGCAATGAGGGGAGTTGGACTAAATGGTCTCTAAAGGCCTGTGAACTTGCAGAAATAATATAATCCTGTGCTATGAGCATTCACATACATAAGCACCTTATGCTGCCTATACCCACACAGATATTACATTTAAATGTGGTTAAAAAAAAGCTTATTGTTTTTCTTAAGAATGAATAAAAGAATCATCATACAAAACATGTTGCCCACAAATTCTCAACTAGTAGCTATTCTGATTTTCTAAAGTCACTTCTTTAAGAAAAGAGAACTTATAATTACACACACGCTCACAGACACACATAATACTGGAAAGATTATGTCCATCACAGACCAACAGGATGTGTGTGTGTGGGGGGGTGGGTAGGGAGGTGGGTGGGTAATGCATTTAATGATGCCTTAAAACACAAATACTCCAAGTGGGCTTTGGACCATTCCTGGGAGGAGAGCTTTGGGTCAAACGTTGGGTGGTGTGAGAACAGCAGGGTTAATAAATGCAGAGCACAGGCTGATAGATTTTCTGGTCACATCCTATCAGCAGTCAGAGAGCATGGATGCATTCCATGGAGCATTTATGGGCTCACCAGCACCAGTCTATGACAATTTTATTTAATCATAAAAATATAATAGTAGTCAAATCTTTTTGTAGTTTCAGTTTACTGCTTTCTCGAGTGAAATAAATGGTCTCTCAGATTTCTTTTGCTTTCATCTCCCTGCTCTAAGTACAGTAGGATAAGGTTCCAATTAAGACCCATTAAATGTTCACAGTGATTCATGTGAGCCATTTTCCAGTTTCTTTTCCTAACACAATCTCAATGCACCTCTGAGTGATCTCTGTGGTGTGTTTTCAGTTTAGCAGTTGCCTGTACAAAAAAGAATGATCTGGGTGTGAGGTCTTCCTTCATCCTACTTTTCCAATGCAAAGTGGTGAGTGGAGATTCTCCTTCACTGCTGTCCAGACAAGCATATGTTTGTCACCTGCCTGGTATGTCCAGCTGCATGAGGCATGCACCTTAGGAAGGGGACTGGCAGCTGGATAGAGCCAGACTGACCCTCCCAGTCACTGCCCCTTGGCAGCTACACCAGAGTAGTGCACGGAGTGGCAGCCCAGAGGCATCTGCAAGTGGACCCCTGGTGCATCTACCTCTTTTGGGTCCACAGAGGAACCCTGTAGGCAGCGGACACGCAGAGCTTTCTGCAGCTTCTTCATGGGTGGGGAAACACACCCCGACAGCAGAGACGGCCTATCCAAGCTGATATCATGTGTCAGGGCTTACCGAGGGCACACTCCTGGGCTTCTCCCACTAAGAGCAGGGAATCAGGAGGCAGACAATGATCACTTCAATAACATCACAGTCAACATCTGTTCCAGCCCAGGGAATGTGCTAATCACCATGTGCATGGCCTAATTTAATTTGCACAACAAGGCTGTGATGTTATTGATGGCTTCCCTAGTTTACAGGTGAGGAAACTGGCACCAGAAAGGTAAGTGGTTGGTCCAGGATCACAGAGCTGGTAAGTGGGAGAGTTGGGATCAGAACTTAGGTTGCCAGGCTCCAGAGCCCATGATCCTCTCAACAAGCTATAAAAATGTACTAGTGATGCCTTGAAGCAGAGGCCAGCCATGGGCTGCTGCCCTGACAGGGCTCTCACACACCGGGTTCTCTGACAAGGTGTGCAGCATCTGACGGCCCACTAAAGCTACATATTCTCAAAGGAACTACATGTGAAGAGATTTAAGATAAACATTTAAAGAGGCCCTTAGGAAATGTTATTAAATTGAATGATATGGTGGTTTGGGGGTCTTTAAGTATAGATTTTCCTGCAGTGTGCTTTCTTAGAGTGGGCCATAACTGTTGAAAATCTTTTTTTTTTTTAAGAAGAATTTATTTTTTTAAATTTATTTTGATTTTGAGAGAGAGAGATAGAGAGCAAGTGGCAGAGGGGCAGAGAGAGAGGGAGGGAGGGAGGAAGGGGGAGAAAGAGAGAGAGAGAGAGAGGGAGAGAGAGAGAGAGAGAGAGAGAGAGAGAATGAGAATATCTCAAGAAGGCTCCATGACGTCAGCACAGAGCCAAACTTGGGGCTTGAACTCACAAACAGTGAGATCATGACCTGAACTGAAATCAGAAGTCAGATGCTTAACCAACAGAGACACCCAGGCTCCCCAAAAACCTTTTTTAAAAACCAAATCATAAGTCAGAGTAGATTTGTCATGACAATGGCATCAAGTTGGTGAGCAAAGACCCCACAGGCATAGCTGAGAGTCAAATCTGAGACCTGAGTGATCAGGATGACATTTACTCTTCAAAACAACCCTGTGAGTTAGCACTTGTTGTCTCTCTGCTATAGTCAGTGAAAGCGACCTTCACGACAGCCTGCCTCTGTTTACCACCCAATGGAAATGAGGGGCTAGGATGTGATCCACCCCCAAAGCTTTTCTCTCACACACCACTGTGTTCTCAAGCACAATATTTGCCAAACCTTTAAACACGCAGTTTCCTTTGGATGTCAAAACTACTGGCTCCAGCAAAAACAAAACAAAGCCATTTCTTTTAGAACAGATTTGAAGATAAGTAACCCATAGTGCCAAAGAAATGGCTCTTAAACTTTTAGCTAGAAGTGAGTTCAGGAGGTTTGGTCAGTAAAATAGAAGTGTTGTATCTTTCAAAATCTGAGATCATTTTAACCTTTTGTGCAGTATTATGCCTAAGGAGAAATGTATCATCTCGACACCCAGTCATTCAATCAACAAACGTTTATTAGGTAATCGCTATGTGTCAGGCACCGCTGCAGGCACTGGAGACAAGACTCTGCTCTCAAGGTGCTTACATTCTAGTGGGATGCTGTGGGGGTGGGAGTGCGGAGACAGACAAAAGAAATACATGGTGGGAAGTAATAAGTGTGTGAAGAAAATAAAACAAGGTAAAGGGGAAACAGTGACCATGAGGCTTATGTAACTGTTTTAGATACTGTGGTCAGAGAAGGCCTGATAACATGATATCTGAGGAAAAAGTTTGGAAGCCTCTCCAAACCATGTTGCTTTCTGAGGGTAAGTATTCTAGTAGAAAGCACTTAGAACAAAGGCTTGAGGTGTGTCTGTGGAACAGCAAGGAGACCAGCTGTGGCTAGAGTGGAATATTTGTGATTACTATACTTAGAAATGAAAATGATTAAATCTATCTTTTTATGTTGGTCTGGCCATGACTTCACACTCCATCCTCTATCAGAGTAGGAGGGGCCCTTCAAATCACCCTTTTTTACAGACAGGAAACTGAAGCCCAGAGGGCAGTGACTTGCCCAGGGTCAGGCAGCTCTGCAGCTGTAGAAGGATCTAGCAGTCCTGACTGCTGCACCAGCATTTGTTCCATGGTGGTGGGCTTTTTGCGACTAATGAGGGTCTTAATAAAATTTCCTATCTCAGGAGTGGTGTTTTCTTTGTGATTACACATTAATCCTTTTTTTTTTTTTTTTTTTAAGTTTATTTATTCTGAGAAAGAGTGTTGTGTGTATGAGCTGGGAAGGGGCAGAGAGAGAGGGAGGGAGGGAATCCCGAGGGAGATTAGAATCTGTACTGTTGGGGCAGAGCCTGATGCGGGGCTCATACTCATGAACTGTGAGATAATGACCTGAGCTGAAATCAAGAGTTGGATGCCCAACTGACTGAGCCACCTAGGCGCTCCACTGCACATTAATTCTTTATAATCTACCTCAGTGATTTATGAAAAAAGTTCCTCTGTGACTGAAGACCAAGGCAGGCCCAGAAAAATTAGAATAATCACTGGTCAGGAGTTAAACTCTGGATAAAATATCCCTTTGGCATCATTTTCTTATGCATGTTTGACGTCCCAATAGAAGACGTTCAAGGGAGCAAGGATGACTGAGGTTTGTGCACACAGCTGCCCTGACAGTATTCATCCTGTTCAGCGGGTCTGGGTTTGGGTACCTTGGGAAGAGGGTGTTGACGGTTTTCTTGGCTTCCTCTTGTGTGTCTTCCATGGCTCTGCCTAGTCTTGGGATGGAACTGAGAGGCATGATTAACTTCATGCCACCTTGCAGTTAAACTAGCCCTCAGAATGACCCTACTCATGCCCCTGGTCTCATAGTCACTGCTGAAGGGCCTTCGTGGGATCCCAACTTTTCATAGTCCAACTGGGATAAAGCTATGGCTAGCTTCCAACTTCAAAGTTTTACTGTTAGATTTCACGACAGTTATTTTACTGCAATGTTCCGGATCTGAGTTCCTCAAAAATGAGAACCCGAGGAAACTGGCAAAGGAAGGATAGTTTATCTGTACAATCCTGTTTGTTTCAGATCACTACGTAAGAATTAGGAGTTTAGCCTACTGCTGAATCAGGTGTATTATTCAGCGTCATGAAGGTGATGATGACAGGGCAAGCAGGGGTAGCAACAGCTACCTTTCATGAGCATTCACTAGGAGTCAGGCTCGGCATTCAGTAACTTGCCTGAAGTCATAGTGCTGGCATAGAGCAGAATAGGGATTTCTAAGCCAGCTGACTTCAGAGCCTATGCTCTTATCCTCTAGGACATCTGACTTGTAGAACCAGTGGAGAGCTAATTCAAAACTTTAGCTGCAGACTGATTCAAGATGTGAATCCATTCGGGTGCCACCCTCACTACTGCTGCATTGACCACAGACGGGAGGATCTGTGGGAACTGCAAGAGTCACAGATCAGGAAGCCATTCCAATCACAGGGGGAAGAATGTTTCTTTCTCAGTTCAGTACAAGTATCCGTGGCCAGTGTTCATGCTGAGTGGTGGAAGTGCGGGCTCCTTGGTGGGACTGCCTTCAACTGCAGTTGATCTGGCAATGGGGCTAGGAGTTCCCTACCTCTCAGGTGGTTTATGTACTATGAGCATGTGGTACTTCCAACTACCCTTCCATGGGAAAATTCATCCAAAGAGATGACCGAAGTAAAAGGTGTCTTTTATGCGGATTCTGTGAAATTGGTGACTTAATACAATCAGCCCAAAGTGCTAACTGGCAAATTTCTCCATCGTAATACTAGCTGGGTCACTCACTAGAAGTGTTAAATGTGTAGGCAGAAGTTAAGTTTAATTAGGAAAGTGTTCTTCTCTTTTTGGGGAAAAATCCCACATTTTTCTTTGGTATTGTAATATAAAGAGAGTAACTGCCAAATGGTTATATTGTTGAAATTGTTAAGCTTTCCTTAGACATGATACATTTTCATTTTATGAAAGGAACTGTATCTGTCACATAAAGAAAGATAATGCAGAAAGGTGAATGTTTGTGTGACAGCTGAAGAACGAGCTGCCAACACTGGGAGAATAGAAAGTCCTCAAACGCTGGAGACTCTGCCCTGAGCCCACCACAGCAGACCCCATTCATGGACTCGCACGGGCCGGGGGAGTTTACCAAATGGGTGTGACCTAGGACCATCTGCCTTTGAGAAAAACAAAGAGTGAAGTTAAGAATGTTTGAGTAGGAATTAGGTCCCTTCTCAAAGTTCTAAAGGCTGAACTGGGGCTTTGGAAAACTGCCACTCTTAAGACATCAGTCTGCTTTCCTCAGCTGCAGATGGTATACAGCTAGGAAAGTGCCCTGTTTTTGTTTGCAGGGAAATGCCTGAGGTGAGTACAATAGATACATTTCAGATATGTTTAGTCAACCAACGTTTAGGTTTTCTTACTAAGTCATCAAATTACAAAAGACCTGGGAAATGCATGTCACCCAGCTCAGGGTGAATCTAGTTTCAAAAGGTTCACTGTCCAGCCTTACTCGTCCGTTCCGATTCCCCAGAAGCATTCAAGAGCTTTTGGTCCAGTGCAGGGCAGATGATTAAATGATTTGCAAGGACTTCTCTACCGAGAAGCTGGATGGGGGAGGGTGGGCCACAGGGATCCTTCCTTTCAACTGCCACAAGAGACTCTGGTTCTGATAGCTAGGATCTATGGGGTCTTTCCAAATGAAAAAGTCACTAACTAAAATGAATATGCAAAGGTGCTTATTCCCAATACGGTAATATGCAGGCAGTCAAATAATCTGTCATTCGAGTTAATTTAATTATCAGACCACATTTAATTATTCAATATAAAATGTAAATAAAGTGAAGGGCTGACAGCACATACTAATTATGTTCATTATAATAATTAGATGGGAAGGGATTTAGAAAGAGTCATGAAATTGCCATAAAATACAAGGAAGTTTTTGATTAAAAAAAACATTTTAATTAGAAACGGCAACCCGATAGAAAACATGATTGGGTCCATCAAGAATAGGGTATTATTTTTATTATCCAGGTTTCTTCCCTGAAGTCATCTTTGGTATCAGGGGGGCTGTCTTTGCAGTTAATAGACTAAATGGTGGCAAATAAAAAGTGCCAATCCTTTATGCAAAGCAGTTACCTAATAAAACAGGCTTAGGCTGCAGCAGGAGTTCAAAATCTCCTGTCTTTTAAAGACACAAGCTGTTTCCCCAGGAGAAAATAAAGGATCCACTGTGCACAAACAGGCCCTGCAAATTAACATGACTGACTAATGATACGGAAGCATTAAATGAATTGAGCATCATAATTTTTCCTCTGAAATTCCTCTGATTTAGAGAATGTGGCATCAGGTTAAGTACATTCACTTTCATAAGAACAGAGAGGTGGAAAGGGCAGGAACTTGACTGCAAGTTGTGAGTTGGGTGTGCCAGTTCTTGGCTTGGCAATTCCTTTCCTCCCTCTGAGCCTCAGTTTTTCCACCTGTAATATGAGGCAGCTGGGCTACATATTTCAGAGCCTTTCCAGGTGAAGATTCCATGAAGCTATGACCTTAAAGGATGAGACCTTAAAGCTGAATTTACCACATCCCCTCAACAAACACTCACTTGGCAAATTACTGGGGAGATTAGAAAGGGAATTTAGTAAAACAAGTTTTTAGAATGAAATAAACAATCAGCTGTTTAGTTACAGAAAACTCCCTAATTCTACTGGGATATGAGCAGTTATCCTCTTAGTAAGCTTGGGGTTATTTCTCCCCTCCCTAGCCCCTGCCATGCAGCTGGATGGCATGGAGCCCAGCCACGAGCTGGTGAGCACAACCCTTTGATGTGGGTGAAACAACTGTAGCTAGAGATGGCTTCACAGAGCAAGGCACCTGACATCTCACCTGTAAGTCTCTGCTTACTGGTTTTGTCAATGGAGCTCCTCTATTAATATGGGGAGCCAGGGTATATGCAGCTTTTAAGGGTTCACTGCCATGGAGTGGAAAGGCAGCTAATGAAGCCATCTGGTGCTGACAGGATCCAGAGTAGGGCAAGGAGCATCTGAAAAACCACAAAATGGCTTGGAGTCCTCATGAGATCAGAATGCTTGTCTGTCTGTGGTTCTAATCTTAGCCTTTAAAATATCACAGACTCCTGGAACTCACAAGGGAGGTCATCTAGAACAATCCACTTCCTTTTTTAAAAAGCATTTTTTATTGTGGTAAAATATATGTAACAGAAAACCTACCATCTTAACCATTTTTAAGCCTGCAATTCAGTGGCATTAAGTACATTCACAATATTGTGCACTATCACCACCGTCATTTCCAGAACCAGTATACCTCTTTGTATAGTCAAACATGCTCAAGCCTCAAGAGGGAAAATGATTTAAGATCACACAGCTTGTGGCAGAGTGGGGGTTAGAACCCAGGCCTTCTTTTGCTAGACTGTGTTCAATTTTGTGTTCATAAAACACGCTCATTTATACCATCCCAGGACCTAAAGTTTCCTTTGTATCTTTGTATTTCTTTGTACCATTTCAGGGGACTTATAACCTCTTCAAATCCCGATCCCTTACCTGTATGTGAGGCAGAACTACATCCTGATGTACTTACGTCCTCACTGAAGTGCTAATGAGGTCCAAAAGACACCAGATGGAAAAACGGTATCAACGATTTTACAAATATCAGGGGTTATGCTTAGAAACCACATCTCCATAAGATGCAGTGTCTCAGTATTTGACACTTACTATAAGTCTATTGATTTCTGATTTCTCCTCTACTTTTTATCACATTCTTTCTTCTCATAGATTGTTGCTTTTCATTAATTGCCTTGGGGCTGAACTGACTTCTCTGATCTTGCCTCAAATCAGAAGTGGATGTCCAGTTTAATATTCAATCTTTCTGGGAGGCTAGGTGTCAAAATAGAAGATCTGGCTTTTTTCCCTTTTCTAATTTCTTTCTCTTAGTGAGCTCACTTCTCAACAATGATCTCCAAATGCTGCTGTGTCTTCTTCCCCAGATGACAAGCCATAGCGCACTTGTCTCCTGCTTGTGCTGCTTGGTGCTCTCTCTGCCCTTTTAGTCTATTTCCGCTTGCCCCAACGTGCCCAGTCACTGCTCTGTCACGGCATCTCCAAATGCCAGTTCCCCTGACCCCATTTCCCATTCACTCTGGTGAGCCCACAGATACTTAGGAGGTGTGCTTTATCTGTAGGAAAGGATCAGTCTGTGACCTGGCATTGGCAGAAAAACTCTCTGAAATCCCACACAATTCTGAGTTCAGCAAATTCATTACAACAGAGTTGGCTTAAGCAAAAAGTTTCAAACCATCTCCGAATGCGGATATGGTGAAGGAGCTTATCTCTTGCCGTAGAACTGTAACACAGCAAAATACTCTCACATCCACAGATGACCTCTTTACAAGTCCAGTAGATAGTGTCATGATACATAATAAACAACTTAAGCATAAAACAGGAAATTGGAGGTGCCTGGGTGGCTCAGTCGGTTAACTGTCCAACTCTTCATCTTAGCTCAGGTCATGATCTCATAGTTTCATGAGTTTGAGCCTTACATCAGGCTCTGTGCTGACAGCATGGAGCCTGCCTGGGATTCTCTCTCCCCTCTCTGCCCCTCCCCCAAATAAATAAACATTAAAAAATTAAAAAAAAAACCAGGAAATTAGTTGTAAACCACGGGCTGTCTACACAGGATAGAGCCCTGCAGCCAAAACGATATTCACAACAGGTGTGTCAACTATACTTCAATATAGATATTCACAAAGAATGGTTTTGATACACAGTGTCTGACTGATGGTTCGACTTATGATTTTTGAATTTTATGAAAGTGATACACATTCAGTAGAAACAGTACTTTGAGTTTTTATCTTTTCCCAGGCTACTGATAAGATACTCTCTGGTGATGCTGGGTGGCGGCAGCTCCCAGCTGGCCCCCAGTCAGCCACGCGATCATGAGGGTAAACAACTGATCCACTTAACAACCATTCCCTACCCAGAAACCATTGGGTTTTTCACTTTCACTGCAGTATTCAATGAACTAAATGAGATATTCAACACTGTACTAGAAGACAGGCTTTGTGTTAGACGATTTTACCCAACTGTAGGTTAATGTAAGTATTCCGAGCATCCTGAGAGTAGGCTAGCTGTATTAAGTGCGCTTTCCACTTAAGATATTTTCAACTTCTGATGGGTTTATTGGGGCATAACCCCAGTGTAAGTAAAGGAAGACCTGTAATATTAAGTGTATAAAGTAGGATATAACAGTATGTATGTACAGTATGATCTCAGCTACGTAAAGTATTCATGGAAGGGTGGGGATGTGAAACAGGTGAAGGTGGTCATAGGGTACAAACTTGTAGTTCTAAGATAAATATGTTCTGGGGATGTAGTGTACAGCATGTTGACTAGTACTGTATCACACATACATTTAAAAGTTGCTAAGATCGTGCATCTTAAAAGTTCTCACCATATGAGAAAAAAATTTGTAACTATGTGAAGTGATGGATGTTAACTAAACTTACTGTGGTATTAATCTTGTATAATATGCACATACCAAATTATCACTTTGTACACTAAAACTGATACAAAGCTGTATGTCAGTTATATCTCAATAAAACTGGAAAAAGTATTCAGAATAAGGACTGTAAGGGAACTTGCCAAAATGCTAACAGTGGCTATCTCAGATGGTGAGAGCAGCTTGTAAGAGACTTATGAACCTGCTGGGCCTGGAAAGGAAAATGCATCGCTACCTGGGGGGTGTTAGCAAGGGGAAAGCACTTCCAGAATGTTCCCATGGTGGGAGGGGGAAGTGAAAAAGATCTGTTCTCCTGGCACCAGTGTCTGGAAAAGAGGAACTTTTCTATAAATGACACTTGTTCTGGTCCACATTTTCTATATTTTAACTATGGAATTCTTTCCAGAATGGACTGCATGCTCCTCAACCTTCTTCAAAGGGAATGCAAAGAACATACATTTTGCCTCCATGCTCATTCAAGGTTAGCACTGGGGGCATCCAGATCTTCTCGGAAATAAATACAGGGTTTAGTGTTCCTTTCATCCAGATGGCTGTGGTTTCTGAGTTCTCGGCCCTGCCTTATTTTTATTTTTTCTTTCCCCGCTCTCACCTTGAACTTGGCTTTGTCACTATAACCAACTCCTGTCCTTCTCCTGCCCTGGTCTAGTTTGCTGCAGGCTAATAAACGGTTGTTAGAGATGTGCCTAAAATAAAACTTATTAAGCTTGGAGTGAGGGTTAATGGTTGTCCAGATGCCTTTTTCTCAGCTATAATCCATACAGTTGAGGTTGCAGAAGGTTTTAGATAAATGAGGCTATCAGGAACTACTATTTGATGTGTTAGTTATGCCATTACTCTGGTTTTAAAAATGAAGAGAAATAAGGTGCTCATCATCATCATTATTATTTTACGAAATCGGTAACAGTTTTCCCAAGTTCTTAGAGTAGCAGAACCCTATTTACAAATGAAATCTTGCTTGGAAACCACATAATCCAAACAGTTAAAAGTGAAACTACTCTGAGTGACTCAAGGGGGAGAAGCCCAAGTCCTGCTTTCTCAGGCCCCCCTCCAACACCACCTAGCACCCCCTAAGCAACTAGAAGCCAAGTGCCAAGAGTGGCTTCATAAAGCACCCGACTCTAATGCTACGTGCAAAGTGACCCGAACTGAAAGATGCACTCTACCTCATCACAATGAAACAAATATATGGATAGAACATCAGAACCTCTGTGGTAAGGGAGTAGATGCTTCTGTGTACTGAATATTTTATTGAAAAAATTTTATTTTTATAACTCTAAGAGGAAGCCTTAGTGCTCATCTAGTGCTGATCAAATCTCTTTGGGTAGAATAAGGCAGAGAGGTGTCCTTGGAGTCTGGTTAAAGGGCCTCACGCAGGACAGATGGGTTCCAGCAGGCTAGCCTGCCTTTTCTCAATCCAATACCTCACACTCTCAGTGTTGGGGGAGCTGCCTGAGGAACTGTCCAGGGCCTCTTACCTGGTTATCTGGGTGGTTGACAGTGAAGTAGCCCACACAGACGATGACCTCATGAAGGAGGCTTTCACAGGAGACTTGGCTGCAGTGGCCCAGTAGAGAGCTGGCGATATGCCGGAATGCAAGGGACAAGCCCTCTGCCCCTACAATAGACTGACAAAGACAACGAGCAGTTAGAACTCCCCATCCCAGGGACAGGCAGGGCTGCAAATCACAAAGCAAGACTGGACCCTGTGCACTTTCTGCCATGGTGCCGGAAAAACATAGGAAATTTCTAGAGCACTATGCTTGACAGTTCAGTTTAGAGATTCTTGCTCTAATAAGTGACCATAATCAATGTAACATTTAACCTGAAAAGAGACATGGAGAAATACTCTTACTTTGTGGATCAAGACATACTATCCACCTAAAGCATAGTTGTTTATTCCATTTGTACGAAGTTATTTTTTCCCATGGTACAAATCGTCTCATTGTAGAAAATGTGGAAAAATATAAAAATGCTAAAATTCTCCTGTGAATCTCCTGTTACCATTTAGCTAACTTCTAATACTTTTCTTTTTCTGAAGGAGAAAATATTTTCTTGAACACAGGGGTAAAAATACAATTCTAATTATTTACTTATGTTCAAACAGGAAAGCAATATAAATAACAACTGGTTATTATTCAAATAAACAGCCCTATAAACCCAATGTTCCCAAAAGAATGTAAAAAAACACAACACCCTGACCCCCCAAAAAAAACAAACCATGAAGCCCCCTCAACTATGAGGCTTCTGGGATCCTTTCCCCAGACAGGCAAAGGGCTGTTGTTGGTGGGCGATGCAGGAGGAGAGCCTGGGTCTGTCTGTGCAGCCTGAAGCTTCTATTTAATAAACATGTCAAACAGACAGAGCGACAGGAGGGCAAAGGGGAGAGGCGAAGCCTACAGAATACACTCGCAGCCGACACTGGAATGAAGCACCACTGCTGGCCTGTGGGGAAAGGCAGCGTTTTAAACTCATCTCTTCATTTGAGGTCTTGGTGGCCTTGAACCAGGTCAGATACATAGCAGCTTAGAAGTTTCAATGAATTCACTTTGCCTAACAGTGGTGAAACACAGTCCTGTTAGTGAGTATTGTGGAAATAAAATTACTGCTAAATTTTAAGAGTGCCTTCTGTCTCAGTTTCATTGCCCTGAGACAAAATGTTTTTCAAGCCCCAAAGAGGTTCAGGAGAGCTCTGTTCCTTTAAATCAAGTAGTGACACCTTCTCAGCTCAGCCCTTATTTAATTAGTTGTGTCCAGCATGCTGTGACCCAGTGCCCTCTGTTTAACCTTCACTGATAAGAGCAGGTCAAGGGGCATGTAAGTTTGAATATAAAAATTAAACCAATTTTTCAAGGAAACTATATTTCCTTTTTAGTCAGAATTAATTGCCAAGTCAGTACATTGATTTGTTTCTTGAGACCACCTTCAATTGTAAAATCTGTCAAAGTGTATGCAATATACAATATCCGGGATCTCAAGGCCATCTGTGCCAATATGAATTCACAGTGAAATCAGACTCTTTGCTGAAGGGGGAAAAATATTGACAGCCTTATTAGTATACAATGAAATGGAACAAGCTAAGAAAATAGTCTAGTGGATAACCTTTTGTTACTAGCACATGATGGGTTCCACATAAAACGAGCACACAGGTTCATGGCTTCACACAAGTGTGGAGGGGCACTGGGGAAGCTTCACTCAAAAGTTAACTTTCTGAATCAACATCTGCAGAATGGTTTGGGTAAATTATTTATCTTCAGAAGCTGAGTCAGTCCACATTTAAAAAAAATTTAAAAAAATTTAATATTTATTTATTTTGAGAGAGAGAGAGAGTGGGGGATGGGGGGAGACAGAGAGAATGAGCAGAGGAGAGGGAGAGGGAGACAGAGAATCCCAAGCAGGCTCTGCACTGTCAGCACCTGACACAGGACTCAAATCCACGAACTGTGAGATCATGACCTGAGCCAACACCAAGAGTCAGACACTTAACTGACTGAGACACCCAGGTGCCCCCAGTTCACATTTCTTGAGGGCCTACTATTTGCTAGCTAGAACAGTGCCTTTATGTAATCTCATTTAATCCTCACACTTGTGAGGTAGGTGTTTTTAATCTCTATTTTACAGATGAGAAACTGAGCCCATAACGGTTCAAATGACTTCTCTAAGGTCATAAAACTTGGTGGTATAATGGCTTACAGTCACATCAGTCTGACTCCAGATGCAGAAAGGTTTGTTGAGGTTGCCTATTAGAGCTCTGCATTCTTGTGATGCATTGGGACTCAAATGGTCAACATGTCTTACATTATCCTGTTTAGCAGGTCAGACCATTTATCTCATTTCAATTTTATTCTTCAGTTCCTTTGACCCACACAGGCAATTCATAAACTGTCTCCCAGATTTTTTCTTGAGGTCAGATCCATGCTGTACCTAAAATCTCTTTTCCTGTCTTTTATTAACATAGGTCCTAAAAATCTCACTTTTGACATGTAAGTTGTTTTGATGAACTAGAACATGAGTTTCTCTGACCACATTTATCAGAAAAATAGTACTTTTCTCCCAAACTCTCTCAATTGCATTACAATGCAAGTATTGTATATTTGTATTATATTTACTTGAGTATTACATGCTTGATCAGATACCCATCTACATCGATGATATCTGTGTGGACGATTTACTTTAGCTTGCTAAAAAGAGTGCAGTGGTTTAAAAAATGTCTATAAATCTTTGACAGTCCCCCCATTGAGAGGTGGGGCCTAAGCCTTCTCCCCTTGAATCCAGAAGGCTTATAACTGATTTAGCCAAGAGCATGGTTGATATATAGCTATATGACTTGTAAGGCAAGGTCCTAAAAAGCCATGCAGCTTCTGTTTCTTTTGGAACATTTGTTTTCTGGAAGCTTCCTCTCAGGATACTCACTCAGAACCCAGACACTGTGTCATTTTAAGAAGCCCAAGTCACACAGAAAAGCCACATGTAGTGTTTCTGGCCAACAGTCCTTGGTGAACCTAGTCTTTAAGTCATCCCACGATTTGAACAGGAGAGCGAAGGGGCCTCCAGATAAATTTAGCTTCCAGCTATCTGCGTCAACCTGCCCCCCCCCCACCTCATTATTTGAGCCTCTTACCTGAAGCCCTATATTAGAGAGTAGTGACAAGCCACCCCTACTGTGATAAGCCCTGCCTGAATTTTGGACCCAGAGAATCTGTGATCATAATAAAGTGGTTGTTGTAACTAAGTTTTTTTTTGTTTGGTTTTAAATGCATAAAAGTGACTGGAACAATAAGGTAATCATTAAAGGCTCTGATGCTAGAAATTCTGGGCATGTGGGTCCCTGCACATACTGATGAGGTGTAAGAAAAACACATGTGCTGGACCTTGAGTACTGAAAGGATGGCAGCCAGGGGGAGGCCCCTGTGAGCTTTCCTGGTCCAGGCACCTGTTCAAGAGAAAAGAATACCTGGGAACAGTGTCTGGGAGAGAATGAGAAACAATGATGGCCAAATTGACTAAGATAAAAGAAAACAGGAAGAGAGACTTAAGAGTAATATGGAGCTGCATGAAGGACAGAGAGGAAAGAAACAAATGTACTGGAGAATTATCAAGAACCAGCCAGAACAGGACATTCTACTTGGTAGGCAGGGCATTTGATTCTAAGAATGGCTTGAACAGGGGTAACTGGGTGGCTCAGTCAGTTAAGTGTCCGATTCTTGATTTCTGCTCAGGTCCTGATCTCACAGGTTCCTGAGTTTGATCCTCGCATGGGGCTCTCTGCTGAGAGTGCAGGGGCCTGCTTGGGATTCTCTTTCCTTCTCTGTCCCTCTCCTGCTTGCTTGCACTCTCTCTCTCTCAAAATAAATAAATATTACAAAAATAAAATAAAAAACAGAATGGCTTGAACACTCTTGAGTCACTCTGGTATCTTTCCTGCTGCTTTTTCAAGTAGGGGGTACATTTCAGGCTGGATATGGCAAAGAGCTGGAAAGGAAGAATCTTGGTCTTTATGTTAGTTTGACATTTGCTCCAGAAATAAGCTTTTGATTTTTCTAACATTATTGGCAACTGTGCCTAAAGGCCATTCGGGGAGCAGGGCTGGTTGGAGTTCAGTGGTGTTCCTTTTGAGTGAGACTGACCAGGCTGTGAGCTCACAGGGATGGTGTGGGGAGCACATGGATCTGGGATCCGACATTCAAGAGTGACTCATGGAATGGCTGACTTAATACAGATGATTTTGCTTATGATGTGGAGCACCCTGCAGCAGTATAAATACTGGTCAGAAGACCTATACTAGATGCTAAGAGACAGTTTTTAGATATTTTCTTTTCATAATCCCTAGTAACAACGGAAACCACTCTAGTTGGACTAGTTGATGGGTAGACTGCTGGTCTCCATGTTCTGAGGACAAAAACTAGTGTCTCCGGATTTCCAAGCTGTTTCCACACAGAACACAATGGGCCTGGGTCTTCACAAAACACAGATGTTCAACCCAGAGGCAAGAATCACTGGCATTTTCTGGAGCAGATATCTCCTTATTAGGTGTGCCTGTAAACTCTCAGAACTTTACACATTATGTAGTTACCATCTAAGGCTATAGTGTTCAATTGCTTTGGAAACTGAAATGCTTTAACCCTAAACAGGATTCTGTTCTTGTGATGGATAAACTAACTCTACCAAGTTGAAAGCTATTGAGCCCAATGATACAACTTACTCACTAATTTCCTGTTGTGCACAAAATGACAGGAAGACAAGAATTCCACATTTGTCATCAGCTACAAAACAAGTGTTTCGTCTAGTTGGGAATGGCCAAAGACCACCATTTTCATACATTTATATCTCTATAACCTTTTTCCCTTTCTCCCTCTGAGCAAAGCAATTCATCTAAATTATGGGTTCATCATCTGCCAAGTTTGTTCCTTTTTTAATGAAATCACTTGACAGTTAATAAACTGAAAGAGAAAGTCTACTCCTTGGGGCTTGCTCTGTTCCAAAGGTTCAGTGTTTTTGAAAATTAAATTTCCCACATGAAAAAAAATCTATTTCTAAGCTGACAGTCTGGTATTACAGCATAAAGCAATTTTTCTTTCTTTTGCTATAAAAACTTAATTTATGGGGGTGTGCACGTATAACTATACATACACTTTACACCGGACACAAATCAGTTAAATCATCCACAGAAAGTCATATCAATCAAAACAATTTATCTAACTTTGGTTCTGTTTATGTAAGACTTTCCTTAACATTTAAAAGTTGATGGGATAATAATGCCTTTCTATGAAGAAATCAACACAGAAGATTTATTAGTAGCAGAGTGACACAGATTTGGGGAAATCAGAAAATCATAGGTGCCAGTCCTGGCATAGCCACGTGTAACCTTGGGCAAATAACTGCTAGCTTTTCCATCTGCAAAATGGGTGTAATATTTTGCAAGGCTATCATGAGAATAAATGAGAAAGCATATGTAGAGTATCTAAAATAGTTCCCAGATGACAGTAGCTTAATAAATGATGTATATTGTGATTTCCTTTACTGTAGTTTACTCCTAATGTCCCAATCCAGGAGAGGAACCTCACATCATTATCTACACTAAAATATTAACTCTTGGTTGGTTAACACCATCACTAACCAATGCTTGGTACCTGGAAAGCAGGCAGATCAAGAGCTGCAAAACTGTTGAAGAACTGTAAGCTCTGAATGGCCACTTGGACTGTGTTCTGAGTGTAACTCTCCTTGGGACTGGCTGTGCTGGGGTCCGAGATGGTGCCGTGGAAGAGGACACAGTAGAGCATGTGCAGAACTCCAGCCAGGTCTGTGGCTTGAAGAGCAGCGGTCAGTCCTGTGGGATCCTGGCGATTATTGTCAAATACGCTGTTTGACCTGACAAAGAAACATTCAACTCTTTAAAAGAAATCTACTTAAAGGATGTTAGCATTTTTATAGGTCAGATGGAACAAGACAAGCAGACCGTTAAAAGCAAACCATCTGAGTTGTATAATAAGGTAACAAGAAACCTCAAGGAATAAATGCAGCCTTCCCCTGCCCGAGAGCACAGTGGCTTGCCCTTTTCTCCCCCTGGGAGACCTGCTCACTGTTGCAGCAGCAGCAGCAGCAGCAGCAAATGAGCAATGTGCAGCCAGTGCTGAGCTTGCCACCCACCCTCCCTGTCCTCTGCAGCCTAGGAAGGCTCACTTTGCTTAGAGTCTACATCTGGGCAAACTGGACAGAGTCCATTAGAGCTACTGGGACTCAGAAGTCAGAAATCCCATAGTTTCTTTTCTGGATACACAAAGGGAATCTTTTCAGGGGAGACAGCTACCAGGAAAATGAGGCCTCAAAAAAAAGGGCTCTGTAATGTGTTGGTATACTGTGGTGGGGAGGAGACAGTTCACCTGCTTTTGAAAGCACGGTTCATCATCAAGGAATATTGGCAGGACAGGTTGTAGGCGCCAGACTCCCAAGAACAAGCAAATGCTGGATTAGCTTTATACAAATCACCATGAAGTCAGCTTAATAACTCGCAAGCAGTGCCGTGGGTGAACAAGAAGCAACAGCAATGGCAAATGAGCTCCTAAAATTAATAGTAAAGCCAGCAAGCGTTTGCTAAATCTACCTCACTCCTGAATCAGGTCTATACAAAGCATCCAGTGACCAAGAGCCTGCAGTTTTACTAAATGTGGCTGCCAAGCATTCGTTCACTTTTTTTTTTAGAAGAAACTGCACCCAAATTTCTCTCTGAGGAACTACCTCTCTCTCTTATAACCAGCGTGCTTTAGGTGGGGCTCCTCCCCCATTCACTCTGACTCAAGGACCTAAGGTAATAAAAGACACAGTTTATTCTTCTGGCTGATCAGTATGGCTCAGGGATGGCACACATCACAGTGGAGGGAGATTCTTTTGCTGAAATGCTTGGAAAAAAGCCCTCACTTTTTCTCCATTGGGTTTGAATCTGAGAAGATGTAAGGTTTGCAGCTGCTATAGCCACTTCTGTACAAATCCTCAGTCCTCTCCATGCTATTCCAAGTGGGCCACACGTCTTGTTTCACGGACATAATTTTCTCTCAGGAAGAGAGGTTACAAGTCCCTGTTTAGTGTCTTCCTTTACCATACTCTTCCCTATTTTTAACATGAATACAGGTGCCCACCATGTCCACCTCCACAGCTTCTTTTTTGTTGCTCCTTTCAGACGGAATCTGGAATGTGAGAGGGGCATTATTAAAGATCTATGCTTATCTCATTAGCCTAGAAACACTGAAGACACGCTGCTAATAAGGGGCAACTGGGTGACACAGTTGGTTAAGTGCCGACTCTTGATCTCAGCTAAGGTCATGATCTCACAGTTTGTGGGTTCAAGCCCCTCATCGTGCTCTGTGCTGATGGTGTGGAGCTTGCTTGGGATTCTGTCCCTCCTTCATTCTCCCCTTCCCCTGCTGTGCTCTCTCTCTTTCAAAATGAATAAATTTAAAAAAAGAAAAAAGAGATGCCACCAATTAAATAAGAATGTGGAAGTGCTGGCTGGA
This sequence comes from Acinonyx jubatus, assembly GCF_027475565.1. Taxonomy (NCBI): domain Eukaryota; kingdom Metazoa; phylum Chordata; class Mammalia; order Carnivora; family Felidae; genus Acinonyx; species Acinonyx jubatus. The sequence continues at coordinate 28,689,068 of NC_069386.1, forward strand.
AAGTTTCTAGTATCTTTTCTAGTTTTCTAATTCATAACTTGTTTTTTCCAAACAGATTATTTTTTTCATTTTGATTTGCTACTAGTTTCATCAAAGAAGAGTTTTATTCATAGCCATGGTAAGTATTTACTTCTTTGAACGTGCATTATTTCTGATATTGTTAAGGATGTGAGATGACATTATATACCTTATTCTCTTCTCAAGAAAGCAGCTCTCTTAGTTTCCTAAGAGAAATTACTGTCCTTTCATTGTCCGGTAACAGGATCTGCCGAATTCACTCACGTATTTTACCTCACCTCACTTCATTTTTCATGGTTGGTAGTGAAGGTATTAATCCCCTTCACTCCACACATGAAGAGTAGTTGAGATGTTTTAGGTCATACACATTTGTCAGTGGAAAAAGCAGGATACCACAAGGACTTTTGACTTTTTAAAGCCAATGCTTTGTCTGAGGACCAAAGCATCCAGGCTAAACAGGAGTGACCTCTTCTTTTCTCTCCATCCCTTTTCTTAAGTCAAATCTCAGGGGTGTTAACTGAACACTGTGAAAGTACATGGAGACTGTAATGTAATCTCATATGATCATGGAGAGATACTTTTTGTCTTATGGGACTCAATACAAACACAAAGTTGAGAAACGATGTTTATTTGCTCTTAGGCACATCTAGACCTTTACATGAACTGTTAGCTTATGTCAGTTGGCTCTTCCTTGCTTTCTTCCATTGTAGCCGTAAGAACTTGGGGTCAGACCCTGACTAGAGGCATGAGTAGAGATTAATATGTCTGACTTTATTACATAGGTTCCAAAAAGGGGTCTGTGCTTGTTTAACACTGATTGCCTTTTAGAACCAATGGCAAGTCAGAAGACATTTCTTCCTAAAGTTAATTTCCAACAGTCTTTTGGAGCCTTGGGAATGAGTGACATCATTGCTGGTGACAACAGTTTTACTGCTCTGTGATTCAGAATGCTGGCCTTCCCCTTACTGCCTGTGTGGTTTTTAAACTGATTATCAGCATATTCAAATGAGATACTCAGAAATATAACTTTGTCATTTAAAACAATTTGTCATACTTAATCTTTCTAAACTTTTAAATGACACGAATTCACTGCTATTACTTCTTCAAGAGAACAAATGCAGATAAGAAAAAAGTGAAGATCATCAGACTACTTCTTTCTTCCTCTCTCCATCCCATTATTTAGGAAAATACTAATCATAAACTATGAAACAACACATCCCAGGTACTCTTGCAACATTCTCCTGATGAAATAAACATGTTGATTCAGAAAAATGAATAAGCATTCGATGACTTAGATGTGGAAATGGTTCAAAATGCATATAACATTGCTTCATAGAAAAGACTATTCATTTTAAAGTGAGCCCATAGAATTCACAGGACAGAGAGGAAGGGAAAGGGCTTGTCTATTACATTTGGCTTCCACAGGACTAATGTAGAGCTGAAAGGACTTTAGGAAATGTTTACTTTTGATTTAGTCTGAATTACAGATAATTTGTCCATGAACAGGCCACTGGCTCCCGTTGGTCTTAACTGTCAGTTATAATCACTTTAAGCCTAAATGTTTATAATGAAAATGTAAAAGGCCTTATTCATATCAGACATAAGTTACAGAATTTTCTTTTAAAAATACATGGAAGATATGAAAACTCAGATCTGAAAGTTAATATATTACATTACATTCTGAGATCTTCTCAATTTTACCGAATTTTAAAGTGTTTTTGTTTGTTCTCTAGGACTAGGGATCTTAGCGGTATATTCATTTCTGTTCATTAACAGCCAGATTCAATTAGGAATAACTATAATTGGACCATCAATACTCCTGCGCAAGCACCTGAAAACCCTACTTTGCCTCAAAGGAAAGTATAGATGTGCAAAAAAAAAAAAAAAAAAGCAGTGATTTGTATGGGCATGGATCAAATGCCATCCATTCATCTTTGGTGTTTTACCACTTATGTGCCAGGTGTGACAGTTCCAGATACTACAGCCCCCTTTTCCCTATTTGTTCCTGGCTTGTTTGCTCTCTTCTCCCTGATCCCCATTTTTCTGGCTTGGTAACATCAACCCTGATCTTGTTCAGTGCCAGTGATCTTCTAGACTGCTCTCTTATCTTCTTGGATTTTGGCTTTGTTCATTCCTTCAGTGCTGGAATCCCCAGGCATCTTGTAAGAATGTCCCATTTTAATCCTTGAACCCTGAGCATTCCACTTACTGGTCTGCAGTATTGGGAGTAGGTGGGATTAAGTCACTGTCTCTCCCAATGATGGATGTAAACTTCACTGTTCAAAAGTGAATCATTTTTTAGAGGTAGTCCAGTGTGGGGCTCTTAAGGACTGGGATATTCTGGAAAAGCTGACCTGAATCTGGAAAAGCCTGACCATTCACCAGGCTTTGTGGTGAGCACAAGGGGCAGGATCGTCTGGTCAGATACTCTCAATTTGAAAAGCCAAACTACCTGCGCTCTAGGAACAGTGACCATCTGTGATATGGGCAGTCAAGGAAGACTAGGTCCCTGTCCTACAGAGGTTACAGTCTAACAGAGACAGGAATGTGTATCAGGTTCCTATTGCTGATGGAACAAGTTATCAGAAGCTAGTGGCTCAAAACAATACTATTCTCTTACAGTCTGGGGTGGCGGGGGCAGGGGGTGGTCAGAATCCAAAACAGGTCTTACTGGGTGGGCTAAAACCAGGTGTTATCAGAGGTGTGTTCCTTCTAAAGGCTCCAGGGGACAGTTTGTTTCCTTGCCTTTCACAGCTTTTAGAGTACACGTGCATTTCTTGGCTTGTGGCCCCTTCCCCCATCTTCAAAGTCAGCAACACTTTCAAACCCCTCTAACGCTCACTTTCCCACTTCTCTCTTTCATCTACAAGGACCTTTGTACTTACAATGGGCCCACTTGGATAAACCAGGATAATCTTCTCATCTCATGATCCTTAATTTCTGCAAAATCTCTTTTGCCATGTAAGATAACACATTTACAGTTTTGGGGAATTAGGATACAGATAACTTTGGCAGGGCATTATTCTTTTTTCCCCTTTTTCATATTAAAATACGTATAACATAAAATTTACCATCTTAACTATTTCAGGTATACAGTTCATTGATAATAAATATACTCATAATGAAGTACACCCTTCACCACCAACCATCCCCATAACTCTTTCGTATTATGTAAAACAGAAACTGTATACCCCTTAAACAATAACTTCCCGTCCCCTCTTCCCCCAGCAACCATCAGTCTACTTTCTGTCTCTATGACTGACTATGCTAAATACTTCATGTAAATGGAATCATCACACTATATTTAGTTTCTTGTAACTGGCTTATTTCACTTAGCTAATGTCCTCAAGTTTCATTCATGATGTAGAATATGTCAGAATTTCCTTACTTTTTAAGGCTGAATAAATAATATTCCACTGTATGTATACAACACTTTTTGTGTATCCACTTATCTACTGATGAACACTTGGGTTGCTTCCATTTTTTAACTGTTGTAAATAATGCTTCTATGAACAGGGGCATACAAATGTTTTCAAAACCCTGTTTGTAATTCTTCTGGATATATACTCAGAAGTGGAATTGCTGGATCATTCACTAATTCTATTTTTAATTTTTTGAGGAATTGCCATATTTTCCACAGCAGCTATATCATTTATATTCCCACCCACAATACACAAGTGTTTGAATTTCTTCACATCCTCACTGACACTTGTTATTTTTTGTTTTGTTTTGTTTTGTTTTGTTTTGTTTTGTTTTGATGGTAGCCATCCAAATGGGTTATCTCACTATAGTTTTGATTTGCATTTTCCTATTATCAGTAGTGTCAAACTTCTTTTCATGTGCTTATTGGGTATTTGTATATCTTTGGAGAAATGCCTATTTAAGTCTTTTGCCCGTTAAACAAAAATGTTTATTCATTTATTTTGAGAGAGAGCGCATGCATGCATGTGAGTGGGGAGGGGCAGAGAGGGAGAGGGAGAGAGAATACTAAGCAGCTTCCATGCTATGAGTGCAGAGCCTGATGTGGGCTTTGATCCCATGGAACAGTGAGATCATGACCTGAGCTGAAATCAAGAGTTGGAAACTTAACCGATTGAGCCACCCAGATGCCCTGCCCATTTTTTAATAGTGTTTTTGTTGTTGTTGTTGTTGAGGTTTAGGAGTTTTCCATGGTTTCTGGATATTTATTCCTTATCAGATATACAATTTGCAAATATTTTACCCCATTCTCCAGGTTGCCTTTTTACTGTGTTGATACTGTCTTTTGATACACAAATTAAAAATCTTCCTGAGGTCCAATTTGTCTACTTTTTCTTTTACTGCCTGTGCCTCTTGTGTCCTATCCAAGAAATCACTGCCAAATCCCATGTTCTGAAGCTTCTGCTCTGTGTTTTCTTCTCAGTTTAATAGTTTCAGGTCTTTGAGCCATTTTGAGTCATAGCGTTTGAAAAGTGTTCAGCTTTACTCTTTTGCATGTGGATGTCCATGTTCCCCAGCACCACTTGTTGAAAAGACCCCTTTCCCATTCAATGGTCTTGGCATCCTCGTCAAAATCATTTGTCCATATGTGTGAGGGTTTATTTCTGGGCTCTCTGTTCTGTCCCATTGTTATATATGCCTGTATGCCAGTTTCACATTGTTTTGATTACTGTGGCTTTGAAGTAAGCTTTGAAATCAGAAAACTTGAGTCCTCCAGTTTTGTTCTTTTTTTCAATATTTTTTTTTATTTATTTGGGCTCCCTTGAGATTTCATATGAATTTTAGTATCAGTTTTTCTATTTCTGCAAAAAAAAAAAAAGTCTTAAGAGATTTTGTCAGAGATCACATAAAATCCACAGATTGCTTTGGGTGGTAATGACATCTTAATAATACTGTCTTCCAATCCATGAACATGGAATGTGCTTCCACTTATTTATGCCTTCTTTAATTTCTTTTGGCAATGTTTTTTCCTTTTCATTGTATAAGGCTTTTTTGCCTTCTCAGTTAAATTAATTCCTAAGGTTTTTTTTTTTTTTTTTGGTGCTATTGTAAATGGACTTGTTTTCCTAATTTCCTTTTTGAGACTGTACATTGTTAATATAAAAAAATGCAGCTGCTTTTTGTGAGTTGGTTTTGTATTCTGCTACATTGCCAAATTCATTTATTAGTTTTAATTTGTGTGTGTGTGTGTGTGTGTGTAATCTTTAGGGTTTTCTATATATAAGATTATATCATCTGCAAACAGAGATATTCTACTTCTTCCCTTCTGATTTGGATGCCTTTTATTTCTTTTTCTCACCTAATTTCTTTGGCTAGAAATTCCAGTACTATGTTGGATAGAAGTAGTAGAAGTGGCATCTTTGCCTTGTTCCTGATCTTAGAAGAAAAGCTTCTAGTCTTTCACCATTGACTATGATGTTCCCTGTGGGTTTTTCATATATGGTTTTTATTATATGTTGGTACTTTCTTTCTATCCTAGTTTTTTGAGTGTTTTTGTAATGAAAGGGTGCTGAATTTTGTCAAATGTTTTCTGTATCAATTAAGATGATCATGTGTTGTTTCCATCATTCTGTTAATGTGGTCTAATTACAATGATTGATATTCATGTACTGAACCATTCTTGCACTCAAGGAATAAATCCCACTTGGTCATGATGTATAATCCTTTTACCATACTGCTAAATTTGGTTTCGTAGTGTTTTGTTGAGCATTTTTACGTCAATGTTCACATGGGGTATCAGTCTGTAATTTTCTCTTTTTATAGTGTCTTCATCTGGCTCTGGATTCAGAGAATCCAGAAACTCAGAGAATGAGTTATGAAGTGTTCTCTCCCATTAAATTTTTGGGAAAAGTTTGAGAAAGACTGGTGTTAGTTCTCTAAGTGTTTGGCAGAATTCACAATTGAAGCCATCAGGTTCAGGGCTTTCCTTTGGAGATTTTTGATTACTGATTCAATCTCCTTACTAGTTATATAGGTATATTCATATTTTCTATTTCTTTGTGATTTAGTCTTGGTGGGTTTTTTGTTTCTAGAGATTTATCCATTTCATCTAGGTTATCCAATTTATTGACATACATTGTTAATAGCACCTTCTTATAACCCTTTTTACTTATGTAGAATTGATAGTAATGTTCCCACTTTCTTTTCTTTCCTCACCTTTATTGAGGTAGAAATGACAAATAAAATTATAACTTATTGAAAATGTACAACATGATGATTTGGATATATTGTGAAATGACTCTCAGAATCAAGTTAATACATCCATTACTTTAGTTTTTGTTTTTTTACATAGTTATCTTTTTTATTTTTTGTGGTAGAATGCTTAAAATCTACTTTATTAGTAAATTTCAAGTATGCAATACTGTATTAAACTACAGAAAATATGGGACACTTCAAGAATTTGAGTGTCATCCTTGTGCAGGGGTCATGTTATCTTTTCTGTAGTGTTTCAACTTTAATATGTGTGCTGCCAACGTAAGCACCCCGTTTTCATGTCTGAGTTTAGTAATTTGAGTCTTCTCTCTCTCTCTTTTTTTCCTGGTTCATCTAGTTGAAGGTTGTCAATTCTCTTGCTCTTTTCAAAAAACTTGAATTTTTGGTTTCATTGATTTTCTCTATTGTTATTTTATTTTTTTAAAAACATGTTTATTTATTTTAAGAGAGAGAGAGAGCGAGAGAGAGCATGAGAGTGCACACGTGTAAGCTGGGGAGGGGTAGAGAGAGAGAGAATCCCAACAGGCTCCACGCTCAGTGCCGAGCCTGACACAGGGCTTGATCTCATGACCTTGGGATCATGACCTGAGCTGAAATCAAGAGTTGGATACTCAACCAACTAAGCTACCTAGGTGCCCCTATTCTTTATTTCAATGATCTCTGCTGTAATCTTTGCCATTTCCTTCTTCCTGCTAGCTTTGAGTTTAGTTCGTTCTTTTTTCTGGTTCCTTAAGTTGTATAGTTAGGTTGTTTTGAGAGATTTCTTATTTTTTAACATAAATGTTTATAGTTATACATTTCCTCCTTAACAGTGCTTTTACTGTATCTTGTAAGCTTTGATATGTTGTGTTTTCATTTCCATTCATCTCTAAGTATTTTCTAATCTCCTTTGTGATTTTGTCCTTAATCCATTTGTTGTTTAAGAGTGTGTTGTTTAATTTCCACAAATTTGTGAATTTTTTAGTTTTACTTCTATTATGGATTTCTAACTTTGCTCTGTAATAGTTGGAAAAGATATTTTGTATGATATTTATTTTTTAAATCGCACAAGACTTAATCTTTGGCCTAATAGCTGATCTATCTTGGAACATGTCCGATGTGCACTTGAGAAGAATGTGTATTTTGTCTTTGTAGGTTAGAATGTTCAGGAAAAGCATTATTCTGCCTACCACGATGGACTAGTTATTCATGATTCATTCATTTATTCAACAAATATTTATTGAAGACCTACTCTGTAGTAAGCACTACTCCAGGCACTAGGATTCATCAGTAAAAGCGATGCCCTTTTCCTGATAAAGCTTACATTTTAGTGTGGGAGTATAGAAGAAACAAATCAAAAATAAACGTAATATATAGTATGTCAGGTATGCTAAATGCTCTGGAGGAGAAGGGGACATGGAGAAGGGGAATGAAAAAGTGGGTGAATGTTTAACAGTATTTTATATAAGGTGATTAGGGAAGCTTTTTCTAAGGTGTTAAGTAGGTAGAGTTCTACAGAAAGTGAGGAAGGAAGCCATAAAGATATCTGACGCCAGGGTGATTTAGACAGAAAAGCAGCATGTCTCAAGTCTTGGAGCTAGGAACATGCAGGACATGTTCAAGAAACAGCAAGGCCAGTGTGGTTACAGCAGATTGAGTGCATGGAAGAACAACAGGCGATGAAGTGAGAGAGGACAGGAAGAAGATCAGGTAGGATCTTACAGACCATTGTAAGGACATTATAAGGATTTTACTGGATGAGAAAGAAAGCCATTTTAAAGTTCTGAGCAGAACAATGATGTATCTGACAAGTTTTTAAAAAATCACTATAACTAACTGGTTGAAAAGCTTTTAGAAGAGCCAAGGCAGCAGCAGGGCGGCCAATTAGGAGGCTGTTAGAATTATTCAACTGAGAGATCATGGTGGATGAGCCAGGCTGGTAGCTATGAGTGTGGTGAGAAGTGGTTGGATTCTGAAAATCTTCAGAAGGCAAAGCCAACAGGATTTCCTGATAGATTGGATGTAGGTGTGAAATAAAGGAAGTAAAAAATGGCTCAGTGGTTTTTGCCCTGAGTAACTGCAAGAATGTGGCTGCCATTTATAGAAATGGGGAAGACAGTGGATAGAGCACATTAGGAGGAAAACCAGGAGTTCAGTTGTTTTTTTTTTTTAAACTTTATTTTTTATTTTTTAAAATTTACATCCAAATTAGTTAGTATGTAGTGAAGCAATGATTTCAGGAGTAGATTCCTTAATATCCCTTACCCATTTAGCCCATCCCCCCTCCCACAACCCCTCCAGCAACCCTCAGTTTGTTCTCCATATTTATGAGTCTCTTTTGTTTTGTCCCCCTCCTTGTTTTTATATTATTTTTGTTTCCCTTCCCTTATGTTCATCTGTTTTGTCTCTTAAATTCCTCATATGAGTGAAGTCATAGGATTTTTGTCTTTCTCTGACTAATTTCACTTAGCATAATACCCTCCAGTTCCATCCACGTAGTTGCAAATGGCAAGATTTCATTCTTTTTGATTGCCGAGTAATACTCCATTGTATATACATACCACATCTTCTTTATCCATTCATCCATCGATGGACATTTGGGCTCTTTCCATACTTTGGCTATTGTTGATAGTGCTGCTGTAAACATGGGGGTGCATGTGTCCCTTCAAAACAGCACATCTGTATCCCTTCGATAAATGCTTAGTAGTGTAATTGCTGGGTCGTAGGGTAGTTCTATGTTTAGTTTTTTGAGGAACCTCCATACTGTTTTCCAGAGTGGCTGCACCAGCTTGTATTCCCATCAACAATGCAAAAGAGATCCTCTTTCTCTGCATCCTCGCCAACATCTGTTGTTGCCTGAGTTGTTAATGTTAGCCATTCTGACAGGTGTAAGGTGGTATCTCATTGTGGTTTTGATTTGTATTTTCCTGATGAGGAGTGATGTGGAGCATTTTTTCATGTTGGTTCACCATCTGGATGTCTTCTTTGGAGAAGTGTCTATTGATGTCTTTTGCCATTTCTTCACTGGATTATTTGTTTTTTGGGTGTTGAGTTTGATAAGTCTACTAACCCTTTATCTGATATGTCATTTGAAAATATCTTCTCCCATTCTGTCAGTTGCCTTTTAGTTTTGCTGACTGTTTCCTTCGCTGTGCAGAAGCTTTTTATTTTGATGAGGTCCCCGTAGTTCATTTTTGCTTTTGTTTCCCTTGCCTCTGGAGATGTGTTGAGTAAGAAATTTCTGTGGGCAAGATCAAAGAGGTTTTTGCCTGCTTTCTCCTCGAGGATTTTGATGGCTTCCTGTCTCATATTGAGGTTTTTCATCCACTTTATTTTTGTGTATGGTGTAAGAAAGTGGTCCAGGTTCATTCTTCTGCATGTTGCTGTCCAGTTTTCCCAGCACCACTTGCTGAAGAGACTGTCTTGATTCCATTGGATATTCTTTCCTGCTTTGTCAAAGATTAGTTGGCCATACGTTTGTGGGTCCATTTCTGGGTTCTCTATTCTATTCCATTGATTTGAGTATCTGTTCTTGTGCCACAGGAGTTCAGTTTTAAACTTGTTAAATTCAAGATGCATATTAGACATATAAGTGGAGATAATGAATTGCAAGTTGGATACAATTAACTTCCCAAGGGTAGGTATTTTCTGTCAATTTTGTCCCCAGGGCTTAGAACAGTGTCTGACACACAGTAGCTTCTCAACAAATTATTTGTTGAATGACTTAATAAATATACAACCTAAGGTCAGAGGGGTGGTCTGGGCTTGGGATATTTGGGAGTCATCAACACATACATGGTATTAAGCTCAGGAGGTCATCCAGTAAGTGAACACAGATGGTGGTCTGAGGATTGAAACTTGGGATATTCAAACATTTAGACACTGGGGAGGTATGAAGAAATCAGCAAAGAAACTAAAAAACAGAAACCAGTGGGGTAGGAGGAAAACCAGCAAAGTGTGGTGTCCTAGAAACTGAGTGAAGACAGTTTCAAGGAGAGGGAAGTGATCAATAAAAAAGTTTAAAAATAAATGAGAACTAAAAAAAGGGTAAAATTTGTATCAATGACTGTTAAATCCTATTTTTAGATTATAAAAACTAGCTGCATATGTTTAGAATGGGAAGAAGGTGAGTGACAGGGGACTGGAATACAGCTGTCTGTGATAAGTGGAAGAAAAGGCTTAGCAAATTAGCTGCTTAACAGCTCAAATGAGGAAATCATGTTGCTTGTTTGCCAATGAATATAATTCAATTTTTGACTGAATTAATAGGAACACAACGTACACAACTAGAAGGCTTAGTCCTGCTCCACTACCCTGGGGGCACTGGGTCCAGCACTGGGTGCCATACTACATTGAGGAGGACACTGATGCATTGGAAAGTTCTCAAGAAAGTGACTCGTGTTGTACAAGTATCTGGAAGCAGTGTCACCTGAGGAACATCTGACGGAATTGGGAAATTTATGTCAGAACTGGAGGCCATAAAGGGTATTTTCAAACTGAAGAGGTGTTATATTGTTATTTTTGACCCCAGAGAAGAGACATTACCTGAAAGCAGATATTAGATAAACTTACAGAAATTCTTCTAACAATACCCTCTTGTGCGTGCGCGCGCGCACACACACACACACACACACATACACATATGCACACACACCCTATAGCTGGTTTAATGCAGTTCTAATTTGGAGCCCCAATGAAGGGAATGGGGATGACTTAGTGGAGGTGAGAGAGCAAGAGAAAGCTGAAGGTGAGAAAAATGTATGTATAAGCATTAGAAGACATCTGGCTATTCAGTTAGAGAGAAGAAAAAATACAGGGACAATGAAAGAGTAATATTACTGGGTGGGGTGAGGCTGGCTGATACTTGGGAGGATTTCCAAAGTACCTGATCCAAGTTTCAGTTGAACTCACAGAGCAACTTCTGAGAAGGAAACCTTTCTGGGAAGAGAAGTTGGAGATGATAAGAGATGGACTTTCTTGCTGTCTGGAATGGACAACCTGGGAGAGGATGAAGAAAGAGGAAGACCAAGGGGACACCAGTGGGAATGGGAGGGAGAGGGTGAGGCCACTGAGGAGAAACCAGGCTCTGGCACAGGTCTGCATGGAGGCCCAGGGAGAGGGAAGATAGAGAGCTGATGGGCCCGGACAGTCTGGGGACAAGTAAAGGTGGAGGTAAGGAAGGGCAGGGAGGAGCCCAGGAGGTGAGAATGTGAGCGGCCCTGACAACATCCTGACAACAGGATGCAGTTCTGGATCCTGGAGCTGCAGGCCAGGGCTGCTGTCCAGAAACACCTCTCAGATGGGACATTTCTAACCTTCCAACTTCAGTTTTCTCGTTCACTGCAAGCAGCAAAGGGCCCTGTGCTGGTTTTGGCTAGTTTTGCTGATGTTTTGGCTCCTCCTATCTTAAGAAGTTGGCAGTTAGGCTGAAGGAGCTCTGCCAGAGGCTCTAATGTGTTGCCAGAGGAAGGCAATTGCTTCTGCTGGTGGGTAACCGGGAGGGAAAAAAACGTCATATCACGACTGCATGATGCCTGCAGTGCCCTCCTAATTGATCTTTCCTGCTTGTGTTCTCATGCCTCCCACCCATTCTTCACAGAGTAAACAGATGCTTTTTTTATTTTTTAAGTAATCAGATCATGCCACTCTCTGCTGAAAATCCGCAAATGGCTTCCCCTCACAAGTAGAAGAAAACCCAAACTTCTACACTCTCTGTCCTCATCTCCAGGGCCTTACTTCTCTGGCTTCATCTAGCACTTTCTTTCTTGCTCATCACATTCCAATATACTGCCTTCTCTGTTTCTGGAACATACCCACCTCAGACATTTGGGAGTCATCAATTTACCATTCATCTCCACTAGAATATTCTTCCCTTGGATTTTTACATGGCTGGCTCCTTAGTTTCAGTGTCATCTCCCCAGAGAGGCCTTCCCTGACCACTCCATCTCCAGAAGTCCCTGACTAGGCCTCTGTGCTATATTACCCTGCTATTTTCTCATACTGCTATCACTAGCTAATATTATCCAAACTGTTCATTGGTTTATTGTTTTTTTTACTTTTTTCTCCCAGTAGATTATAAATTCCATAAGGATAGGCATTTTGTTCACTACCACCTCCCTAATACCTTGATGAATGTCTGCCACATATCAAGTGCTCAATAACTAGTAATGAATAAAGATCTGTCAAAGCAATAGAAGGAAATGAGGAAAAATTCATCTCATTCCTTGCCAAGGAATGAGGGCTCTGGATGTCTCCCTCTTACCTTAGAGGAGGGAGAACATGAGATGTGGGCAGGCCTTCTTCCTATGTTAAGTGCAGGTGCAGGAAATGGGGCCCTGGCACAGGTTAATGATACACACTGGTATTTGCTAATTTTGCCAGTCAAAAGCTATTTCCTGAGTTTTTATTTTGCTTCTAGGTTGGTGCTGGTGCCAGAGGGGAACTGCTAAGTCATTTAGTCTCTTTCCTTAGGGAAATCTTTGTAGTTGAAGACATAAAACAAATACACAGGACAAGAGAATGAATGAATGAATGAAGCAGACAAATATCAAGTAAGAGGGATAAATAGGGATAAATATTTCTGAGGCAAGCATTCTTTTGATTATATCAGATTGGACTGAATTGGATTCTGGGAGACAGAAGCTAAAGATCACTAAGGTTTTAGGTTTTAGAATCTGGTCAGATAACAAGAATCATGAGTAGAATAAGGTGGTGAGGAGGAACGGTCAATTTTGGGTGAAAGCCAATGAGGTTTAGAATCTGACGTATAAAATAGAAGTTCCTGGTAGAAACCACCAGTAGGAATTCCATGAGGAAATGTCCATCAGGGCCTTGTTGTGAATAGGATTTGTACCTTAATTTCACTTGCTTTTGCCTTGATTTACTTTTTCCTACTATTTTCTTTTGTTCTACATTTTTTTTTCATAAAAACTCCTGCATATACTGTAATCCCTCTCAAATCTTTTTGGAAAAAGGGAATCATATAATAAGTATATATTACAGCACCACAGGCAAGAGGTTGTGGTGACAGATGTGTTAGTCCCTATTTTCCCCTGACTCATTTGACCCTGTGAGGGAAGAAATATCAAACTCACTTTCACAGTGTGAGGAAACAGGCTTTAAGAAGCTAAAGAATCTGCCACTGGCCCAGAGCTAGGAGAGCAGGAGCTGCACCCACGCTGTTCTGACTCCCAAACCTGTGCTCTTCAATACAACTGTGCACAAAACCTTTCTTGAGATCCTGCCCTCCAAAGTCCTACAGCCAGTGGGAATCTGACGGCAGGTGCATTCTTGACATATTCTGCTGCTCTGAACCTGGTGAGCCGATACATGTACTGACAGTCTGCCTTCATCATACCCTATCCTCTCTGGGAGAAGTAAGGAAGTGAAGGCTGCTCTTAAACTTCAGTCCTGTAGGCTATGGCCCAGACAGCTCCCTTTCTCTGGCACAGTGCCTAGCACATAGTGGACACACAAGTTGAATTGTAGCAATGAAGTGGTCTCATTGTTCTGTCCCTATAAGTCAACTAAGGCTTTATTACTAGCTGGAATGGATCTTTCTGAAATCTCTCAACTAGCAATCACCCAGTTGTGAGTACAGAAACAGTCCAGAAGTTCCTGCTCTTGTATTCTTCTCACTCTCTGGATCTGAAGCAGGCGATAGTCACTTTCCTCATCACTCTACTGGCTGCTGTGCTCCCTTGTATGGTGTGAGCAGGACTGCTGGAACATAACTCACAGGAGCACTTAGCCTGGGATACATAAAAGGTGCTCAACAAATGTAACTTCCTGAGTCCTATTATATTTACTTTAGTCCCTATTTCCCAATCCCAGAAAGTTTTTTGTCTAAGGACAGTGGCTAATGACCACAGGTTTAAAAGTTAACAGAGGTGATGTCAAGGGACAGGGTGATATACCAAATACGAGACTGCAGAGAGAACAGAAGACACATGAGAAAAGGATGCTGGAAACACATTTATCTACAGGGAAGGCTGGAATGTGGCAAATAATCTTTTTCAAACACAACCACGGCAATGTTTCTGGTCCTATATTTCTAGGACCTTCGTATTCCCCGTGAAGAGGTGAAGTCTATTTCTCCTACCTCTGAAGGAGGGGAGGTGGGTGTTGTGAAGGCCTTGATGAATAGAATACAGTGGAAATAGGCTGCATGACTTCTGTGGGTGGCTCATAAAAGGTAATGTTTCTACCTGGTTCTTTGTCAAGATGCTCCTTTTAGGAACTGACCACCATGCTGTGAGTAAGCCCAGATTGGCCTATGCAGAGTGACCAGGTGGAAAGGTCCTCGGCTAACAGCCACATGAGCCACAGATGTGTGTGAATAAGCACTCAGATGATTTCAACTTCTAGCCTTCAAGTCTTCTGACTGAGGCCCAGATATTGTGGAACAAAGATAAGCCAGTCTCTCGGTATCTTGACAACATTCCTGACACACAGAGTCTGTGAGATTAACAGATGATTGGTTTTTTTAAGATTTTATTTTTTTATGTATCTCTACCCCTAGTGTGGGACCTGAATTCACCACTCTGAGATCAAGAGTTGCATGGGTGGCTGTCAGTTAAGCGTCTGACTCTTTGAAAAATTTTTCAAAATGTTTATACATTTTTGAGGTGGGGGAGGGGCAGAGAGAGAGGAAGGCACAGAATCTGAAGCAGGCTCCAGGCTCTGAGCTGTCAGCACAGAGACCGATGTGGGGCTCGAACTCAGTAATGGCAAGATCCTGACCTGAGCTGAAGTAGGATGCTTAAGTGACTGAGTCACTCAGGCACCCCAAGTGTCTGACTCTTGATCTCAGCTCAGGTCTTGATCTCAGGGTTGTGAGCTCAAGCCCTGCACTGGGCTTCACACTGGTCGTGAAGCCTACTTTAAAAAAAAAAAAAGAGTTGCATGCCAGGTGCCCCAATAGATGGTTGTTTTATGCCACTAAGTTTTGGGGAAATCTGTTATACAGTTATAGTAATTGAACAAGGAGAATAAAAGCAAAGGGAAATATGTGGAAGGGTGAGATCAGGGAAGTTCAGGGAGGAGAGCATGGATAGAATAGTCTGTATGTTGCCAAGGAACAATTAGGACTAGTTCTAATAGGTAGCAGTAGGGAGACAGGTTAGAGATTGGTATAAGGAGAGACTTTTTAAAGCATTAAAACTTATCAATAACAGAATGGTTCTCTCAGTGTAATGAGTTCCCTGACAAAAGAAATATTCAAATATAGAATGGATGGGGTTATTGGAGAGATTCACACATGAATAGAAGACTGGATTAAGGAAACTTTAAGGTTCCTTCCATTCAACAAAATGTGACAACAGATGAGATCTGGGGTACAAGGAAGACAGAGGAGACAGAGATGATGGCATCTGGAGTCTGATGATATTGTACATGAGGAAAGAGACTCTGGGAAGATTAAGAAAAATTCTTTTCCCTTCCTTCTGCCTCTTGCTCAGATGACTGTTAATGGTCCCATTTTCTGCCTCCTCTCTAATACATTCTTCACCAAATATTCCTGATATCTGATTAATGCTCCCAAAATATGGTTCTTAGCATGTCACTTCCCTGATCAAAGGCTTTTAATGACACCACTGCCACCACATCTTAGCAAAATAGTTCACACAGCCTTTTTACATTTATTACCTCAGTTGAACCTCATAAAAACCTGGGAGGCACTAAAATCACCACCACATACATCCCCAAATTGAGCTCAAGTAAGTACTCTATTGGTTCTTCATATTTTTCTACCATGATGTCTTCGCTTTAGCTATTTGTTTATCTACTTTCTCTCAACTCTAAATGTTCCAACAAACCCTTCTATCTTTCAAGGTCCAGATTAAATTTTAGTTGTTCTAGGGAACAGGTAATTCCTACCACCAAGAGTGATCTCTCCCTCCTCTTAACTCCATCAATAATGATGTAATGACAGCTGCCAATGTTTATTAAGCATTTACTATGTGGCAGGCAGTGTGCTAAGTGCTTTTCAGGGTTATCTTCTATCCTCTGTACCACTCTGCCTTATACCATGGGTCTTTGTATATGCATCTTCTTTCCTCTACTAGCCGACAAGGTCCTTGAGGACACAATTGATGTCTGAGTCATTTCTGCTTTCTCCCAAGCTTAGCACAGGGCCTGGCACAGAGCAAGTGCTACATAAATATTTGTTTAATGCATGAGTGAATAATTCAGGCAGGCAGAGTTAAAGTTTACCTTTGCCAAACAAATGGTTTTCAAGCACCCTTAAACACTTGAGAAGTACTCATTTATATCCACATAATTAATGAGCTAAATTATAAATCATTCTTTTTTTTTGACACAGGTTTCCAGGGACCTTGGATAGAACCCATTTTGTTAGTGTAGTTTATGGATGTGAAAATACAAACCATGAATGTATATAACAACAAACTCCTTTTCATGTAAATATATTCTAGAATTCAGAAGAGTCTTCTTCAATCAGAATTAGCTAGGTTTTATAAGCTCCTCTTCTTATTCTGTATGGTCATAAGGACTGTCAGCTCTCCCTGTGAACCCACTGCTCCTTGGCCCTATTACTACAATGTCTCGTACAGTTATGGAATTAGTCAATGATTGCTGATTAAGTAAAAGGCCTGTGTTGGTTGCAATTCATAATCACTCATTACTGTTCTGCTCCTGTTAGCACCTTCAGGGGGCCTCAGTGAGTCTCAGCTAATTAGGGCAGTTGAGATGCTGACTGAGATTTGAAAACCATCCTTTTCTCTTTACTACTTAAAGGACCAAGAATGTAAAAGTGATTAACAGTAAGGGCCAAAGAAATAAGTGTTTCTGAAAGTCCTATTACAGACTGTTGAAATTCATTTAAGTCATTAAGAATTATAATTTGTGAAAAGTCCTTGGATTAAAATTCTGAACTAATCCTAACATAACATCAAACCTTTCACCAGAAGATCACAATTCCAATTTTTACTTAAATGCAAGTTCAAAACCAAGCCTGGTACAAAAATCAAGTTAGTCTTTTCTCCTCCACACTGAAGCAAAGATTAAGAACATAAACTCTGACACCCAAATTGTCCTTCAGAAAACCTAGGTAAAAATTAGCAGATTAAGGGCACAATAGGAGAGTAGTGCAAAGGCAGCCGGGCTGTAATCACCGTCACAAAAAGGCTGGGCCACCAGCAGACTGCAGTGTTTACTCAAAGCCCTGGGCTAATCAGCTACTTAATTATCTCAGGGCTCGCCAGCTCACAAGATGATTTTTGAAGGCCTCTCTGGCTCCTCTTTGTCTTTTTATTCCTGCTGGTCATAAAAGAGCTTTGACAACAATCCTTCCTCAACTTTCTGGCTCTGGCTGGCTTGTCCTGATAGCCAAAACAGGCATTATGTGAATTACTCCAATATAACGACAGCCACACTACCTTTGTCCCCAGACAAGGCCGTGACCTTGCAGAAAGAAACTCTGACACACATAACAAAGTGTTTTCCATAGGTCGTTGTAGTTTATAGTTTAGAAATAGAACTTCCATGAAGAAATGGGAAGTAGTATGAAATGGTCTGTAAATATTAGAGGCAAATTAATATGGAAAGGTAGAAAACACACCCTGTCTTTCTGTGGCTTGGTGTGTTCTGAAAATGCTGAAGACTGAAGGATGAGGAAGAACTGCAGTTAGGGGCCATCCTTTCATCTCACAGAAGCAGCTGATACTGATACTAAGAACTTCCTAGGTAAATTAAGCCAGGAAACCACCTGGACCCTTTCTCCTAGAATAATCTGCTTTTGCAGCAAGGCCTACTAATACAAACTGAAGCTGGAGAAGGAAATTATAATAGGAAAAATGGATTAAGAATTCTTAAATACCACCTAGAGTTAATTACTGATTTATTTAAAATCCAGCTGTATATGTACAGAAAAAACAATTATACTACATATAAAGACTTTGGTCTACTTGGATGACCCTTAGGTACTCGTAGGAACAAACATATTTCTTCTCTGGAAAACTGCTTATATTTACTAATTTGGAGACTCTACCATTCACCACTCAAAAGTTTCAAGTCAGAAATCCCAGGAACCATTTTAGGTTCCTCCCTTCCTTTTACCTCCCTCCAAGCTCTATGCCATCTCTCTCACATTTATTCTGTCTCCTCTTAATGCATTTGATTCTATTTCCACTGTCCCACAGGCCCTCAACATTTCCCACGTGCCTCATGCAAGTCCTCTAGACTCATGCCTTTCCAGTCATTTTTACTCTTTCCAGGAATGATCATTCTATAACAGAAATTTGATCCTGTTACCCTCTCTTAAACTTCAGTGGCTTTCTGTAGCTCTAATGTAGCACATCCAGTTCTTGTCTCCATTTCAGCCTCCTAGGAGCTAACATCTATGGAGCTCATTTACATTAAAAAAAATTATTTATTTTTGAGAGAGAGAGAGAGACAGACAGACAGACAGACAGAGTGTGAGCAGGGCAGGGGCAGAGAGAGAGGGAGACACAGAATCCGAAGCAGCTCCAGGCTCTGAGCTGTCAACACAGAGCCTGACACGGGATTTGAACTAGAGTTGTGAGATCATGACCTGAGCTGAAGAAGGACACTTAACCGACTGAGCCACCCAGGTGCCCCACATGGAGCTCATTTACTACTTCATCTCCTGTCACTCTTCACAGTCACCCCATCACACAGCAACATCAAATTCAACATGAGACAATATCTTGTATATCCATATCTCTTAGTTTGGGTTGCCTCCAAACCAAACTCTGAAACAAGGATATGGGTGTAAATAGTTTATTTGTGAGGAAGCAAAGGAGAGAAAGAGGGAAGGGAGAAAGCCAATCAACGATGTGTTAGTGTACAGGTTACCACTGGGGCCCCTCTTACAGACTATACAGAACACACCTCAGGACTGTCTCACTGAGGGTTAGCAGAGCTGGGATATAATCCACCCATTTACTGTGGAGGGTCACTCCTGGAGGTATTAGCTCCCCAGTACTTGTAGCAAACAGCTATTTGTCCAGAGAATATCCTCAGGCAGAGAAATACAAGAAGCCATTGGTAGGTGACCTCCAGGTGGGCCAAAGACACCAATAACATGTTATATCATAGAGTACACATATTATGACCCTTTTCTCTGTTGCATTCTTCTCCTCTACTTGTCTTTCTGGACCCTTCAATATTTAGTCCATTGAAACCTTTCTTGATCTCCTGTGGGAGTGCTTTACTTCCTTCTCTGTGAACACTCTCTTCTCCTGCAGCTATTAGTTTACAGGTATGACCCCCCACCAGGCTGTGGGATCCCCGTGGGCAGTATCTTGGGTACTTGTCTTGGTGTTTGGCATACAACAGATGCTCAATGTCTACGGGAAAGGACATGACTGTGGGTGTTAGAGAGAAGAGGATCCTGCTTTCCATACATGTAATTGAGAAAATCTTCAAAGAACTGAAATATATGCTCCTACATTTTGAATAATACAAAGTCAAGTGTGTAGGTGAGAGCACTGAGGTAGGAATCTTATATCCTAATTCAAGTTAGTTTGGCTCAGTTGCTTTCCCCGTAAGAGTGAGTGGCTGTGACTGATCTCTAAGCTTCTTTCAAGTTCCAGAGATTTCAAGTGACTAAATCTGTGTGTAAGTGAAAGCCAAAGCCCCAAACTGTACAATAACCACATATGGAAATACTTATGTGTGATATTCATCTGGATTCAAGGAAAGAATACAGGTGACAAAGCCTTGAGATGCTGGCAGGTTTCTAATGCTGTGTACACGAAAGAACCACTGTTGGACAGGGGTCTCCTGGGGGAGAGGACACCTTCCAGGGAGCAGCCTACTGCACAGGAGCTAGCCAGGCAGCAGGCTATACTCCAAGCTGGCAGGTGCCAGTGCCCTAGGTGCCAATGCCCTAATACTGCTGCTGGCCTCTCTGCCATGTGGTACCATCTGATCATATTTAGGTTAGAGACTCAGATAGCCACTTCCTAAGTTCTTATCTAACCCCTGGAACAGGTTCTGTCTGCATTTCTGGAAGGAAGAAGACTAACTTAATACAGGTTATGCTTGGCTTCCCTGACGATCAGGTAGTCTTAATCTTCCTAGAAATGTGACAGGATTAAGAGAGGTAACAGTAAAGGAAGAATAGGTGGGTGTTGGGTTTCCATGTGTAACAGACTAAAAATTGTTGGGGGGGGGGTTCTTTCTTTCTTTCTTTCTTTCTTTCTTTCTTTCTTTCTTTCTTTCTTTCTTTCTTTAGAGGGAGGGAGGGAGGGAGAGGGAGAGAATGTGCGTGCAAGGGGGAGAGGGACAGATGGAGAGGGAGAGAGAGAATCTTCAATCTTAAGCAGGCTCCATGTCCATCATGGAGCCAGATGTGGGGCTCAATCCCATGACTGTGAGATCATGATCTGAGCTGAAATCAAGAGTCAGACACTTAACTGACTGAGCCAGCCAGGTGCTTTGAGGAGGTTCATTTTAGATGGCAAATTCTCTGTTTTAAAATATTCTGAATATAGTCACTAGCATTCTGTGTACATTGAAAATGGGTGGATATTTCTTCAAGCAGTGAGACTTTAGAAGTTTCAGAATTTTTTAAAGTTTATTATTTTGAGAGAGAAAGAGAAAGTGAGCATGAGTGGGGGAGGGGCAGAGAGAAAGAGGGAGAGGGAGAGAATATCAAGCAGGCTCTGTGCTGTCAGCATAGAGACCCACGTAGGGCTCGATCTCATGAACCATGAGATCATGACCTGAGCCAAAATCAAGAGTCAGTCACTTAACCAACTGAGCCATCCAGGCGCCCCACAAGTTTCAAATTTTTAATTTTAATTTTGGTTTTAATTTTCTTCTTGATAAATAATAAAAAACAATATATTTTTTTCTCTAACAAATCAATGGCAAGAAAAAAAGAGGCAGAATATTTTACAGAATAAAAAAGACTTAGGAGATATAATAACCAAATGCCACCTGAAATTTGGATTCTGATTCCAATAAACTTCTGGTAGAAAGATGTTTTGAGACAGTGGGGAAAAGTGGACCAGGTATATTACAAAATGATTGTTTATTATGTTGGGGTGATAATGGCATGGTATTTATGTTTAAGACCTCAGAGATACATGCTGAATTATTTTGGGTGAAATGTCATGATACCTGAAATTTGTTATTACATGCTCTAGCATAACCCCTTTCCCACCAAACAAAAAACCAACAAGACAAAACAAAAAACCCAGGGTGTGAGCAGGAGGATAAAATAAGAATGGGAAAAATAAAATACTGATAATAGTTGGAGCTAGACAATGGCTATCCCTGGGGTTCATTATTGTACTCTCTCCTTTTGGGTATAAATAAAAAGAGCCACAATAAAAAAATTGTATGCAGTGCTGTTTAGAATTTAATTGTAAGAAAATTATTTTATTAAACATTCTTTCTTTTTTTTAATTTGAGAGTGAGAGAGAGAGAGAGTGTGAGTGAGAGAGAGAGCACACATGTGAGTGGAGAAGAGGGCAGAGGGAGAGAGAGAGAGAATCCCAAGCAGGCTCCACACTCAGCAAGGAGCCTGATGTAGGGCTTGATCCTACAACTCTGGGATCACAACCTGAGTCAAAATCAAGAGTTGAACACTGAACCAACTGAGCCACCTATGTACCCCTACTGAACATTCTTAATATGCCTGATGGCTACATCATATTCCTATCAGAAACACTGAATCACTATTGCTAACAGATCTTTTTTTTTTTAATGTCTATTTATTTTTGAGAGACAGAGACAGAGTGTGAGTGGGGGAGGGGCGGAGGGAGAGGGAGACACAGAATCTGAAGCAGGCTCCAGGCTCCGAGTTGTCAGCACAGAGCCCGATGCGGGGCTTGAACTTACAGACTGCGAGATCATGACCTGAGCTGAAGTCAGATGCTTAACCGACTAAGCCACTCAGGCACCCCTGCAAATGATTTTTAATTGGTGGGAGAGAAAAAATGCAACAGGGGTTTATTTTGTGCCCCCCACTCCCGCCCCACAGAATTACTGCTTTTGCAGACAGTCCACAGGATGGGGTGAGGGGTATAAAGAGCCAACCAGGCCAGCAGTTGTCCCTGACACATTGGCTATAATCATGCCCATAGTGTACAGGATGCTTTTGGGCAACCAACTTGAGCAATGGAAACCTGAGTAAGGTAGAAGGGCCGACAGCAGCCCCTAGTTGAATACAACAGGCCAACAGGTGACCCTCCTCAAAATATCCTAAGCCCTAGGCAAAAACAATGGGTTACTTACACCCGGACCCTGGACACAGGTACAAAAAAGGAAAATTCTATACATTTCCCTATACCCCTCACCTTCCCCCTTAACTACAGCCCCTCACCACTGCCTCATGGCAGCTAGTCTCTCCTTTGTTGTCCTGTCTGCTGGTCCCTTGCAGTGTTTTCAATAAACTTCTGTCTCTTTTGTTCTGCCTCAGGTGAATTCTTGCAGGCCTCTACCACATCGAGTCTCCCCACACATAGATCATATGTAACTTTAGGGAGCTATTGTTTTTGGATGGCTCCCTTCCTTTATTCATGAAGGTATCTTGGAGAAAGAGACAAAAGGGGAAAATAAACCTAGGAGGCTGTAAATGAAAGCATGTGAACAAACTTATGGACACTGTGAGGCTGCGCTGTATTGTGCTGAGGGAGTGGCTTGATCTGGTGTAGGCTTTGTAACTGACTCAAGGAGGATCACTTAATTCCTCTGGATTTCAGGAGAAGAGGGATGGATGACCCCCAAGATCTCTTCCAGCAATGACAGTTAAGTTTATGACACCAAAAAGAAAAACAGATTTTGACAGGAGCATGTAGCTAGGGAAAAACAAGAAATATGAGGCTTGCCTCAGTATGGGAAACCAAGAAGGACAAAGGTAAGGCAAAGAAAAAAAGAGGCCAACATGACCACTTGCATCCCTATAAAATGACCCCAAGATTGGCAAAACTTTAGAGATGTTTCCAAAGTTGAGTCTAGATTAGTATCAAGTAGAAGCCTTACCTTCTGGTGACAGCAAAGCACAGCATGCACATTCCATGCAAGAGTCCTGCAGCATGCTGCAGAAAGGTGGCTGTCTTGGGATTCTCATCCACTGGGCCTTGCACAGAGAGGAAGCAGCCATGAAGCTTGTTGATCAGGCCTATGTTCACCACGTAGCTAGATGTAGGGAGAAACATATGTGTTATCAGTCTGCACAGGCTGGCAATATCGTCACCTTCAAAGATAAATCTTAACAAACATAGGCTTAGACCCCTCAAACAAGCAAACAATAGGTTTGGGTAAAGCATCTCAAGTAACAATTTCCTTAGATTTAGTCCTGAATAATCAGCTATTTCTGTAAGTGATTTGCTTCCTTCTTTTGGTCATTCTGATGCTATTTTTTTCAAGAAAGATGAATGAAAATGATCATCTGATCATTTTTAGTGGTCTAAAGAGTCTGTCAATATTTGAAATGATTTATGATTATCTCTACACTCTTGAAAAGCAATACTTCTTAAAGTACCAGAGAGCCAAATTCCCTAGAATGTAGAGATTTAGAAAATAAGATGATGCTACTCAGATACTCTTGTTTCAACCTAAATTTCTAATGTAACTGTAGATTCTCTGTTTTCCAAAATCCTGTCATCATTAAGAGTATAATAATGAGAATCTAATTGCTCTCTGTTATGAGAAGTACCAGTCTTGACAGTTGACAATAACATTTAAGAAGTCACTTTCATCTTTTCATCCCATTAAACAGCTTTCCAGAACTGTTTATTAAACTGGACCAAAAATAGTGGTTCTTTTATTAGTCTGCAAAGCAACTATCATTGAAAATAGTATTTTAAGACTATAAATTACCTGTAGATAAATTAGCTTTAGCTTAGAGATTTTATACTACTTCAGTGCTACTGTATTTACATGTATGAAAAGGGCAGGACTTTGTATGTAGTAGTTCTGAAAATCAACACATGTTAATTTTGGGAAGGGCCAACATGGTGAAGTAGGGGAATCCAAAGTTCCCTTGTCTCACAAACAAAGCAGTGTTGAAGCTCAAGGACTTTGAACTCGAGAGTCCGGGAGGCAGTCGCTTCCAGGGACTCACCGGGACAACCTGACGGGCCATAGGTGTGTGATTGTAAACTGGGAGAGACAACGAATGGTGGGGAGGTATCCCCTTCTGCAGAGAGACAAAAAGAAGAGAAAGAGAGGCTGGGGAAGCATAGGACTGTATCTGGACAAGAGAAAAACCACGGACCAGGCCGGAGAAAGATCCAATCTTTAAATGAAGGGCTTTCTCTGCGACTGGGTCCCGGCTGCCCAGATGGCGCACCTGGGAAGGAGGGGAGCCAGCCCCGGGCTTCGTGGTTAGGACAGGGGTGTAGTCCACAGTTGGAGAAAGTGATCCCCTCCCTGGTGTGCTGCGGGATAGCACAAAGCTTGCCCACGTCCTCCAGCTAGGGACTATATATCCGGCGGTGTACAGCTGCACTCCCCCGGTACCGCGGAGCACAGAGCAGGTGTTTGAATCGCAATCCAG
Source organism: Acinonyx jubatus (assembly GCF_027475565.1). Classification (NCBI taxonomy): domain Eukaryota; kingdom Metazoa; phylum Chordata; class Mammalia; order Carnivora; family Felidae; genus Acinonyx; species Acinonyx jubatus. Next base: position 28,713,750 of record NC_069386.1, read on the forward strand.
AGCCAGGGCACGGAAGTCGGCAGAGTGGGACAAACTGCCTCATTGGCGCCTGCGGCACAGTAAGGATGGCTTGAACAGAGTGGTTTGGGACACCTGGTCTGTGGAGGAGAGACTGGCATGTTGCCATTCTTCTGCCCACCACCAACAAGGTGGGGCTTCAGGCATCGGACAGCGGAACCCACACTGGAGGCTGGACCTGCCTACTCCAAACCACCCCTTCTGCACCTGGTAACTGCATATCTACTGGAGCGGAGTAGTAGCTGAGGAATTAGACAGCTCCTCCATGAGACCAGCACTGCTGCATTGCCTGGTTTAATTCTCCGACAATTCTTATTATATAGATACATTCTTCCTTCCTTTTCTCCTTCTTATCTCTTCCCTCCTCCAGTCCGGTTACTCTGGTTGTTGGTTTGTCTAAGCAGACATATTTAATCCATTCTCTTGATACATGTTCCACACCTCCTTCTTCATTCTCCTTTCTCTCTCTCTGTATGAAGCCAAATAGTTTCTCTGTCTGGCCAATGTTATTTTCTTTTCTTTTTTCCTGCCTCCTTTATTTTCCTTTCTCTCCCTCTGGATTAAGCTGTATAGTTTCTCTGTCTGGGCAATTTTTATTTTTTCTTTTTCCTCACCCCTGTCATTTCTCTCTTTGTATGGGATAAGGCCTCTTCCATCAGCATCACTCCCCCCTGTTGCTTACTTGTAGCTGGTGTTTGTGACTTTTTGTTTTGGGGTATTTTTTGTTTGTTTGTGTGTTTGTGTATTTTTGTTTTCTGTTTGTTTTTTGTTTTCCTCTCCAGGGCCACATCAATGAACAAATCAAAACACACCTAGTGGAGGGTTTGAAATATCAGTATGAGTAGGGAGATAAAGTAATCAAAGTCACAACAACAGAGAGCAAGTAACGCACTCCAAAAAACACCTCCTAAAGGGCCAGGCCCTGGACAGTGTATGACCCCTCTTTAATATAGTAGAGCTCAAAGGTGAAGGGCAGATAACAAGCTTTGAAAACACATAAGGGACAGAAAACTAGCCAAAATGACGAAATGGAAGAATTCTTCTCAAAAGAAATTCCAGGAAGAAATGACAGCTAAAGAACTGCTCAAAACAGATATAAACAATATAACTGAACAAGAATTTAGGATAATAGTCATAAGATTAATCGCTGGGCTTGAAAAAAGCATAGAAGACAGCAGAGAATCTATTGCTACAGAGATCAAGGAACTAAAAAATAGGCATGATCAATTAAAAAATGCTGTAAATGAGGTGCAAAATAAACTAGAGGTACTGACAGCAAGAACTGAAGAGACAGAGGGGAGAATAGGTGAAATAGAAGAAAAAATTATAGAAAAAGATGAAGCTGAGAAAAAGAGATAAAAAAAAATTCTGGATCACAATGGGAGAATCAGAGAACTGAGTGATTCAATGAAACGGAACAATATCTGTATCACAGGAGTTCTAGAAGAAGAAGACAGAGAGAAAGGGGCTGACAGTGTGCTTGAACAAATTATACCTGAAAACTTCTTCAATCTGGGGAAGGAAACATGCATTGAAATCCAGGAGGCACAGAGAACTCCCTTCAGACATAACTTAAACTGATCTTCTGCATGACATATCATAGTGAAACTGGCAAAATACAAGGATAAAGAAAGAATTCTGAAAGCAGCTAGGGATAAACAGGCCTTAACCTACAAGGATAGACACATAAGGGTAGTAGCAGACCTATCTACTGGAACTTGGCAGGCCAGAAAGGAGTGGCAGGAAATTTTCAATGTGATGAATAGGAAAAATATGCAGCCAAGAATCCTTTATCCAGCAAGCCTGTCATTCAGAACAGAAGGAGAGATAAAGGTTTTCTCAAACAAAAACTGAAGAAATTCATCACCACTAAACCAGACATATAACAGATCCTAAGGGGAACTCTGTGAGTGTAGCAAAGACCACAAAGGACCAGAGACACCACTATAAGCATGAAATCTACAGATAAGACAGTGACTCTAAACCCATATCTTTCAATAATAACACTGAATATAAACAGACTAAATGCTCCAACCAAAGGAAATAGGGTATCAGAATGGATAAACAAACAAAAAAACACAAGACCCATCTATTTGCTGTCTACAAGAGATCAATTTTAGACCTGAGGACACCTTCAGATTGTAAATGAGGGGATGGAGAACCATCTATCCTGCTACTGGAAGTCAAAAGAAAGCTGAAGGAGCCATACTTATATCAGACAAACTAGATTTTAAACTCAAGACTATAACAAGAGATGAAGAAGGGCATTATATAATAATTATGCAGTCTATCCATCAAGAATAGCTAACGATTATAAATGTTTATGTACCGAATTTGGAGACACCCAAATATATAAAACAACTAATCGCAAACATAAGCAATCTTATTGGTAAGAATGTGGTATTTGCAGGGGACTTTAATACTCCACTTACAACAATAGATCATCTAGACACAAAATCAATAAAGAAACAATGGCCCTGAATGATACAATGGACCAGATGGACTTGACAGATATATTTAGAACTTTTCTTCCTAAAGCAGCAGAATATATATTCTTTTCGAGTGCACATGGAACACTCTCTGAGATAGATCACTTACTGGGTCACAAAACAGCCCTCAATAAATACAAAAGAATTGAGATCATTACCATGCACACTTTCATATCACAATGCTATGAAACTTGAAATCAACCACAGGAAAAAGTTTGGAAAACCTCCAAATGCATGGAGGTTAAAGAACACCCTACTAAAGAATTAATGGGTCAACCAGGCAATTAGAAAAGAAATTAAAAAATATATGGAAACAAATGAAAATGAAAACACAACAATCCAAACCCTTGGGGATGCAGCAAAGGCAGTCCTGAGAGGAAAATACATTGCAATCTAGGCCTATCTCAAGAAACAAGAAAAATCCCAAATACAAAATCTAACAGCACACCTAAAGGAAATAGAAGCAGAACAGCACAGACACCCCAAAACCAGCAGAATAAGAGATACAATAAAGATCAGAGCAGAAATCAACAATATAGAATCCAAAAAAACAGTAGAACAGATCAATGAAACAAAGAGTTGGTTTTTTGAAAAAAATAAATAAAATTGATAACCCCCTAACCAGACTTCTCAAAATGAAAAGAGGACCTAAATAGATAAAATCATGAATGAAAATGGATTTATCACAACCAATCCCCCAGAAATATAAGCAATTATCAGAGAATACTATGAAAAATTATATGCCAACAAAACTGGACAACCTGGAAGAAATGAACAAATTCCTAGACACCCACACATGACCCAAACTCAAATGGGAAGAAATAGAAAATTTGAACAGACCCATAACTAGTGAGGAAATTAAATCAGTTATCAAAAATCTCCCAACAAATAAGAGTCCAGGATCAGATGGCTTCCCTGGGGAATTCTACCAGACATTGAAAGCAGAGATAATACCCATCCTTCTCAAGCTGTTCCAAAAAATAGAAAGGGAAGGAAAACTTCCAGACTCATTCTATGAAGCCAGCATTACTTTGATAGCCAAACCAGACAGAGACTAGGCAAAAGAAGAGAACTACAGGCCAAAATCCCAGATGAATATGGATGCAAAAATTCTCAACAAGAGACTAGCAAATCGAATTCAACAGCATATAAAAAGAATTATTCACCATGATCAAGTGGGATTCATTCCTGGGCTGCAGGGCTGGTTCAATATTTGCACATCAATCAATGTGAGACATCACATTAGTAAAAGAAAGGATAAGAACCATATGATCCTGTCAATCGATGCAGAAAAAGCATTTGACAAAATACAGCATCCTTTCTTAATAAAACCCCTCAAGAAAGTCGGGATAGAAGGAACACACTTCAACATCATAAAAGCCGTATACGAAAAGCCCACAGCTAATGTCATCCTCAATGGGGAAAAACTGAGAGCATTTCCCCTGAGATCAGGAAGATGACAGGGATGTCCACTCTCACCACTGTTGTTTAACACAGTGTTGGAAGTCCTAGCCTCAGCAATCAGACAACAAAATGAAATAAAAGACATCAAAATCGGCAAAGAAGAAGTCGAACTTTCACTTTTCATAGATGACATGATACTTTTTACACAGAAAACCCGACAGACTCCACCAAAAGTCTGCTAGAACTGATACACGAATTCAGCAAAGTCGCAGGGTACAAAATCAATGTACAGAAATCGGATGCATTTTTATACACCAATAATGAAGCAACAGAAAGAGAAATAAACTGATCCCATTTACAACTGCACCAAGAACCATAAGATACCTAGGAATAAACCTAACCAAAGATGTAAAAGACCTGTATGCTGAAAACTATAGAAAGCTTATGAAGGAAACTGAAGAAGACACAAAGAAATGGAAAAACATTCCGTGCTCATGGATTGGAAGAATAAATATTGTTAAAATGTCAACACGACCCAATGCAATCTATACATTCAATGCAATCCCAATCAAAATTGCACCAGCATTCTTCTCAAAGCCAGAAAAGCAATCCTAAAATTTGTATGGAACCACAAAAAACCCCAAACAGCCAAAGTAATATTGAAGAAGAAAACCAAAGTGGGAGGCATCACAATCCCAGACTTTAGCCTCTAATACAAAGCTGCAATCAAGACAGTATGGTATTGGCACAAAAACAGACACATAGACCAATAGAATAGAGAACCCAGAATTTGACCCACAAATGTATGGCCAACTCATCTTTGATAAAGCAGGAAAGGGCATCCAATGGAAAAAAGACAGTATCTTTAGCAAATGGTGCTGGGAGAACTGGACAGCAACATGCAGAAGAATGAACCTGGACCACTTTCTTACCCCATCCACAAAAATAAACTCAAAATGGATGAAGGACTGAATGTGAGACAGGAAACCATCAAAACCCTAGAGGAGGAAGCAGGCAACAACCCCTTTGACCTCAGCCGCAGCAATTTGTTGCTCGACACATCTCCAAAGGCAAGGGAATTAAAAGCAAAAATGAACTATTGGGACCTCATCAAGATTGAAAGCTTTTGCACTGCAAAGGAAACAATCAACAAAACTAAAAGGCAACCGACGGAATGGGAAAAGATATTTGCAAATGACGTATCTGATAAAGTGCTTTCCCTTAGGGGGAAAGCTCTCAGTTTTTCTCCATTGAGGATGATATCAGCTGTGGGTCTTTCATATGTGGCCTCTATGATCTTGAGGTTTGTTCCATCTATTCCTAATTTCATGAGGGTTTACCGAAAAAAGGATACTATATTTTGTCAAATGCATTTTCTGCATCTATTGAGAGGTTCACATGGTTCTCATCCTTTTTTTTTTTTTTATTAACGTGATGTATTATATTGATTGATTTGCAGATATTGAACCAGCCCTGCAGACCAGGAATACATCCTGTTGATCATGGTGAAAAATTCTTTTAATGTATTATTGGATTCGTTTTGCTAGTATCTTGTTGAGAATTTTTGCATCCATGATCATCAGGGAAACTGGTCTGTAGTTTTCTTTTTTAGTGGGGTCTTTGTCTGGTTTTGGAATAAAGGTAATGCTGGGCTCATAGAATGAATTTGGAAGTTTTCCTTCCATTTCTATATTTTGGAATAGCTTCAAAAGAAGAGGAATTAACTCTTCTTTAAATGTTTGTAGAATTCCTCTGGAAAGCCATCTGGCCTTGGACTCTTGTTTTTCAGGAGATTTTTGACTACTGATTCAGTTTCTTTATTGGTTATGTGTCTGTTCAAATTTTCTATTCCTTCCTGTTTTAGTTTAGGTAGTTTATATGTTTTTAGGAATTTGTCCATTTCTTCCAGATTGCCCAATTTGTTGGCATATATATAATTGCTCATTAATATTCTTTCATTATTGCTTGTATTTCTGCAGTGTTGGTTGTGATCTCTCCTCTTTCACTTGTGATTTTATTTGGGTCCTTTCCTTTTTCTTTTTGATCAGTCTGGCTAGGGGTTTATCAATTTTGTTAATTCTTCCAAAGAACCAGTTCCTGGTCCTGTTTTTGTTTTTTTTTGTTTATTTTCTATTGTGATATCACTAATTTCTGCTCTAATCTTTATTATTTCTTTCTTCTGCCGGTTTTGGGCTTTACTTTTCTTTTTCCAACTCCTTTAGGTATAAGGTTAGGTTGTATATTTGAGACATTTCCTCCTTCTTTAGTAAGGCCTGGATTCCTATATACTTCCCTCTTATGACCACATTTGCTGCATCCCCGAGGTTTTAGACTGTTGTGTTTTCATTTTCATTGGCTTCCGTGTACTTTTTAATTTCCCTTTAACTTCTTGGTTAACCCATTCATTCTTTAGTAGGATGTTCATTAATGTCCAAGTATTCATGGTCTTTCCAAATTTTTTCTTGTGGTTGATTTTGAATTTCATAGTGCCGTGGTCTGAAAATATGCAAAGTATGATCTCGATCTTTTTGTACTTGTTGAGGGCTGATTTGTGACCCACTATGTGATCTATTCTGGAGAATTTTTGGTGTGCACTTGAGAAGAAAGTGTATTCTTCTGCCTTAGGGTGAAATGTTCTGAATATATTTCTTAATTCCATCCGGTCCAGTGTCTTATTCAAAACCATTGTTTCCTTGTTGATTTTCTAGTTAGATGATCTGTCCATTGCTTTAAGTGCGGGGTTAAAATCCCCTACTATTATGGTATCATTATCAACGAGTTTCTTTATGTTTTATGTTGATTTATATATTTGGGTGTTCCAGGTTTGGGGCATGAATATTTACAATTGTTAGGCCTTCCTTGTGAATAGATCCCTTAATTATGATATAATGCCCTTCTTCATCTCTTGTTTCAGTCTTTGTTTTAAAATCTAGTTTTTCTGATATAAGTATGGCTACTCTGGCTTTCTTTTGATGTCCATTAGCATGATAGATGGTTCTCCATTCCCTTACTTTAAATCTGCAGGTGTCTTTAGGTCTCAGAAGATGAAGAGAGAGAAAAAAGGGGCAGGAGGTTATGTGAGTAAATTATAGCTGAAAACTTTCCTAATCTGGGAAAGAACACAGACATCCAAATCCATTAAGCACATAGAACTCCCATTCAATTCAACAAAATTGATCATCAAAAAGGCATATTCACAAAATACACAGACAAGGAAGGAATTATAAAAGCCCCAAGGGAAAAAAAATGTCCTTAACCTACAAGGGAAGACAGATCAGGTTCACAGCATATCTGTTCACAGGAACTTGGCAGGTCAGAAAGGAGTGGCAGGATATATTCAACATTCTGAATTGGAAAAATATGCAGCCGAGAATTCTTTATCCAGCAAGTCTATCATTCAAAATAGAAGGAGAGATCAAAAGTTTCCCAAACAAAAACTAAAGGAGTTTGTGACCATTAAACCAGCCCTGTAAGAAATTTTAAGGGGGACTCTTTGAGTGGATAAGAAACAAAATAAAACAAAAAAAGATCAAAAGCAACAAAGACTAGAAAGGACCAGAGAATGTCACCAGAAACACCAACTTACAGGCCACACAATGGCACATATGAAAGATTTCATATCTTTCAATAATCACTCTAAATATAAATGGACCAAATGCTCCAGTCAAAAGACACAGGGCACTGGAATGGATAAAAAAACAAGACCCATCTATATGCTGACACATACATATTTTTATACATAATGTTTATATAAAATTGTATGTGTATGTATATGATTATATGATTGTACATATATATACATAATCATACACACACACACACACACACACACACACACACACACACACAAACATGAATGGGAATGATATACACAAACTAACATAGTGATTTTCTTCCTGAGGAGTAAGGTGAAAGGGATGACGATGGGGAGTTAGCTGTACCTGCAACATTTGGCTTCTTACCAATAAGAAAAAAGATCTAATGCACTATAAAAAAGTGTTATCAGTTACTGAAAAATGTTATCAGTTGGCACATAGGTATTGATAATATTGTTAGATGTGTAAGACGTTTAATGTGCTGTTGAATTTGGTTTGCTAGTATTTTGTTGAGAATTTTTGCTCCAGAGTTGGGCACATAAATATTTACCACTGTTACATCTTCTTAGTAGACTACCCTTTTATCATTATATAATGACCTTATTTGTATCTTTTGACTATTTTTAGCTTAAAGTCTATTTTGTCGGATATAAATACAGCTACCCATACTTTCTCTTATTACCATTTCTTTGAAATATCTATTCCATCCCTTTACTCTATGTATGTCCTTAATGCTAAAATGAGTCTCTTATAGGCAGTATATCATTGCATCTTGTTTTGTTAATCCATTCAGCCACTCTGTCTTTTGATTAGAGCATTTAATTCACTTACACTTAAAGTAATTATTAATAAGTAAGGACTTACTATTGCCATTTTGTTTTCTGACTGTTTTGTACTTTCCTTGTTCCTTGCTTCTTGCTCTCTTCCTTTGTGATCTGATAACTTTTTGTTGTGGTATGATTTGACTCCTTTATAATAATCTTCTGTGTATCTACTACAGGTTTTCCTTTGTAAGTTTGATAGCATATAGAAACTATGCTTTTACTTCTCCCCTGCTCACATTTGAGGTTACTGATGTTATAATTTATATTTTTTATAGTGTGCATCAAATGACAACTAATTGTAGTTATGGTTACTTTTAATACATTTGATTAACTTTTATTTTTATTTTTTTTAATTTTTTAACGTTTATTTATTTTTGAGACAGAGAGAGAGCATGAACGGGGGAGGGTCAGAGAGAGAGGGAGGCTCAGAATCTGAAACAGGTTCCAGGCTCTGAGCGGTCAGCACAGAGCCCAATGTGGGGCTCGAACTCACAGACCGGGAGATCATGACCTGAGCGGAAGTCGGACGCTTAACCGACTGGGCCACCCAGGCGCCCCTTGATTAACTTTTAAACTACACTTGTAAGTGAATTATGTGCCAACATTACAATATCAGACATTCAGATTCTGACTATATATTTACAATTACCAGTGACTATTACACATCCACCTTCTTTTGTTACTATCCTCCTTTTATTTCAGCTTGAATAATGCCCTTTAGCATTTCTTATAAGGCAGGTCTAGTGGAAGTGAACTTTAGGTTTTGTTTGGGAAAGTCTTTATTTCTCCTTTATTTCTGAAGGGCAGCATTGTCACAGTTACAGCATTCTTGGTTGACAGTTTTTTCCTTCCATGTTTTTAAAGGCTGTGCCTTAATGTTGGGTGGGGCTGCAGGCTGGACTTCAGGTGGGCTGCTGGCTGTGCTCTGATATTGGGCAAGGTTGCCAGCTGGGTTCTCTGGTTGGGAGGGACTCCCAGATCTATCTCATAGTTGGGTGGCGCTGTAGGCTATGCTTTGAGATTTCCCAGGGTCACTGTTAAGGTTTCCTGGTAATGTGTGGGGCCAGAAGCTATGATCAACAATTAGGTAGGGCTGTTGGCTTGGCTACCTGCCTGATCAGGGCTGTAGGATGGGCTTTGTGGCTGCATGGGTTCTCTGGCTGGTCAAAACTGGAGGTGATGCTGAGCAGTTGGGCAGGGATTAAAATTGCTTCTCTGTCCTGGTGGGGCTATAGAACAGGCTCTACAGCCAGTACAGCCTGAGACGGAGGAACCAAATCAGGCAGAACTGCCAATTAAGCTCCTTGCCAAGAGGGGGGCTATCTAGGTTTAGCTTTAGGAATAGGCAGAAATGCTATCTGGGATGTCTGCTCAGGTATCACTGCAAGCTGGAGGGCAGTTCACCAGGATTTGATTGCTTATTGCTGTCAGTCCTACCCCTCCTTCTCCCTTTCAAGTTGATTCTCAATGGTTGAACCCTGCAGATTACCCCTATGATCCTCATGAGGCAAAACCCAAGTGGGCTTCCTGGGAAGTGTCCCACAACACTGGAAGACCTGGACATCCACTTTGGGTTCTCTTTTCACGTTGGAGAAACTATAAGCTTACCAAGACCCTCTCAGGGGCCAGCCTGGGGAAGAGGTGATGTGATCAGAGTGTTAGTTTTTCCTTTCACCCTTCTAATGCAGTCCTTCTTGGTATCTGAAGTCCAGGGAGGGTTCTTCAGACTCACCCACCCCCAATTTCTGGGGTTTTCACACTGGTGTCTTTATCTATAGATAGCTGTTAGTTGGTCTTCTATGGTGGGGGGGACTGAAGTTGGCAGGAACCTATGTTGCCATCTGTTCAATGACACAGTCAGTTCCACAGTAAAGAACTAAGATCTTATAAACAGAGACCTACCACAAGGAATCAACACTGCTCCAAATAAGCAGAAGCATCATCTGCAGCATTGTATTTCCATTTCACAGTATATGATGGTAAGTGATGTTTTAGTGCATTCTATTCATATCTCAACAAAGTAATGGAGGCTTATAGTCCAAGATCAAGGTACCAACAATGTTGAACTCCTCTGAGGACTCTCTCTTTGGTTTTCAGATGGTGCCCTTCTGCTGCTTCTTCACATGTGCATGTGCCCAATGTTCTTAATATAAGAAGAGCTTTTACAATTAAAGACTCAAAATCACTAGTAGAAAAATGGGCAAAGTAAAAGAACAGGCAACTCACAAAAAAATAGAAACATTTAAAAACGTTCAATGTCACTACTATAAAAATAAATATTTTCACCTCTCAATTTGGCTAAGGCTCAAAAGAGTGATGACATCTAGTGTAGACTGAGGGTGCAAGAACATACTCATAGTTAATCTTTGTGTAGGTCAATTTGGCAATATGGACAAAAACCCTTACTGCAATTGTTTGACCCAGAAATTCTACTTCTCAACATTTATTTTAAGAAAACAATCAGTTGCAGGGAAAAATGAGTGTACAAAGATGTTCTTCAAAGTGGCATCTGTAGTAAAAAACTAGAATAACCCTACAGAGTAACAATAGGTTACATGAAACAAATCACTACTACATAAACAAACAATTGGAAAGCCAGCAAAAAGTAATTTGCAAATTCCTATTTAGAAAAATAAATACATAAGACAATATGCACAAGTATTACAATATTTTTTATAAAACCACCACATGTATGTACACCAAAACCAACCCAGTCATTATCTTTGGGTGGAGGAATTAAAGAAAATTTTTGTATTTTTACAAAAATACCCATTTTTCTCTTCTGATTTAACAAATTGTTTTTCTCATTGAGCACACATTACTTTTATAATTAGGAAAAATAAATTATTTTGAAAAGGAGGAGAGAGAAACAGAGAGCCAAGCTATCTGCTATCACAAGAGAACCTGAATACTTAAAGACATAACAATAGAGCAAAGGTCATAAATCTGAGAGATAGTGACAAGGCAGAATCAGTAAGTACTAAAGATTGTTTTTAAATATGCAAATTACTGTCACATTGGTTTCCATACAACACCCAGTGCTCATCCTAACAGGTGCCCTCCACAACACCCATCACCCGTTTCCCCACCCTCCCACCCCCCATCAACCCTCAGTTTATTCTCAGTATTTAAGAGTCTCTTATGGTTTCCCTCCTTCCCTCTCTGTAACTTTTTTTCCCCCTTCCTCTACCCACGGTCTTCTGTTAAGTTTCTCAGGATCCACATAAGAGTGAAAACATATGGTGTCTATCTTTCTCTTTATGACTTATTTCACTTAGCACAACACTCTCCAGTTCCATCCACATTGCTACAAAAGGCCATATTTCATTCTTTCTCATTGCCAAGTAGAATTCCATTGTATATATAAACCACAACTTTTTTTAAAATATGAAATTTATTGACAAATTGGTTTCCATACAACACCCAGTGCTCATCCCAAAAGGTGCCCTCCTCAATGCCCATCACCCACCCTCCACTCACTCCCACTCCCCATCAACCCTCAGTTTATTCTCAGTTTTTAAGAGTCTCTTATGGTTTGCCTCCTTCCCTCTCTGTAACTTTTCCCCTCCCCCATGGTCTTCTGTTAAGTTTCTCAGGATCCACATAAGAGTGAAAACATATGGTATCTATCTTTCTCTGTATGACTTATTTCACTTAGCATAACACTCTCCAGTTCCATCCACATTGCTACAAGAGGCCATATTTCATTCTTTCTCCTTGCCAAGTAGTATTCCATTGTATATATAAACCACAACTTCTTTATCCATTCATCAGTTGATGGACATTTAGGCTCTTTCCATAATTTGGCTATTGGTGAAAGTGCTGCTATAAACATTGGGGTAAAAGTGGCCCTATGCATCAGCACTCTTGTATCCCTTGGGTAAATTCCTAGCGGTGCTATTGCTGGGTCATAGGGTAGATCTATTTTTAATTTTTTGAGGAAGCTCCACACTGTTTTCCAGAGTGGCTGCACCAGTTTGCATTCTCACCAACAGCTCAAGAGGGTTCCCCGTTTCTCCACATCTCGCCAGCATCTGTAGTCACTTGAGTTGTTCATTTTAGCCACTCTGACCGGCGTGAGGTGGTACCTCAGTGTGGTTTTGATTTGTATTTCCCTGATGAGGAGTGATGTTGAGCATCTTTTCATGTGTCTGTTGGCCATGTGGATGTCTTCTTTAGAAAAGTGTCTATGCATGTCTTCTGCCCATTTCTTCACTGGATTATTTCATTTTTGGGTGTGGAGTTTGGTGACTTCTTTATAGATTTTGGATACTAGCCCTTGGTCTGATAGGTCATTTGCAAATGTATTTTCCCATTCTGTTGGTTGCTTTTAGTTTCGTTGATGGTTTCCTTTGCAGTACAGAAGATTTTTATCTTCACGAGGTCCCAATTGTTCATTTTTGCTTTTGTTTCCCTGGCCTTCAGAGATGTGTCGAGTAAGGAGTTGCTATGGCTGAGCTCAAAGAGGTTGTTGCCTGTTTTCTCCTCTAGGGTTCTGATGGTTTCTTGTCTCACATTCAGGTCCTTCATCCATTCTTTATTTTTGTGTATGGTATAAGAAAGTGGTCTAGTTTCATTCTGCATGTTGCTGTCTAGTTCTCCCAGCACCATTTGTTAAAGAGACTGTCTTTTTTCCATTGGATATTCTTTCCTGCTTTGTCAAACATTAGTTGGCCATACTTTTTTGGGTCAAATTCTGGAGAGTCTCTACCCTATTCCATTGGTCTACGTGTCTGTTTTGTGGAAATACCATGCTGTCTTAATGATTACAGGTTTGTAGTAGAGGCTAAAGTCTGGGATTGTGATGCCTCCTGCTTTGGTCTTCTTCAATACTACTTTGGCTATTCGGGGTCTTTTGTGGTTCCATACAAATTTTAGGATTGCTTGTTCTAGCTTCGAGAAGAATGCTGGTACAACTTTGATTGGGATTGCATTGGATGTGGATATAGCTTTGGGGAGTATTGACATTTTAACAATATTTATTCTTCCAATCCATGAGCACGGAATGTTTTTCCATTTCTTTGTATCTTCTTCAATTTCCTTCATAAGCTTTCTATAGTTTTCAACATACAGATCTTTTACATCTCTGGTTAGGTTTATTCCTAGGTATTTTATGATTTTTGGTGCAATTGTGAATGGGATTAGTCTTTCTGTTGCTTCATTATTAGTGTATAAGAATGCAATTGATTTCTGTACCTTACTTTGTATCCTGCAACTTTGCTGAATTCGTGTATCAATTGTAACAGACTTTTGGTGGAGTCTATAGGGTTTTCCATGTATAGTATCATGTCATCTGCAAAAAGTGAAAGCTTGACTTCATCTTTGCCAATTTTGATGCCTTCGATTTCCTTTTGTTGTCTGATTGCTGATGCTAGAACTTCCAACGCTATATTAAACAACAGCGGTGAGAGTGGACATCCCTGTCATCTTCCTGATCTCAGGGGAAATGCTCTCAGTTTTTCCCCATTGAGGATGACACTAGCTGTGGGCTTTTCATATACGGCTTTTATGATGTTTAAGTGTGTTCCTTCTATCCCGACTTTCTCGAGGAGTTTTATTAAGAAAGGATGCTGTATTTTGTCAAATGCTTTTTCTGCATCGATTGACAGGATCATATGGTTCTTTTCTTTTCTTTTACTAATGTGATGTCTCACATTGATTGGTTTGTGAATACTGAACCAGCCCTGCAGCCCAGGAATGAATCCCACTTGATCATGGTGAATAATTCTTTTTATATGCTGTTGAATTCGATTTGCTAGTATCTTGTTGAGAATTTTTGCATCCATGTTCATCAGCAATATTGGCCTGTAGTTCTCTTCTTTTGCTGGGTCTCTGTCTGGTTTGGGAATCAAAGTAATGCTGGCTTCACAGAATGAGTCTGGAAGTTTTCCTTCCCTTTTTCTTTTTTGGAACAGCTTGAGAAGGATAGGTATTAACTCTGCTTTCAATGTCTGGTAGAATTCCCCAGGGAAGCCATCTGGTCCTGGACTCCTATTTGTTGGGAGATTTTTGATAACTGATTCAATTTTTTCACTGGTTATGGGTCTTTTCAAGTTTTCTCTTTCTTCCTGTTTGAGTTTTGGAAGTATGTGGGTGCTTAGGAATTTGTCCGTTTCTTCTAGGTTGTCCAGTTTGTTGGCATGTAATTTTTCATAGTATTCCCTGATAATTGCTTGTATTATGAGGGATTGGTTGTCATAATTCCATTTTCATTCATGATTTTATCTATTTAGGCCTCTCCCTTTTCTTTTTGAGAAGCCTGGCTAGAGGTGTATCAATTTTGTTTATTTATTCAAAAAACCAACTCTTGGTTTCATTGATATGCTCTACAGGTTTTCTTTAGATTCTATATTGTTTACTTCTGCTCTGATCTTTATTATTTCTCTTCTTCTGCTGGGTTTGGGGTGTCTTTGCTGTTCTGCTTCTATTTCCTTTAGGTGTGCTGTTAGATTTTGTATTTGGGATTTTTCTTGTTTCTTGAGATAGGCCTGATTGCAATGTATTTTCCTCTCAGGACTGCCTTCGCTGCATCCCAAAGCATTTGGATTGTTGTACTTTCATTTTCATTTGTTTCCATATATTTTTAATTTCTTCTCTAATCGCCTGGTTGACCCATTCATTCTTTAGTAGGGTGTTCTTTAACCTCCATACTTTTGGAGGTTTTCCAAACTTTTTCCTGTGGTTGATTTCAAGTTTCACAGCATTGTGGTCTGAAAGTGTGCATGGTATGATCTCAATTCTTTTATACTTATGAAGGGCTGTTTTGTGACCCAGTATGTGATCTATCTTGGAGAATATTCCATGTGCACTCGAGAAGAAAGTACCTTCTGTTGCTTTGGGATGCAGAGTTCTAAATATATCTGTCAAGTCCTTCTGATCCAATGTTTCAGGGCCCTTGTTTCTTTATTGATCCTGTGTCTAGATGATCTCTCCATTGTTGTACATGGAGAATTAAAGTCCCCTGCAAATACCACATTCTTACCAATAAGGTTGCTCATGTCTGTGATTCTTTTATATAATTGGGGGCTCCCGTATTTGGCACATTGCATTTATAATTGTTAGCTCTTCCTGATGGATAGACTGTGTGATTATCATGTAATGCCCTTCTTCATCTCTTGTTACAGCCTTTAATTTAAAGTCTAGTTTGTCTGATATAAGTATGGCTACTCCAGCTTTCTTTTGACTTCCAGTAGCATGATAGATAGTTCTCCATCCCCTCAGTTTCAATCTGAAGGTGTCCTCAGGTCTAAAATGAGTCTCTTGTAGACAGGAAATAGATGGGTCTTGTTTTTTTTAATCCATTCTGATACCCTATGTCTTTTCATTGGAGCGCTTAGTCCATTTACATTCAGTGTTATAATTCAAAGATACGGGTTAGGAGTCATTGTGATGTCTGTAGGTTTTGTGCTTGTAGTGATGTCTCTGGTACTTTGTGGTCCTTGCAACATTTCACTTACAAAGTCCCCCTTAGTATCTCTTATAGGGCTGGTTTAGTGGTGATGAATTCCTTCAGTTTTTGTTTGTTTGGGAAAACCTTTATCTCTCCTTCTATCCTGAATGACACACTTACTGGATAAAGGATTCTTGGCTGCATATTTTTTCTGTTCATCACATTGAAGGTTTCCTGCCATTCCTTTCTGGCCTGCCAAGTTTCAGTAGGTAGGTTTGGCACTCCCCTATGTGTCTACTTTTGTATGTTAGGGCCCGTTTATCCCTAGCTGCTTTCACAATTCTCTCTTTATCCTTGTATTTTGCCAGTTTCACTATGATATGTTGTGCAGAAGATCGATTCAAGTTATGTCTACAGGGGGTTCTCTGCACCTTTTGGATTTCAATGCTTGCTTCCTTCCCCAGATCAGGGAAGTTCTCAGCTAGGATTTGTTCAAGTACACCTTCAGCCCCTTTCTGTCTCTCGTCTTCTTCTGGAATTCCTATGGTACGGATATTGTTCCGTTTGATTGCATCCCTTAGTTCTCTAATTCTCTCCTCATACTCCTGGATTTTTTTCTCTCTTTTTCTCAGCTTCCTCTTTTCCCATAACTTTATCTTCAAATTCACCTATTCTCTCCTCTGCCTCTTCAATCTGTACTATGGCCACCTCCATTTTATTTTGCACCTCATTTATAGCATTTTTAAATTCCTCGTGACTATTTTTTAGTCCCTTGATCTCTGTAGCAATAGATTCTCTGCTGTCCTCTATGCTTTTTGCAAGCTCAGTGATTAATTTTATGACTGTTATTCTAAATTCTTGTTCCGTTGTATTGCTTAAATCGGTTTTGATTAATTGGTTAGCTGTCGCTACTTCCTGGAGTTTCTTTTGAGGAGAATTCTTCTGTTTCATCACTTTGGGTAGTCCCTGCGGTAGCTCCAAACTGCAGGGCACTTCCCCTGTGCTGCCGGGGGTAACTTGTGTTGGTGGGTGGGGCCGCAGTCAGATCCCATGTCTGCCCCAGCCCACCGCTGGGGCCACAGTCAGACTGGTGTGTACCTTATCTTCCCCCCTCCCAGGGGCAGGACTCACTGTGGAGTGGTGTGGCCCCTGTCTGGGCCATTTGCACACTGTCAGGCTTGTGCTGCTTCAATGGGATCTGGCCAAGGGCTTATTAGATGGGGTGGATCTGCAAGGTGCATAGGGGCGGAAGGGGCAGGCTTAGCTAGCTTTGTTGGTGGTGGTCCCCTGCGGGAGGGGCCCTGCAGCACCAGGAGGGAGGCAGGTCAGTTGGAGGGATGGACCCACAGAAGCACAGCATTGGGTGTTTGCCTGGTGCAAGCAAGTTTGGTGATGGGAACTGGTTCCCTTTGGAATTTCAGCTGGGGGATGGGAGAGGGAAATGGAGATTGCCAGCACCTTTGTCCCCCCGTTGAGCTGAGCTCTGTCTTCTGGGCTCAACAACTCTCCCTCCTGGCATCCCCTTGCCCTCCCCACTCTCCGAGAGCAGAGCTGTTGACTTTCAACATTCCAGATGTTAAGTCCTGCTGGCTGTCAGAACTCACGGAGTCTGCCCCTCTCCTTTTGCAAGCCAGACTTCAGGGGTTCTTCTTTGCCTGGAGGGCTGCCCCTCCACCACCCCGGCTCCCACCTGCCTGTCTGTGTAGCATGCACTGCCTCTCTGTCCTTCCTACCCTCTAT
Source organism: Acinonyx jubatus (assembly GCF_027475565.1). Lineage (NCBI taxonomy): Eukaryota > Metazoa > Chordata > Mammalia > Carnivora > Felidae > Acinonyx > Acinonyx jubatus. The sequence goes on from NC_069386.1 coordinate 28,731,211, forward strand.
CGTGGGCCTCTTGTCTATGCTTGGCTCTGGAGAATCTGTTCTGCTAGTCTTCTGGTGGTTTTCTGGGTGTTTAGGCAGATGTGGATGGAATCTAATCAATCAGCAGGACAAGGTGAGCCCAGCATCCTCCTACCCAGCCATCTTCCCAGGTCTCTCCTCAAGAGCCAGACAGGCAGGCCAGACATCGAGCTCCAAAAGTGGGAAAGAGGTGACTTGGATCTGGATTTTTGTGTCTCCACACTCCAAGGTCGTTCAGCTTGCACCGTAGGGAGCCACACCCTCGGTTGAGCCTTAGACATTAAGATGCGACTTGCTCTTCTCACCAGGGCAAGTCTGTCTCTACTCAGTAAATACTAAAGACTTAATTGGATATTGATTTGGTAAAAGAGTCTCTGTGAGGAGTGTTTGACAGTGGTCAGATTGCTGGCTTAAGTAACTGGGATATCAGTGCCACTGAGAAGGACAAATCACACAGGAAAAGGAGCTCCTCTGGGTGAAAAGATTATGTGTTCAGTTTTGAACTTGTGCAGCCTGATGGGCCTATGCTATATTCTGATATGAGGCTAGGGTTTGTTGGTTAGGAAAGTGCTAAAGTATAGTTTTATAACTTCTTGAATAGATGCCTTTCATTTGATAACTTTTGATTCCAAAAGACTGGTATCAGTTAGTGACTTGGAATCATCTATTTGCCTTCTGGTTTCACAGTTTGATTTCCCTGTTTTAAGACATAAATATCTACTTGGATATGATGAAAAGGACTGTGCTTTAGTAAGACTTTAAAGAGCCAAAGAAACCTTATAAAAGAAGAACACAGCTGGAGGCATTACACTTCACGATTTCAAACTAATTACAAAGCTATCATAACCAAAACAGTATGGTTTTGGCATAAAAACACACACAGATCAACAGAACAGAATTGAGAACCCAGAAACAAACCCGTGCATATACAGTCCACAAATTTTTGACAAGGGAGCCAAGAACAGTCAACGGGGAAAGGACAGTGTCTTCAATAAATGGTGCTGGTACAAATAGCCACTTGCAGAAGAATGAAATTGGATATCTATCTTACACTGCTCACAAAAATGAACTTCAGATGGATTAAACTTAAGTGTAAGACCTCAAACCATAAAACTCTTAGAAGAAAATACAGGGAAAAACTCCTTCACATTGGACTTGGCAAATATTTTTTTGCATATGATAAGAAACAGAAGCAAAAATGAACAAGTGGGACTACATCAACCTTAGAGGCTTCTGCACAGCACAGGAAACAACAAAGTGAAAAGGCAGCCTATTGAAAGGGAGAAAATATTTGCAAACGATATACCAGATAAGGGGTTCATATCCAAAATATATAAGGCACTCTTACCATTCAATAGTAAAAACACAAATAATCTGATTAAAAAGTGGGCAAAGGACCCAAATAGACATTTTTGCAAAGAACATACAGATGCCCACCAGGTACAGGAAAAGACACTCAACATCACCAATTATCAGGGAAAGTACAAATCAAAACCACAATGAGATCCACTTCAAACCTGTTAGAACAGCAATTATCAAAAAGACGGGAGATAATTATGGCAAGGATGTCAAGAAAAGTGAACCCTCGTACACTTTTGGTGGGAATGTAAATTTGTATAGCCACTGTGGAAAATAGGGACATTCCTCAAAAAATTAAAAACACAACTACCATACAATCCATCAAATCTACTTCTGTGTATACATATGAGGGAAATGAGTCACTATCTCAAAGAGATACCTGTACTCCCATGTTCACTGAAGCACTATTCAAAATAGCCAACACATGAAAACAACTCTAAGTGACTATAATGGATGAATGAATAAAGCAAATGGGTGTTATGTGTGTGTGTGTGTGTGTGTGTAATAGAATATTATTCATCCAAAAAAAGAAGGAAATCCTTCCATTTGCAACAACACTGATGGACCCTGAAGACATTATGCTGAGTAAAATAAGTCAGACAGTAAGATATATACTGTATGATCTCACTTACATATAAGTAGAATCTAAAAATGCCAGACTTCTAGAAATAGAGAGTAGAATGGTGGTTACTAAGGCCTAGGGGCTAGGGAAAATTAGATGTTATTAAAGGGTACAAACTTTATAATATGACTAAGTTCTGGGGATTAATGTACAGCACAGTGACTATAGTTAACAATACTGTATTACATACTTGGAAGTTGCTAAGAGAGTAGCATTTATTTATTTATTTATTTATTTATTTACTTACTTTTATTTATTTTTTAAATTTACATCCAAGTTAGTTAGCATATAGTGCAATAAGTAATGATTTAAGGAGTAGATGAGTAGCTCATCCCCCCTCCCACAACCCCTCCATTAACCCTCTGTTTGTTCTCCATATTTAAGAGTCTCTTATGTTTTTGTCCCCCTCCCTGTTTTTATATTATTTTTGCTTCCCTTCCCTTATGTTCATCTGTTTTGTATCTTAAAGTTCTCATATGAGTGAAGACATATGATTTTTGTCTTTCTCTAATTTCACTTAGCATATTACCTTCTAGTTCTAGTTCCACCCACGTAGCTGCAAATGGCAAGATTTCATTCTTTTTGATTGCCAAATAATACTCCATTGTATACATATACCACATCTTCTTTATCCATTCATCCCTCAGTGGAAATCTTGGCTCTTTCCATACTTTGGCTATTGTTGATAGTGCTGCTATAAACATGGGGGTGCATGTGTCCCTTCAAAACAGCATACCTGTACCCCTTGGATATATACCTAGTAGTGCAATTGCTGGGTCATAGGATAGTTCTATTTTTAGTTTTTTGAGGAACCTCCATACTGTTTTCCAGAGTGGCTGCACCAGTTTGCATTCCCACCAACAATGCAAAAGAGATCCTCTTTCTCCACATCCTTGCCAACATCTGTTGTTGCTGAGTTATTAATGTTAGCCATTCTGACAGGTGTGAGGTGGTATCTCATTGTGGTTTTGATTTGTATTTCCCTGATGGTGAGTGATGTTGAGCATTTTTTCATGTGTCGGTTGGCCATCTGGATGTCTTCCTTGGAGAAGTGTCTATTCATGTCTTTTGCCCATTTCTTCACTGGATTCTTTGTCTTTTGGGTGTTGAGTTTGATAAGCTCTTTATAGATTTTGGATACTAACCCTTTATCTGATATGTCATTTGCAAGTATCTTCTCCCATTCTGTCGGTTGCCTTTTAGTTTTGTGGATTGTTTCCTTTGCTGCGCAGAAGCCTTTTATTTTGATGAGGTCCCCGTAGTTCATTTTTGCTTTTGTTTCCCTTGCCTCTGGAGACGTGTTGAGTAAGAAATTTCTGCAGGCAAGATCAAAGAGGTTTTTGCGTGCTTTCTCCTCGAGGATTCTGATGGCTTCCTGTCTTACATTGAGGTCTTTCATCCATTTTGAGTTTATTTTTGTGTATGGTGTAAGAAAGTGGCCCAGGTTCATTCTTCTGCATGTTGCTGTCCAGTCTTCCCAGTACCACTTGCTGAAGAGACTGTCTTGATTCCATTGGATATTCTTTCCTGCTTTGTCAAAGATTAGTTGGCCATTATGTTTGTGGGTCCATTTCTGGGTTATCTATTCTGTTCCATCGATCTGAGTGGCTGTTCTTGTGCCATTTGTTTGTTTTTTGTTTCCTAGGACCTTGTATGGTATCTAGCACAAAGTGCTACAGGTGACCATAGTATGAACTGATATATATTTGAGAATCTCTTAGATCTAGACACTTGACTGAACCATGTAAAATAATGAGAATAAATACTGTTATTACCATCTCTGTTATATATCCTCTGGCCTCTTTTATATCACACGAGAAGAAAGGGACATATGTCAGGGTAGTGTGCTCGGCTCCAGCTCTACTTCTGGAGTATAGGCTAGAGAACAGCACCAAAGACTGTTGGAACTTTCTGTCCAGTTTTACAACTCTACAGATATAAGCTGACAAAAAACTCCCAAGTAATGGCAGGGAGTGGAGTGAGATTTCTTGTTAGTTTATATCTGAGAAGGTGAGAGAGCAAGCATGGAAATAATTAGACATGTTCTGTTTGCTTCTGATCCAAAATATAGTTTGTGGTTCTACACAAAGTCATCATCAATCAACTAACAATGCATTATTTATAAGAAAACAATCTTCAGCAGAAGTGGTTCAAGTCAGAGAAACAGTGGCAGAGTTTTGTTCTGAAAGGCTGTAATTGTCAATCAGTCTTTTTAAGTTACCTGAGTTATTTGGTTTGGGAGATTACCACTGTTATTTCTTCCCTAATACCTTCCTCCTCTATAGAGGATCTGGTAACTATAATAATATATAATAATATATGTGAAAATGTATGTCCTTTCTCCTGGAAAGCCCATTAGAATTACACTGAAGCGCTTGGGGGCAAGGCTGTGGCTATGTTGCCTGGACGAGAATGCAGGGTTGCTGCATCACACAGTAGCCCAAGGGAGAATGTAGGGACAGAATAGCATTTATCAACCGAGGAGCTAGGTTCTACAGTGACCAATGGAGATGGGGAAATTGAATGGGATAAAGCAAATGAGAGAAAAGTCCAGGGAGGTTAAAAGTCAAGTGCTGTAGGGGCGCCTGGGTATCTCAGTCAGTTAAGCATCCAACTTCAGCTCAGGTCATGATCTCAAGGTTCGTGAGTTCGCGCCCCATGTTGGGCTCTATGCTGACAGCTCAGAGCCTGGAGTCTGCTTCGGATTCTGTGTCTCCCTCTCTCTCTGCCCCATCCACGATCCTGCTCTGTCTCTCTCTCTCACTCTCTCAAAAATAAATAAACATTAAAAAAAGTTTTAAAAACCTGTTGGGATGAGCACTGGGTGTTGTATAGAAACCACTTTGACAATAAATTATATTTAATATAAAAAATTAAAAGAAAAGTTAAGTGCTATAAGATAAATCGTTGTAGACCCAAAGGACCTAGTACTTTCTAGCAATAAATATGCTTGGGGAGAGAGGGCAGGCAGATGGAAGGGATATGTGAACAAAATAAGCAAGGGTAAGAAAGATACTGAATGAAACAACTGTTCCCAAGAAAGCACTACAAGAAACCAGCAGAAATATAAGAACTGTTCTGAGACAAATGAAGAAGAAGGCATTCTCTTTTCTATTAACCTACCATAAGCTTCAGAGCAACAAATTTCATGGATTTTTCAAACTGGAGATCAGTGCTGATCACAGAAAAGCTGCAGATAGGTGGGGCAGGTAAGTGATTAACACCAAATGGAACCCTATTGGGAAATTAAATGTCCTACTTGATTCAAGATGCATGAGGAAAAAAGAGTTCAGATGTCAAAACAGGAGTAAATTTCCCTGGAGAAAAGGTGACCTTAGCAGGGTTGACCTTGAACAGGTGTCAGAAATCGCTACATTTGTGTAGTGCAAAGCACACAGGTTTTGGTAGTCCAGCAAGACCTGAGTTCCAATCTCAAATCTCCTACTTACTTGTAAATCTATCTATTAAATAAACTTAGGCAAAGCACTTAACCTCCCTGAGCATTTTCACATGCTACAAAGTCTAAATTAGAAATCCTACACTTCAAGGGCTGCAAAGCCTCTACTACATTATAATACCTTACACATAATGAGTGCTCCATAAATGGTAGCTATTACTGTTTTAAGTCCAAATCAAATTTAAAACAAGAGATGACCTGAAATAGGAGAATTCTCAGAAATTCTTGATTTGGGAATAGTTGACAGCAAGAAAGTTATAAAAGCTTGGACACTACATATTCTAATATCAAATATCTAAATATCAATAATGACAGATGAGCTCTAACTGTATTGCTTTTCATTAACAGGATTTTTCTTCTCTGTGGTACAAAATGTAGTGTATTTATTGCCAAGAATTTATGGACGGTATCATGAGAACATGCCATCATATGGACCCTGAGATTTAAATTATTTTAATATAACTTTTTTTTAAAGAAGAAAGTTTGAAGAAGTCTAGCAATTTTACCTGATGAGGTCCTGAACTCGACTGTTAAAAGTATCACCTTGTGAGGGTTTGTTTTTCATTTCCTGTGTCGATATTTTTGATGTATCTGGCTGGCTGTTTCCATCTGGTCGATTGGCAATCAGGCAGCTAAAAACCACAGCACTGACTTTGAGAAGTCCAGTTGTCAAACCTTCAAAAAGTTGCTTATTTGTATTTCTTCCCAAAATAGCATTATTTTCATCTGGAACATAAACCTAGATGGAAAAAAAATACAGTAATTATATTTCAGGAAAACCACCAGACGTGGACAGAGATAATGTGGAACATTTCTGGAATCATAAATAATTTTGAAATTGTAGAAGTGGCTAGCTAAATATTAGAGTGTTGGTTCTGAAGTTAGATTGCTGAGTTCAAGTCTCAGCTTTATCCTTGCTAGTTGAGCGACCTTGGGCATGTTGTTACTTCAAAGCTTCAATATATTCTCATTTATAAAAGAGGGACAACAACAGTGCCTATATCATAAGATTCTAGTGAGGATTAAATGAGTTAATCCACATAAAATGCTTAGCTCATGCCAAGGCATACAGTAAGTGCTCAAGAAATAGTATTTATTCAATTGAATACATTATATTAACAATTTATATGAGCCCAGAAAATGAACCAATTGGTAAACTGACAACATTGTTTTCTTGTTAAAGTGAATTCTAAAAATATCTAATCTGAATTCCTCTATTAAAATCAAATTCATATTTCTTATTACAGAATGGTAAAACAGTTTTTGCCTAATACCTAGTGTCATATTCAGCTATTCTTGTATATAGTTTACAAGAAGTAAAATGGTTAAAAGTTGGGACTAGGAGTCAGAACCTGGGCTTAGTTTCTGACTCTACAGTTACATGGTCTTAGACAAATTCCTTAACCTTTCTGTGTCTCTATTTCCTCAATTGTGAAATGAGGATAATCATAATCATAGCAGTAAATCAACACGTGTAAATTCTTAGAACCATGTCTGGCACATAGGTAAGCCCCACAGAAGTGTTATCTGTTACTACATTTCTACTCTTACTATGATTCCTACTATTACCATGAGTAAATACTACTGTATATGAATAACAGTTCTCACAGAGAAGGATGACTTAAGAAGTACAATGGCTAGGGGTGCCTGGGTAGCTCAGTTTGTTAAGTGTAAGCTCAGATCATGATCTCATGGTTCGTGAGATTGAGCCCCATGTTGGGCTCTGCACTAACAGTGTAGAGCCTGCTTGTGATTCTCTTTCTCTGCCTCTTCCCTGCTCTTTCTCTCTCTCAAAATAAATAAGTAAATAAACATTAAAAAAAAGTACAATGGCTGGATATATAATTACCAGGCTGGGAGCTCTGTGCCCTTGGTCTGTAAGGGCTCACTCTTCCCAGGGAGAGGAGGGGTTGACTCCTAAAAGCCTTACTACCAAGAAAGGGGCAGAGACAATAAGCTAAGGGTGGGAAGAAGAGGTCTGGATGGAATCAGATGGTACTGTACTCAAGATCTACTTTTTCTTCTAGGAGATTACATGACTCAAAGTGACAATTTTACATTTCTGAGACTTGGTTTCTGTATCTGCCTACCTACTAGGACTACTATAAAGTTCAAATGAGATGATGAGTAGAAAAACACCTGGCAAATTATTACACTTCAAATGCACTTAGTATAATCAGCCTTTGCTTATCCTCACTCTTCACCTGCACCAGTCCTATCAAAAGAGGAATAAATACTCACTTGGATTAAAAAAAAAGAGGATCTTTATAAACACAGGCTAATGTCCCCTTCATTCCTTTCTGTTGTTAATTTAGACATGCCATGAAAGTCACTTTTCTGAGAATAGCCTGTTTAAGACTGCTGACCATAAGTTCTATCCGACCATGGAGCCATTCCTAAACCCAAGTAATTACAGCAGAATCTTTCTGCAGTCTATGCTCCAATTAACTGATGAAAGCTCCCTTTGAAACTCTATAGTAGTTATAAAACAGTCACACAAACTTTCGATTGTGACTAGTGTAACCTAGCCTATCCCAATATAGCAGGTGGTATATGAGAATGGAATTTGAACCTAGGATTTCTATGTAAGTCAGGATGAGCTGGGTTATGCTGCAGTGAAACACTCCTCAAAAATTTCAGTGGCTTCAAACAATAAAGTTTTATTTTTCATTCAAATGACATGTTCGTCTCAGGCCGGCTGGGGCTCTGTTCTGCGTCCTTGTCTTTACTCTGGAGTGACAAAGCAAGTACCATTTATAGCAACAACAACCAATAGAACTTTCTAAGATAATGCAAGTTTTTAAGTCTACACTGTTCTATATCTGCACTAGTCACATGTGGCTGTTGAGCACTAGAAATGTGGTTAGTGTGATACAGGGATTATATTTTTAAATTTAATTAATTTTAATTTTAATATTGGCTAGTGTATCAGACAGTACAGAGCACTATAGGTCACAGTGGCAGAGAAGAGGAAAAATCTCTGTAAGGTCTTGAATCAACATTAAATGCATTACCTGAAAGTGATCTTCTCATTTTTGCTCACACCTTATTGGCTAGAATAATCATACCATCCAACCCAACCACAAGAGAACCAAGAAATGTCATCCAACTGTGTACTCGGAAAGAGGAAGAGAGGCAGGACATTTGGTCCGTGGTACTATTGACTGCATGATATTGTTTCTTCCATTATGCCTACACAAATATCGTTCATGGTTAAGTTCTTTAGCATATGATGATTACATTTACTTTCTTATACAAATTTTTGGTCTCAGGTAACTTTTTTCATATGCTGAATTTCCTATTTATCTGTCATTAATTCATTGTCAATCTTTCTGGTTACAGTGAAATTTCCTCTCAAGTTCAGACACAGCAGAAATTGTTGATTCTTTTTCTCCCCCCACATTCCCCCTGAAACCTACAACACCCCTGCACTAATATGGACTGTCTGCTCTGTAGGCCTGTGACACAACTCTCCTCTTGGGATTGCCCTTCATCTTAAGAATTCCTTTCACCCCTTCCTGGGTTAGATTCCCTTGTTTCTTGGATTCCATGTCTTTTTTTCTTCCCATTCTCTCATTTTGTTGAGGAATATATTCCAACAAGTTTCTAAGAAAGGCTGCATGGAAAGAAAAATTTTGAGACCAGTGAGTCTTTATAGATCTTTATTTCATCCTTATACTTGAATGATGGTTTGGCTGAATGGAGGATTCTTGGTTGCAACTACTTTTCCTTCAGAGTTGTGAAAGACTGCTCCGTTATTTCCTACTCCAAGGGCTGTCATTAAAAGGTCCAAACAAATTCTAATATTTTTGTACATGGTCTGTTTTGTCCTCTCTAGAAACTTTCAGGAACTTCTTACCCCTGATTTCCTGTGTCTTGGTATAGGTTCTCCTTCTCCTTCTTCCTTCGTGTGTGTGTGTGTGTGTGTGTGTGTGTGTGTGTGTGTGTGTGTGCGCAAAAACTCAGTACTCTTTTCAATCTGAAAACCATGTGTTTCATTTATGGGGAAATTTCTTGCATTATTTCCTTGCTAATTTCCTCCCACTCACTTTTCTCTGCTGGACTTTGGTCCTGAACTGAGCCTGTAATTTTCTTATATTTCGTTTTCTTCAGCTTTTCACCTCTTTACATTTTGTCCTACTCCTTAGGTGATTTCCTTAACTTTATTTTCCAGTCCTTCTACTGAGTTTTTCATTTCATCTATTGTATTTCTAATTTTCAGGAGCTATTTTTAGCTCCCTGTATGTTTTGTTTTTATAGTATTTTTTGTTTCATGGATATGTTTCTCATCTCTGTGAAGTTATGCTTTTTTAAGATTTTCTTCTGTTTCTTACATGGTCTCTGTTTCCTGTGAGTTCTTTCTCTTTAGGTTGTAAGCTTTCCATAAATAAGTGGTAATGTAGGACTTTCTGTTCATACTCAAGACTGATGCATAGATTAGTTTATCACAATCTTGATCCAATCACAAGGTGGACACACACTCTGTGTGAAGGGCTTCAAGTTAGATGACTAAACAGAGACCCAGCTTTTCCACTGGGAAATCCCAACTATTAGTAGTATAGGTATGTTCTCCCAGGAGAGTTAGTTTCAGAAGAATGAAATCCTATATCTTCTAAGCCTAGAGTATATAACATGGCCTATCCATTTTTGCAGAGATTCATAGAAGAAGGAGGCCGAGTGTCTCACTATTTAGGGAATAGATTTTCACTTAGTCATTTTGTTTTTGTAGGATTTTTTGTGTCTGTATATGGTGTCCCTGTACCTGGAGAAACTTTAGGTTTCAAACTTGTTTCTGCCACCATTGAGGGGAGTGTCATTTGGCGGTACACAGAGCACATGAAATCTAGGGTATCTAAACTGTCTCTTGTTTAGACTTTCAACCAATTACCCTCTTTCCAGCCCCTCTTTCTAAGTCTTCAAAAATGAGATTTGATAAAAAGAAACTTGCAGGGGAAAATATCTACACTGTAAAGGATAATGTATTCAGAGCACTACTCTATACTGTTGTCTTTTGTCTAGTTGGGTATCGCTGTTACTTGCCAGAGGTAAAATAACTCATTAGCAGCCTGCTCTTTTGGGACACTTAGTAGATGAAAGGCACACCTAGAGTTCTAATACATGTTTACAGACCAACACTAGAGTTTAACTTCCTTCCAGCACAGTTGCGGGCCAAGGGCACATTGCAAGTTGAGGAGCCTGTCCTTTAGGAAAGGTGTGCTAGCAACATCCTCCCCTCCCCCCTGCTCACTGCCCCGATCTATTGCACACCTGGCTTACCTGAGTCTGGAACACATTCCATCCTGGGGTGGGTGGTCTCTGAAGGGCAGGGGAATGTTACCTTCCCAGCATGCACCAGTGCTTATAACTATCACCTGGTGGTATGTACCTGACCTGGCCTGGGAAAAAACAGAGCTATGTAGCTTTTGGCTCTTCTGAATCTGTCACTCCTGAGGCAGAAATCTAAAACCACAATTTTTCTCCAATGGATGAAAGGCATTTCCCTTAGTATATTTCTTCAGAATACACTTGTGGTCATTACCTTACAGTAGCAAATTACAGGTTGACTTCATGTACATATTCTTACTATAAAGTTTCCCCTTCCTCTCAAAAGATATTTTAGCTTCTTAAAATCTACAGGTATTTCATATAGTTTTAGATCTAGAAAGAATTTCTGAATCAAATTTTTTCGTTTTATATTTGAGAAAATCATGGTCCAGAGGAGGAAAATTTCCTGAGGATAAAGAAACTGTCAAGGTTGGAATAAGTACTGTGTGTCTTCTCTAAACCTACTCCAAGGAGAAATCCAATATTTATGGGACCAAACCGTGAGGCAAAGTGTTTTGGCAAAATTAAGTTAAAAGTCACTGTCACTTTTAAAAGGCAAATTTGCATTTTTCCTCCCACTACCTCACACTATCAAAGTAATTTCAAAAACTTCCTACATTCTTCTTTGCAATACAGAAAGATGCTTTTCTTAGTAGTACAAATCCATCCTTTTGTAACGTGATTTCCCGAGAGAGAAAATTAACTTGGTAATCAGTGGTAATTCTATCCAGATAATTTTTAGTATTGTGAAGTTAGGTTTATGTATTTTTAAGTTGTACAGTGTGTTTGTTCACAATGGTAAGAATATGATTTAAGTTCACTGAGAACCAATAGAAGATTGTTTAGAAATACAGGCCTACATCAAGAACCAAGAATAATTTCAAATAAACAACCTAACCTTACACCTGAAGGAGCTAGAGAAAAGAACAAATGAAGCCTAAAGCCAGCAAAAGGAAGGAAATAATAAAGATTAGAGCAGAAATAAGTGAAAGAGAAACTAAAAAAACACAATAAATAGATCAATAAAACTAGGAGATAGTTACTTGAAAAAAATTAGAAACACTGATAAACTTCTAGACTTATCAAAAAGAAAAGAAAAAGGACCCAAATAAAATCACAAATGAGAGAGGAGAAATAACAACCAACACCACAGAGATACAAACAATTATAAGAGAATATTATGAAAAACCATATGCCAACAAATGGGACAACCTGAAAGAAATGTATAAAAATTCCCCAAAAACAAATCCAGGGCCAGATGGCTTCACAGGCAAATTCTATCAAACATTTAAAGAGGAATTAATACCTATTTTTTCTCAAACTATTCCAAAAATAGAAAAGGAAGGAAAAACTTCTAAAGTCACTCTATGAGGCAGCATTTCCCTGATACCAAAACCAGACAAAGACTCCACTGAAAAAGAGAGCTACAGGCTAATATCCCTGAAGAACATGGATGCAAAAATTCTCAAGAAAATACTAGCAAACTGAATCCAATAATGCATCAAGAGAATCATTCACCATGATCAAATGGGATTTATTTCTAGGTTGAAAGGGTGGTTCAATATTCCCCAATCAGTCATTGTGATACACCACATTAATAAAAGGATAAGAACCATATGATCATTTCAAGAGATGCAGAAAAAGCATCTCACAAATATCCACTTATGATAAAAACTCTCAACAAAGTAGGTTTAGAGAGAATACCTCAACATACCTCAATATAACAAAGGCCATATATGAAAAATCCACAGCTAAAATCATCGGGAAAAACTGGGAGCTTTTCCTCTATGATCAGGAATATGACAGAGATGTCCACCCTCACCACTGTTATTTAACATAGTACTGGAAGTCCTAGCCACAGCCATCACACAATAAAATGAAATAAAAAGGCATCCAAATTGGTAAGGAAGAAGTGAAACTTTCACTATTTGCCCACTGTCACTTCACAGGGACTTCTCTTGTAGTAATAACGGTAGTGAAAGAGGCGGCAGTGGTAAGAACAGCTGACAATTAGCGATCAGCTAACAATGTAAGACACTGTGCTAACTACTTCACCCAGATCATCACACTTAATCCACACAATATTCCCACAGACCAGTACTGCTGTTCCTATTTTCAGAAAAGAAATCCAGGGTTTAGAGAGGTTAAATACGGCAGAGTAAGGGCCTCAATCCAGGCAGCCCCCCTGCTGAGCCTGAGCCTTTAACTACTTTACTACACTGTACTGAGGGTTAATCAAGATGACATGTGAAAGTGCTTGGAAATTAGAAAGCACTAAACAAGTGTGAGGGAATTTTTATTGCCACTTCCAGATACTTAGACAAGTGACCACAATTAGCTTTCATTCAATGTTAATAGTTTAAATATTGCTTCCCCTTGTGGCAGCTATTCAAAAGACAATGCTTCATATTCAGCAAAAGCTGCAAAAGTACCTGTGAAGGTGTTTTTGTTAAATATGAAATTTATTGTCAAATTGGTTTCCATACAACACCCAGTGCTCATCCCAAAAGGTGCCCTCCTCAATGCCCATCACCCACCCTCCACTCACTCCCACTCCCCATCAACCCTCAGTTTATTCTCAGTTTTTAAGAGTCTCTTATGGTTTGCCTCCTTCCCTCTCTGTAACTTTTCCCCTCCCCCATGGTCTTCTGTTAAGTTTCTCAGGATCCACATAAGAGTGAAAACATATGGTATCTGTCTTTCTCTGTATGACTTATTTCACTTAGCATCACACTCTCCAGTTCCATCCACGTTGCTACAAAAGGCCATTATTTCATTCTTTCTCCTTGCCAAGTAGTATTCCATTGTATATATAAACCACAACTTCTTTATCCATTCATTAGTTGATGGACATTTAAGCTCTTTCCATAATTTGGCTATTGGTGAAAGTGCTGCTATAAACATTGGGGTACAAGTGCCCCTATGCATCAGCACTCCTGTATCCCGTGGGTAAATTCCTAGCGGTGCTATTGCTGGGTCATAGGGTAGATCTATTTTTAATTTTTTGAGGAAGCTCCACACTGTTTTCCAGAGTGGCTGCACCAGTTTGCATTCTCACCAACAGCGCAAGAGGGTTCCCCGTTTCTCCACATCTCGCCAGCATCTGTAGTCACTTGAGTTGTTCATTTTAGCCACTCTGACCGGCGTGAGGTGGTACCTCAGTGTGGTTTTGATTTGTATTTCCCTGATGAGGAGTGATGTTGAGCATCTTTTCATGTGTCTGTTGGCCATGTGGATGTCTTCTTTAGAAAAGTGTCTATGCATGTCTTCTGCCCATTTCTTCACTGGATTATTTCATTTTTGGGTGTGGAGTTTGGTGACTTCTTTATAGATTTTGGATACTAGCCCTTGGTCTGATAGGTCATTTGCAAATGTATTTTCCCATTCTGTTGGTTGCCTTTTAGTTTCATTGATGGTTTCCTTTGCAGTACAGAAGATTTTTATCTTCACGAGGTCCCAATTGTTCATTTTTGCTTTTGTTTCCCTGGCCTTCAGAGATGTGTCGAGTAAGGAGTTCCTATGGCTGAGCTCAAAGAGGTTGTTGCCTGTTTTCTCCTCTAGGGTTCTGATGGTTTCTTGTCTCACATTCAGGTCCTTCATCCATTCTTTATTTTTGTGTATGGTATAAGAAAGTGGTCTAGTTTCATTCTTCTGCATGCTGCTGTCTAGTTCTCCCAGCACCATTTGTTAAAGAGACTGTCTTTTTTCCATTGGATATTCTTTCCTGCTTTGTCAAAGATTAGTTGGCCATACTTTTGTGGGTCACTGGAGAGTCTCTACCCTATTCCATTGGTCTACATGTCTGTTTTCGTGGCAATACCATGCTGTCTTAATGATTACAGGTTTGTAGTAGAGGCTAAAGTCTGGAATTGTGATGCCTCCCGCTTTGGTCTTCTTCTTCAATACTACTTTGGCTATTCGGGGTCTTTTGTGGTTCCATACAAATTTTAGGATTGCTTGTTCTAGCTTCGAGAAGAATGCTGGTACAACTTTGATTGGGATTGCATTGGATGTGGATATAGCTTTGGGGAGTATTGACATTTTAACAATATTTATTCTTCCAATCTATGAGCACGGAATGTTTTTCCATTTTTTTGTGTCTTCTTCAATTTCCTTCATAAGCTTTCTACAGTTTTCAACATACAGATCTTTTACATCTCTGGTTAGGTTTATTCCTAGGTATTTTATGATTCTTGGTGCAATTGTGAATGGGATTAGTTTCTTTATTTGTCTTTCTGTTGCTTCATTATTAGTGTATAAGAATGCAACTGATTTCTGTACCTTAATTTGTATCCTGCAACTTTGCTGAATTCATGTATCAGTTCTAGCAGACTTTTGGTGGAGTCTATCGGATTTTCCATGTATAGTATCATGTCATCTGCAAAAAGTGAAAGCTTGACTTCATCTTTGACAATTTTGATGCCTTCAATTTCCTTTTGTTGTCTGATTGCTGATGCTAGAACTTCCAACGCTGTATTAAACAACAGCGGTGAGAGTGGACATCCCTGTCATCTTCCTGATCTCAGGGGAAATGCTCTCAGTTTTTCCCCATTGAGGATGACATTATCTGTGGGCTTTTCATATATGGCTTTTATGATGTTTAAGTGTGTTCCTTCTATCCCAACTTTCTCGAGGAGTTTTATTAAGAAAGAATGCTGTATTTTGTCAAATGCTTTTTCTGCATCGATTGACAGGATCATATGGTTCTTTTCTTTTCTTTTACTAATGTGATGTCTCACATTGATTGGTTTGTGAATACTGAACCAGCCCTGCAGCCCAGGAATGAATCCCACTTGATCATGGTGAATAATTCTTTTTATATGCTGTTGAATTCGATTTGCTAGTATCTTGTTGAGAATTTTTGCATCCATGTTCATCAGCAATATTGGCCTGTAGTTCTCTTCTTTTGCTGGGTCTCTGTCTGGTTTGGGAATCAAAGTAATGCTGGCTTCATAGAATGAGTCTGGAAGTTTTCCTTCCCTTTTTCTTTTTTGGAACAGCTTGAGAAGGATAGGTATTAACTCTGCTTTCAATGTCTGGTAGAATTCCCCAGGGAAGCCATCTGGTCCTGGACTCTTATTTCTTGGGAGATTTTTGATAACTGATTCATTTTTTCACTGGTTATGGGTCTTTTCAAGTTTTCTCTTTCTTCCTGTTTGAGTTTTGGAAGTATGTGGGTGCTTAGGAATTTGTCCGTTTCTTCTAGGTTGTCCAGTTTGTTGGCATGTAATTTTTCATAGTATTCCCTGATAATTGCTTGTATTATGAGGGATTGGTTGTCATAATTCCATTTTCATTCATGATTTTATCTATTTAGGCCTCTCCCTTTTCTTTTTGAGAAGCCTGGCTAGAGGTGTATCAATTTTGTTTATTTATTCAAAAAACCAACTCTTGGTTTCATTGATATGCTCTACAGGTTTTCTTTAGATTCTATATTGTTTACTTCTGCTCTGATCTTTATTATTTCTCTTCTTCTGCTGGGTTTGGGGTGTCTTTGCTGTTCTGCTTCTATTTCCTTTAGGTGTGCTGTTAGATTTTGTATTTGGGATTTTTCTTGTTTCTTGAGATAGGCCTGATTGCAATGTATTTTCCTCTCAGGACTGCCTTCGCTGCATCCCAAAGCATTTGGATTGTTGTACTTTCATTTTCATTTGTTTCCATATATTTTTAATTTCTTCTCTAATCGCCTGGTTGACCCATTCATTCTTTAGTAGGGTGTTCTTTAACCTCCATACTTTTGGAGGTTTTCCAAACTTTTTCCTGTGGTTGATTTCAAGTTTCACAGCATTGTGGTCTGAAAGTGTGCATGGTATGATCTCAATTCTTTTATACTTATGAAGGGCTGTTTTGTGACCCAGTATGTGATCTATCTTGGTGAATGTTCCATGTGCACTCGAGAAGAAAGTATCTTCTGTTGCTTTGGGATGCAGAGTTCTAAATATATCTGTCAAGTCCATCTGATCCAATGTATCATTCAGGGCCCTTGTTTCTTTACTGATCCTGTGTCTAGGTGATCTCTCCATTGTTGTACATGGAGAATTAAAGTCCCCTGCAATTACCACATTCTTATCAATAAGGTTGCTCATGTTTGTGATTCTTATATAATTGGGGGCTCCCGTATTTGGCACATTGCATTTATAATTGTTAGCTCTTTCTGATGGATAGACTGTGTAATTATCATATAATGCCCTTCTTCATCTCTTGTTACAGCCTTTAATTTAAAGTCTAGTTTGTCTGATAAAAGTATGGCTACTCCAGCTTTCTTTTGACTTCCAGTAGCATGATAGATAGTTCTCCATCCCCTCAATTTCAATCTGAAGGTGTCCTCAGGTCTAAAATGAATCTCTTATAGAGAGCAAATAGATGGGTCTTGTTTTTTTTAATCCATTCTGATACCCTATGTCTTTTCGTTGGAGAATTTAGTCCATTTACATTCAGTGTTATTATTCAAAGAGACGGGTTCAGAGTCATTGTGATGTCTGTAGGTTTCGCGCTTGTAGTGATGTCTCTGGTACTTTGTGGTCCTTGCAACATTTTACTCACAGTCACCCTTAGTATCTCTTGTAGGGCTGGTTTAGTGGTGATGAATTCCTTCAGTTTTTGTTTGTTTAGGAAAACCTTTATCTCTCCTTCTATCCTGGATGACACACTTGCTGGATAAAGGATTCTTGGCTGCATATTTTTTCTGTTCATCACATTGAAGGTTTCCTGCCATTCCTTTCTGGCCTGCCAAGTTTCAGTAGGTAGGTTTGGCACTCCCCTATGTGTCTACTTTTGTATGTTAGGGCCCGTTTATCCCTAGCTGCTTTCACAATTCTCTCTTTATCCTTGTATTTTGCCAGTTTCACTATGATATGTTGTGCAG
The DNA here is from genome assembly GCF_027475565.1 of Acinonyx jubatus. Classification (NCBI taxonomy): domain Eukaryota; kingdom Metazoa; phylum Chordata; class Mammalia; order Carnivora; family Felidae; genus Acinonyx; species Acinonyx jubatus. The sequence continues at coordinate 28,748,857 of NC_069386.1, forward strand.
AAGATCAATTCAAGTTATGTCTACGGGGGTTCTCTGTGCCTCTTGGATTTCAATGCTTGCTTCCTTCCCCAGATCAGGGAAGTTCTCAGCTAGGATTTGTTCAAGTATACCTTCAGCCCCTTTCTGTCTCTCGTCTTCTTCTGGAATTCCTATGGTACGGATATTGTTCCGTTTGATTGCATCACTTAGTTCTCTAATTCTCCCCTCATACTCCTGGATTTTTTTCTCTCTTTTTCTCAGCTTCCTCTTTTCCCATAACTTTATCTTCAAATTCACCTATTCTCTCCTCTGCCCCTTCAATCTGTGCTATGGCCACCTCCATTTTATTTTGCACCTCATTTATAGCATTTTTAAATTCCTCGTGACAATTTTTTAGTCCCTTGATCTCTGTAGCAATAGATTCTCTGCTGTCCTCTATGCTTTTTGCAAGCGCAGTGATTAATTTTGACTGTTATTCTAAATTCTTGTTCCGTTGTATTGCTTAAATCGGTTTTGATTAATTGGTTAGCTGTCGCTACTTCCTGGAGTTTCTTTTGAGGAGAATTCTTCTGTTTCATCACTTTGGGTAGTCCCTGCGGTAGCGCCAAACTGCAGGGCACTTCCCCTGTGCTGCCGGGGGTAACTTGTGTTGCTGGGTGGGGCCGCAGTCGGATCCCATGTCTGCCCCAGCCCACCGCTGGGGCCACAGTCAGACTGGTGTGTACCTTATCTTCCCCCCTCCCAGGGGCAGGACTCACTGTGGAGTGGTGTGGCCCCTGTATGGGCTGTTTACACATTGCCAGGCTTGTGCTGTTTCAATGGGATCTGGCCAAGGGCTTATTAGATGGGGTGGATCTGCAAGGTGCATAGGGGCGGAAGGGGCAGGCTTAGCTAGCTTTGTTGGTGGTGGTCCCCTGCGGGAGGGGCCCTGCAGCACCAGGAGGGAGGCAGGTCAGTTGGAGGGATGGACCCACAGAAGCACAGCATTGGGTGTTTGCCTGGTGCAAGCAAGTTTGGTGATGGGAACTGGTTCCCTTTGGAATTTCGGCTGGGGGATGGGAGAGGGAGATGGAGATTGCCAGCACCTTTGTCCCCCCGTTGAGCTGAGCTCTGTCTTCTGGGCTCAACAACTCTCCCTTCTGGCAATCTCTTGCCCTCCCTACTCTCTGAGAGCAGAGCTGTTGACTTTTAACATCCCAGATGTTAAGTACCGCTGGCTGTCAGAACTCACGGAGTCTGGCCCCTCTCCTTTTGCAAGCCAGACTTCGGGGGTTCTTCCTTGCCTGTAGGGCTGCCCCTCCATTACCCCACCTCCCTCCCACCCGTCCGTGCAGCATGCACCGCCTCTCTGCCCTTTGTACCCTCTTCTGTGGGTCTCTTGTCTACGCTTGGGTCTCGAGAGTCCATTCTGCTAGTCTTCCAGGGGTTTTTTGGGTTATTTTTAGGCCCATGTGGGTGGAATCTAAGTGATCACCAGGACAAGGTGAGCCCAGTGTCCTCCTATGCTGCCATCTTTTCTCTATGAATTGAAGGTTTTTTTTTTTATTTTTAACATTTATTCAGTTTTGAAGACAGCATAAG